>NC_088602.1:139728444-140030759 GCF_036013475.1 Columba livia | reverse complement strand
TTTGAGCCATTTTCTTATTCGAGTTCAAAATCCGTCATAAGGCAGTGGAGACAACTTGCAACATCAACAACACATTTGGCCCAGGAACTGCTGATGAACGTACCGTGCAGTGGCGGGCCAAGAAGTTTCACGAAGGGGGTGAGAGCCTTGAAGATGAGGAGTGTAACAGCTGGCCAGGGGAAGTTGACAATGGCCAACTGAGAGCAATCATCAAAGCTGCCAAAGAACTTGATGTCTACCATTCTATGGTTGTTTGTCATTTGAAGCAAATTGGAAAGGTGAATAAAGTCGGTAAGTGGGTGCCTCATAAGCTGATTGAAAACAAATCCTAAGTTTCAAGTGTTGTCTTCTCTCATTCTATGCAAAAACAACAAACCACTCTTTGGATTGTGATGTACAAAGGAAAGTGGATTGCATACAGCAAGCGGCGATGACCAGCTCAGTGCTTGGACCAAAAAGAACCTCCAAAGCACTTCCCAAAGCCAAACTTGCACCAAAAAAAGTCATGGTCACTGTTTGGTGGTCTGCTGCTGCTGCTCTGATCCATTCCAGCTTTCCTAATCCCAGGTAAACCATTACATGCGAGAAGGATGCTCAGCAAATCGATGAGATGCATCAAAAAGTGCAACGCCTGCAGACAGCATTGGTCAGCAGAAAGGACCAAATTCTTCTTCACAACAGCATCCGACCACATGTCGCACAACCAACACTTCAAGAGTTGCACAAATTGATCTACGAAGTTTTGCCTCATCCGCCACATTCACTTGACCTCTTGCCAACCAACTGCAACTTTTTCAAGCATCTCAACAACCTTTTACAGGGAAAATGTTTCCATATCCATCAGGATGTAGAAAATGCTTTCCAAGAGCAGATCAAATCATGAAGCATGGATTTTTACAGGACCAAAATTATTTCTCATTGGCAAAACTGTGCTGATTGTAACGGTTCCTTTTTTGATTAATAAAGATGTGTTTGAGCCTAGTTATAATGACTTAAAAACCACAGTCCAAAACTGCAGTTAGTTTTGCACCAACCTAGTAACTCATTATTCTTGGACATTGACTAAGCAAAATGTTTCTATCAGATAATTACAGCTTAACATGAAAACAAGTGTAATTTTGCTAGTCTAGCTTGTCCCACGTAGGGGGCAGCAGGGCGAGAAGGGATGGGAAAAAAAATTCACTAACAGCCTTCTGATCTGGTCTTTCTACAGCTCTCACATCAAAGACAGAAAATGAACCACCAAAAAGGCGATTTTGCTTTCTAATGCCTTACTTCCAGAGAGAGACAAGAAGCTTCACAACAGTGAACAAGCTCCAAGTTCTTCTCATTTCCAATTCTGGCTCTCTGGTGGCTGAGACAAGCCTAAAACCAAACGTACAAACCTGTGAGACCGACTCTCAGATACGACAGCTGGTGGTACACAGCAACTGGGCAAGTGCAGACACGAAATTGTTACCAGAGAGGCAGGCGGGATTGCAGATGTTGTGGGCTCCATCCTAAACTTCCTTTTCTTTGGGGCATGTGGCAGATTTGGAGCTGCTCCGTAGTTATTTAAGAATACCGTGCATCAACTTTGTCATTAGAATGGGGTTTTTTTCTACAGCTACGGTGATTTAATTCAGTCACAGTCTGTCTGGAAAAGCAGGCAGGAAGGAAAAGCATGGCAAAATACATGCCGCTTCTTTGAGTTAAAAAGCCCATGCCAAAAGAGGTAGTTTTCATTTCTTTTCCAACCAACCCATAAAACCAGCTCTGACCTGAACAGACAAAGCATGCAAATACTGAAGAATGTAAGAATGAAGACCAACACTAATAAAAAAAGCCTCATGCTCCAAAACTGTGTTTTAGTTACTAATAGGAGAAAGTAATTCTTGAGTAATATTATTTACGCAAATATGTCTTCTAATTCACTCCTTCCACAGCTGCTGTCTTACAAGATACTTAGCGTTAAATACGCTTTCTTCAAACACATTACACAATAAAGCACAGATTTCCGAAAAGAACTGTGAGTAAGTAAAGCCAGTCAGAAAGACAAGATAGCAGATCTGATGAACTGAGGAAACTGAAATTCCACTTTGAATTATAAAATAATCACATCTTCCTCACTGAGCACAGGACCAAATGGCTTTCAGCCAGCTCTTCTCTGCCATTAAACCTAAATATCAAGTGACCACAATGCTATGTACCCCTAGCATTCCCTAAATGCACATGTGAAACATGGATGGTAGGAACAGGAGATAGGCTGCAGCTTCTACTGTGGTGGCATCAGCCTGGACCCAGCACTCAAGAGGAATCCTACAAAAAAATAAAACAGACCTTCGTTGCAGATGTTGTCATCCCCCATCACTTCTCCAGAGTCCACCTTTCTCTCACACGGTGAGAGTGTTTTGTGGAAGAGAAAAAAATGCAGTAGAGCATGAAATAGCAGAGTTATGCATGCTAACGTACACAGCAGCGTTCTCCAAGACTCTAGACCGGAGCCAGCTGTACTATCAGTATTCACTCTGAGGTATCAATAACCTGATTTTTGTTTTTTGAAAATGCCAAGATGGTGTCTCATTTCTTTGTTCACTGTGAAAGCTATCCGAATGGACTCAAAAGAGTCATTCAATTCACAGCATCTTAGCGTAATTTCTCTTTTTAGAGAGAAGGTTATAGCAAAAATTAGGTACAGGAACCAGTCTACTGTCCCTGTGATAAGCCTTATTCAAAATGGTAAACAGACTTTTCTCCTCAGTCCTCATAAACCTGTGATGTTGTATGAAACCCTACTGAACTTTCCTTCTCTTTACTTCCCTAGGTTGATCAGAATGCAGCTCTTGGTAATCTCTTTCTAAAGTCCCAGATAAGAAATTGACTTCCTTCAAACGTGTAATTGAGGGCTACAATATGTACTAAACGGGTCCCACTGAAAAAAAAAACCTTCAACCAAACTCTCAAAGACGCCAATGGAAGCCACTCAGCGCAGAATGATAAGAGCAGGTAAAACTGGACATAAAACATGACTGACAGGCTACAATAAGACATTGACCTTACAGTGATGTGAAGCATTGTTAGAAAAGCGCACCCTGTCTGGTGGCAATCACACACAGTATTCTATCGAAGGTTAAAGCCAAATACTGGTGGCAAAAAATGCAGTTATCTGGAACTTCCTGAGGACCGGGGACAAGGTTTTCAAAATGGCATGTATAATGCCATACTCTCACACACAAAAATAAGAATCCTTAGTTTTAAAAATTCTGGTCATCTAGAAGATTGTACTAAAGGGTAAAGGAAGCTGACACTGGTGTTTCCTAATGCTCTTTGAGAAAGATTTCAGTGATCTCATTTATGCTTAAATTGACACAGGCCCTTTAGGAAGTTTCAACAATTACAAGGCAAGGTAAGTAATTCACTTGCTGGAATCATGAACACAACCTCTGGTTTAGCCATCAGTTATTTCAATGCAGGTACATTTTTTGTGATAAGAATATGCATCCCATTATACATGCCTTTAATCTGAGTCTAGCATTTCATTCATGTTAAATTTGTAGATTTATGCTACAGCTGATTTTAATGAATCTTCTGCCATTACACAAAATACTTCCTTAGATTTTCAGCTTAAAAATCTACTCCTGCTTTTCCAGGAGGCAGTCTCATACCAGGCTTACTTTCTGATATACATTGCAGCACCAAGGCTGGCAAGACATTATCACACACACCTTTTTTGTGGTCAAGTATCTCTACTGGTTTATACAATACATGTTGCAAGAGCATGGTCACAGATCTCTATCATCGAACTAGGGATAATCTTTTATTACATGCATTTACATCTCAAGACAGGATACAGCAGTTTTGCTAATCACTGAATTCTTTTATTATATATGTGTTTACCTAGCCCCTCGAGAATACAGTCCATGATAACCTTTTTCACAAGTGAGACAGAGAAAGATGTCAAAATATGAAGCTCTTACTACCTGAGTAAACAAAGAACAATAAGGAGGCCTCTCTCACATTCATTCTGCCCAAGCAAAGAAGCTGCAGCTTTTGAACTTTGCTAATTCCCTTGACTCACCCAAGAACCCAACCCTTCCTGCTGGTCCCAAACTCTTACTGCTGTGGGTTTCAGGCTGATGGCCAGAACAAATGGCTTGGAGTTCATTTGAAAGAGGGGGGGAAAAATAAGGAGTTAATTTTGATAAGAGAATAAGTTTAAAGATCTCAGGAGCAGGGAACAAATGTAAGCAAGGAGACAGGAATGAGACAAGGAAACGATTATGAATGTTCTGACAAAGTAAATACAAAGCTCTTCAGGAAGGGGAAGGTTATACAAGAGTGAGAACGGGGGTAGGAAGCAAGGGAACGCACCAGCAAAAAACACTGGAAAAAGATATCTGAAAAAGCACAGCAAAGGAAAATTCAGGGAAGTTTACAGCTTTCCTGCTTATATGAACATTTTATTCCCTCTACTATTAATTTTTAAATATTTTGTCACTGGCTTTAAAGAATTCTCCAAGTTCTTTGAGGCTGTTAGTATGACATACAGTAGATAAGAGATAGAATCCCTCAACAAGTGACAGGATCAACATCATAGCTACTATCCTAGTAACTTACAATTGGATTTAATCAACAGTCTGAAAAAAAGGCCAGCAGCAGCATTTCCCAGTTTTTCTCTTGTCTTGTTTAAAACAAAACAAAACAAAACACCAAAAAGCAACAACCACCACCACCTGTCCTAGAAAGGCATAACCCAGTAACAGCAGCAGCAGGCCAGTAATATCTGGGTTGCTGAGTAAATGACCAGAGACTGAGAAAAAGCAGATAATCTTCAATTTATCAGTTCACTGGTCCCTAAGTGTCAACACTACTGATAAGTTCATTAAGTCAACAAGCGGTCCTGCAATCTATTAGTTACATCTCTTCAAACTTAGAGTGCTGAAATGTGTAATTAATTGTGTGTTTTTGTTACATTATTTGTTCTGCAGTGACAAAAGCTAATCCATTTCTGTGTTCTAGCTAGTTAGCTAGCCTGGGAATCTTTGTATATGTTGATAATTTAATGCTAAACAAGTGAGTTATTGACATTTAGAGTCATCACAAAAGACTCCTGTAACTCAAAAAATCTGTTCCTGAAAGTACTTTAAAAACAGCTGACCTTAATGCAAATGATTGCATGAATCCAAAAGAAAACACAGTAAGAGAAGGCTAGCTGGAAATTTCAACAATCTTTTAATCCTCTTTCAATTCTTTATATTACCATAACTCTTCAGGAAATCCACCATCAAAATTAGGCAATTGCAAACAGATGTGTGGTGTATTTTAAACCCTTGTCAAGATCCTGGTTACTGAGCTAGAATCCCAAACAGCACAAAAAACATGAGCTCAGGGGGTCACAATGCTCCCTGATTTACTCAGTTGCAGTAACAGGAACTGTAAACTATCAACTTTATTATCCATTATATCACTTATGCATCAAGATGGCACTCACCCTACTTCTACAAACAGGTTTCGTATTCTCTTGGGTAAAAAGAATAACTCATTCTCGATGATGGAATCAGTGGATGTTCATTTAACCGCTTTAAGAAACCCTTCATACCAGTCAGCAATCGATAGTATAAACACGACACCATAGCATGAACATAACTTTGAAACCAGCTAAGTCTTGCAGTAGTTTTAAATACAACAGAGATGTCTATGCTTCAAGGTTGAATACATACCGCTAAGCTGAATACACAACCAATATGAATTACATCACCAAGGAAACTATGCACTCTTGATGTGTGAAACATGTCCAAACATTTACTTTATCTTATAAGTATACATATGTAGGTTTCAAGTACAAGTAAATCTGCATTTTGTATTGCTGCTATTCTTTCAGCTGGGGAAAATGAATATGTATAAACCAAGGGATCAGGAAAAAATATTATAATAAAGAGGATAAAATAGGAAAGAATATTGGTTTCAGATTATATGATGTAAATACAAACAATTTCACTGATATTAATATCTTGTTAAAACAACAAAGTGAAACCATACCTGAGAGCCTGAACCTAAAAATATGCAAAGTGGGATTCACCTCATTACCCACATCAATCAAAAAGTTTGGCATATAAATTCTGCTTTATAGTTAGGCATCTATTCCAAGCCAGTCATTCCACCTCTTTCTGTGGTAAGCCATTCCACTGGCAAACTCATGCTGCTTTAGGATGACATGGGTCACCATTTCCCCCTGACTTCAGATGGAGGCACCAAACTTTCAGATATCTAAAACCACAGGACAGAAATCTGAAGTTTCCTGTTAGAATCACAGCTTATCACTACCCTAATTTCCCTAGACAAATGCAAAGACATGGCAAAAACCTATATGCAATCTGAGGTGGCTAGATTCTGAAATCCAACTTTTTGAACATCAGACCCAGCCTTCCTGAAACATCTTACATTAAAAACAAACAACAACAACAACAAACAAACAAAAAACCACAAAACCAAACCAAAAAAAAAAACCAAAAACGGAACCAAATTTTTATTAATATTGTTCCAGAAGTATGAACATTGACCACTTTTTGTAACAAAAGATGAGTAATCTTTTCCATCAAGTACAAAAATGAAGAACAAAAAGGTACATGAGAATCCAAAAAAAAAACCCAAACTCTGCACATATTTTAGGTTGATAATCAAATTTATTTGGTTCGTTGTTCAGGCACATAATTTTAGAAAGGGATATTCATGGAAAAAGTCAACTTGGAGAAGAACAGGACTAAAAATGTCTGAGAAAAATGTAGTTTGTGAAAAAGATATTTTATGTCTTCTTTACAAGGCAAATGAACCAAACCACCAGACAGACAGAATTTTTATATTACATTAAATTTTATATTAAGTTGCATGAGAAGTATTCCTGTTAAATGAGGCATTAAAAAAAAAAAAAAAATAGTTCTTCCTCATACTTCATTGCCATTCCATCAAAAGCTGATGCATAATTAGGTGAGAAAGCACAACAAGCTATGAATTTCAAAATATATGCAAAAGAAGAAAATAATGCAATGAAAAAAAAATCTGTAAGCATGTGTGTGAATGTTGGACCATTCCTTCAGCTAGCTCAAATTTGTCCTTACTCTTTACTCAAGTTTGCACTGATTCCTTTTCCTCTAGAAATAAAACAGGTGTTTGAGGCAACTTTCTCTCCTTTTTATCTCCTGTATCAGTTGAATTAAATTAGTAATAGATTACTTTAAAAAAAAAAAAAAAAATCTAGATTCTCTCCTGCATTTCTAAGTAATTAAATACGTTTTTTTTGAAGACAAATTATAATGTTTTAGCAAGAAGTGTTCTGAATACAACCAGGTAAACCCAGCTACTCTAGGAAAGGCTGTTCAATCCAACTGCAGTGAAAACCTCTGGGTAAAATTGCAGAGGTCTGCTCAGGAAGAAGCACTGCTCCAAGAATGCCAGATCAAGCAAGTACTGAAAACTACCTTTATGGCAGAAATTGTGGTGGCATGGTGCAACTAATCTAAAAAAACCCAGTAGAGGACTAAGAAGAGGCTCTCATAGGTACACAGGACACACCACATACCTGCCATCATGGTGACATTTGGGCACAGCTTGTTTCTGTTCCAGACAGTGATCCAGTCAGGCAGTTGACCAGTCCTAATGCAAGGCCTAAGAAACAGAAGCAAAACGAAAAAAAATTCCGTCAGCATCCACATTTGCGATGCTTGAAAACAAAGATGCCCTCCACACCATGCTTTCAATCACCTTGTGCTTGTGTGCTATTTGTCATTGAGTTTGTTCCATGACAGAAAGGGCAAAAAACATGCAGGCCTCATTTAGGCCTATCCAGTTAAACAGTGAGATCTGAAGAGAAGAATTAAGTCTGCATATGATGGAAACATACTGTCATAAGCATTTTGCCAAACACTATCTATCATCCTGGCACTGTACATTGCCACATATTTTTGTATACTACTTGATGAAGAATTTCTAGCCAATATACCCATCTGTCATGCAAGTGAAAATAATCCCATACAAATAAAACAAGGAAAATATGCTTGCAAAGCTACAATAAATTTGCGTATCTGCAACTACGAACATTTGAAGTTTTATGATGCCTAACCTAAAAATAACTTTGTTATGCATTATCAATTAAGAGTAAATATTTAATGAGGAGTTGGTTGTACAAAATCATATTTTAAAGTCTACTTCCAGACTAGCGCAAATTATACGAATTTTAAGGTATTTGAAAATAAAGATACATTGAAAGTAGTTTTTTAAAAACAGCTCTGAAGTAGAAAACTTAAACCAGTCTGGTATGCATTATAATTCAATCTTGACCCAGGAGATCAAAAGGCTATTGCGACAAAATTTATCTGTGGCAATAAATCTTCAGAACCGAAGTAAGAGTTGTTCACAGCCAACGGAGTAAAACAAAAGACAACATTTAGGGACTGGCCACTCTGGTCATGACAGCAACAAAACCAATTTGCTACAGCCTGCTTCCTTCCTCCAGCGAACCTGTTGGCAACTGTTCATTTTTAACTTGGACCTCCTACTTCTAGAAATTGGAACAATACTCCACCAATAATTAAAACTAATGGAAGACTACTTAAATTCAGTTTATAGGGTGAACACACAGAAAGTCTGTGTTCATGCAAAGTTTTGATACTTTACTGAATTCAAGCTCCAAAACAACGTGCTTTGGTTACAGAAGGCATCCTTGAGTTGTCAAAAAGCACTTAGTTGTAAACTATGAAAAGTACTCTGAGCACAAATAAAGACGTTACATTTTCTTCCAAGAGACAATGAACTTATACTCAATTTAGAGGTGAAAAATATATACTGAAGGAATATTTTTATATTGGCTAAAGCTATGTATCTTGTAAAATTAAATATCTAAATCCAATTTTTAAATATTGATCTTATATAATAAGAGCTTAACAGTTTATACTAAAATGATACTACATCTGAATGAAACCCTGGGTAAACATTTGTATTATTATAAGTCATGAAAAATACATGCCCTATATTAACTTTGTACAAACTACTGCAATATTTACAGTATAATGATCTCTTTTCAGTATAAACCACTAAAATGCAGCAGACTTCAAATTATCTCTTTTGAATGCTATACCATACGTAACATGAGTTGTGGAATACATTTCTACCATCCTAAACAATTCTGAGAATATCTCCTTGTCACATCCAGCACAAAGCTAATTAGAAAGTACTAGCTTGCATTTTACTTCTTTTTAATTAAAGAAAATAAATGTTATTTCCTAGGCAGGTCAACATAAATGAAGTTAAAACCCTAAAGTTATTAGCTATTATAGTTTTACCTGCCAACTAAAATTACTTTGTAATGGCAAACCCCCCCTTCTGATATCCATGTGATACTCCTTGACAAACTAAGACATCTATATATCATGAATAAACCATGGGAATGCTAATGGAACTAGTATCCACATGTCTCCAGGGTATTTGCAGAAATCCATTCTGAGTTGCTAGCGCTACACAAACTGTATAAAACTGAATGGAAAACTTTCATGGAGCTGGTAGCTGAATCCTTGCTGTCATCAGATACCCCTCTGAAACCAATCACTGCAATTGGCATCTTCATGAAGAATCTTGGAAAAAGAAAGAGAATCTGAACTACATATGTGTGGGAATTAACTGTTGTATTTCCTACAGGTTACCATCTCAAAGAAGGAAAATTTAAATTAAAAAATAATAATAATAAAAATTGAATAATGTGTTTTCTGAATGCATTAGGCTCTTATTATCTGAACTGCAAGTGATATAGATACAATCTCCCCCCGCCAAAATACTCTCATTTCTCTTATTCATTATTTTATTAAAAATGAAATGCAAATAAATTGTTGAAAAAAAAATATATATATTCTCTAGAAGAAATCCTCCTCCATGCAGAGGACTAGAGAAAGATGTTCAGTACTACCTTAAACTCTTTATAGAATATTTTTAAATGTCCTGAGAGTCAGTGAGAGAAGTGTCTACAACCTTCAACCTATTTGGAAGTCTGGACATTTCTCAAGAAATAAACTATACAAAGGGCCCTACAGAAAGGGAAGGAAGTCCTCTTCATGCATTTTGAGTTTCACCTTCTACAATTAGACACACTACACTGCAAAAATCATTACCGCTTCAACTTGCTGCTATGGAAACTGTACTGGGTAACTATTCCCCTTTGGCAATGGGGATGCTCTGATTACAACAGTTGAAGGAAAAGTTAAATTCTATTTGTTTTCACCTGACCTAATGAAAATTCTTGCTTCGGCACTGAAAACAATCCATCACTGTACTTCCACAAAAATGAGTTGGAAGAGGCCTCTGTAAAACGTCACCCTTTCTTCACATTATATTTTCGGTGTGAAAAGAACAGAAAAAAGTAAGCTACTTCAATTAAAAAGTGAAACAGAGAAAAGTGAAAGAACAATAGAGTAAAAGAGAATCAATGTTATCAAAAACACAGTACTGAAAGATAGTGCCTAAGGCAGTTTACACAGCCTGTTTAATTACTGAGTTTGAAGCATTGGTAACAGTTTATTATTTTAAATCAATCTGTATATAAAAATGCATGTTCAGCAACGCCAATTGGATACATAGTTAAAATACGAAAACCATAAACCCTACCTGGTCCTACATTTGCTTTACCATATTTATCCATTAATTATCCCATATTCAAGAAACATTTCCTGGACAACAGCTGTACTCGCCTCAAAGCTGCTATTAAATACCCAGTGTTGGTTTTGTTCTAGGAATACTTGCTGCCCATTCTCCAGGAGGACAAGTTACCACTGTAGCTGTTTATCTTTCCTCAGCACACAGAAAAGTAGTGCCCGTGACACAGGACAGAATATTGTTCTTGCTACATGCTAACTTGAAAAAAAAATAATAAAAGAAAACAAAAAAGAAAATAATAAGAGAAATTATGAAAAAAATAATAATAAAAAAAAAAAGAAAAATAAGGAAAAAAAGGTGTGGGGGGGATTCTCAGTAATCTCTACCAAAGTTAAACCGGCAGCCTTCAGTGAGATTCATGTTCATGGAGTTAAAAAGAAACAACCAACAAACCAACCAAAAAAACACAAACAGCCTGAATAACAAAAAGTGTATCCTGGCTTAGGCATTTTCTATCCTGAGACTTGAGAGAACTCAATAGAAACGAAACCTGGTTTTATTCACAATGGTCACAGAAAGTTTTACTTTACAGAGGAAGGCTCCTAGTTGTGTGCATTTACTTAACAAGTGAAGTCTCTTGGCTTCTAGTATAGTGGATAAATTGTTCGGACTCCAGGTCCCTATAGAGAAATACGACCTCTGTAATTGCTGTCAAGGTCAATGAGAACAGAGTAAGTACTTAAGTGCTGGACATATAATTTACATCAGCCGGGAGCAATTTTAACATGAATTTTCAATTTTTTCAACCTGTTTGTTTGATGTTTTTTCAAACACTACAGTTTTGGAAAAATATGGTTATTCTGAAAATATACACTTATCATGTGAGTCTATTTGACAACAATTTTTGCTTTCAAATGCCTTTTTTGGTGATAATCTATAGAAGATTTAGAACTCTGGATGTGAATAACTAAAATTAAAGTCAAATGGCCGCACTTTCCCTTTCAAAATATCAACAAGCTCAAGACGCTCCAGGCTGAAAAAGACAAAAAAGCGGAACCATAAATGCTAACTTTATTTCCTCACAATTTAGGGATATATTTTTTGTGAAATTAGTTAACTGCTGTTAACATTTATTGAATTTAGATGAAACATCTCAATTCCGATACACAGTCTCCAAAGTTCAGTCTCTGGGCTGTGTCAGTTAACAAAATGCTGCTAAAAGAAAGCAGATTTATTTGTGTTAGACAGGAATGTGTTCCCTATGGATTCCAGTAACAAGGTTGCATTGGTAGTGAAATGATAGATATCTGCAATGATTAATTTGGACCCAAATTTAGGCTTTATTTACCATTCCTATTTAACACCTCCTTAAACCCACTTGGTGCAGTTCTGTGATGAAAGTGACCTGAGACACTAACAGAACAAATCAGATACACAGTTCATTAACCAAACCAGAAAACACTATTCTTTATGCTATTATTAAAAAGAATTGTGTGAGTTGTGTGTTAAGAAAACACACAACTTTGGGACTATGCTAAGTTTATCATAAATGCAGGAAAACAAAAAGGAAGTTACTGAACATGCCCTTTTATAACTTTGACCTACGAAAACAAATCAGCCCAATATTTATTTTGCTATAGAAAAGTGTATTTATTCTCTGCACATCAAAGATGCCACTGCCTTCCACAGAAAAAGATACCTTGTCAAGCTCTCCAAGAAATCTCTCTGTTTCAACTCATTTACTTGGCTAACTGCTAAAAACAAGATTTATTCCTCCTGAGTCATTGAAATAACACAAATCTATGTCTCTGGTAAGATCACATTTTATACTACTTTTCTGTAATTCCTAAACTCACAATTTGGAATTGGTCAGCACTATGGTTAGAAATACTTGGAAAAGCAGTGAAATTATTGTACTAAGGGGCACTGGAAGTTGACAGGAAAATTCTGACCAAAAGCATTGCAATGCTAACAGATGTGGAAGAGGAAGGCAAAGACAATCTAAATGGCTAAACAATGCTATTACGCGGATGTCATGTCATACTGTGTATCTGCGTGTGCTGTAAGGCAAGTCCAAAACAAGGGCCAATTGAAGAGTGAGTGTTTTCTTGTTAAGGCATATGAAGAATGAGAAATAGTGTCAAAAGCCTTACTGAAGTCAAGGTAAACAGCCTCTCTCCTCTTCTCCATCAAACTAGTCAACTCATTACAGAAAGCTATCAAGTTGGTTAAGCATGATTTCCCCTTCATAAAGCAATGATGAGTACTTCTAATAACCTTCTTGTCCTTGACATTTCCAGGTTTACTTGTTCCAACAACTTCTCACTTCCTGTGGTTAGACTGACCAGCCA
Organism: Columba livia; assembly: GCF_036013475.1. Lineage (NCBI taxonomy): Eukaryota > Metazoa > Chordata > Aves > Columbiformes > Columbidae > Columba > Columba livia. Next base: position 140,017,794 of record NC_088602.1, on the reverse strand, counting down.
TAGTTCCCCTTCTTGAAGACAGGGGTTCCTTTTTCTTTATTAGAGTCTTCAGAAATGTACCCCGATCACCACAACCTTTCAAAGGTAATCAAGAGTTGCCTTGCAATGACACCAGCCAGATTCCACAGCGGTCACAGGTGCAATCTGTTGGATGCCGTGGACTTAGAGATGTCCAGATTATTCAAGTGTTCCCTAACCTCATAGAATCATAGAATGTCCTGAGTTGGATGGGACGCACAAGGATCATTGAGTCCAATTCCTGTCCCTGCACAGGACAACCCCACAGTTCACACCATGTGTCTGAGGGCCTTGTCCAGTCTCTTCTTGAACACTGTCAGGCTTGGGGCCGTGCAACTCCCTGGGGAGCCTGTTCCAGTGCTCCAACACCCTCTGGGTGAAGAACCTTTTCCTAATGTCCTACCTAAACGTCCCCTGGCACATCTTCCTGACATTTCCTCGGGTTCTGTCACTGGTCATCAGAGAGAAGAGTTTGGTGCCTGCCTCTCCTCCTCCCCTTGTGAGGAAGCTGTAGACCACAATGAGGTCTCCCCTCAGTCTCCTCCAGACTGAAAAAGCCTGGTGACTTCAGCTGCTCCTCATATGGCTTCTTCTCCAAACCATTCAACAACTTTGTGGCCTCCTCTGGACACTCTCCAGTAGCTTTATATCCTTTTTATCCTGTGGCACCCAGAACTGCACACAGTGCTCCAGGTGAGGCCGCACCAGTGCAGAGCAGAGTGGGACAATCACCTCCCTCGCCCAGCTGGCAATGCTGTGCTGGATGCACCCAGGACACGATTGCCTGGTTGGCAGCCAGGGCACTGTTGGCTCATGTTCAACTTGCCGTCAACCAGAACCCCCAGATCCTTCTCCACAGAGCTGCTCTCCAGCATCTCATCCCTAGTTTGTATATACAGACAGGGTTGCTGTGTCCCAGGTGCAAAATACAGCACCTACTCGTGTTGAGCTTCATGCGGCTGGTGATTGCCCAGTTCTCCAATTTATCCAGATCCCTCCGCAGGGCCTCTCTGCCCTTGAGAGCGTCAACAGCTACTCCCAATTTAGTGTCATCAGTGAACTTTCTTAGTATTCCATTAAGTCCTGCGTCCCAGTAATTTATAAAGACACTGAAGAGCGCTGGCCTTAAGATGGATCCCTGCGGAATCCTGCTAGTGACAGGTCACCAACCTGAAGTGACCCCATTTACTAGAACCCTTTGAGCCCGACACGTCAGCCAATTGCTCTCCCACTGCACTGTATGTTCATCACCTGTATGCTGGACATCTTGTCCAGGAGGATACTGTGAGAGACAGTATCAAAGGCTTTACTGAAATCCAAAAAGATCACATTGACAGGCTTCCCTTAGTCAGCAGAGTGGGTAACCTTGTCATAGAAATAGACTACATTTGTTAAGCAGGAACCGATTTTCCTACACCAAAAATCAAGTATTTGTTGCTTCATACTTTTTATTGGGTCTCAGGGGCCTGGGATTTCTGAAAACTCTTCTCTGTATTAAGTGATATCTTAGCATATTGACCAAAAACAAAGAAAAATGAAAAATAGATGAAAAAAATCTAATTTCATCTGTTTTCATCTATCAAAAATAGATTAAATTCTATTTCCAGCTCCCACTCCCTTCAAAAGACTGCACACGAACAGTAGTATTTTCTTCCAATACTTCTCTACATGCAGTTATTTTAAGTCAGCTACTGTTACTGCAGTTTATGACAGTAAGATGATACGCAGTAAAGAAATACCTGAGAAAAGCAGATATTCCATGGAAATTATAGAAAAGCAACTCCATGGACTGAACTATTAAAAAAATAAAAACACCACCTAAAAAATTCCACCTTAAAATACAAAGCAGAGAAACATTAAGTTACAGGAAAACTTACAATGATGTTAGATGAGCCTTAGAGTAGCTAACGATACAAATTACTTTTAAGAGTGATGAAATACCTTCCTTGCACCTAAAAGTCTTTTGACTTTTGTATAGGGTTCTTTCCTAATGTGCAATGAAGGCAACAAACAGATTCAGCGTAATTTAAAGACTAAAAATAGAAGCACACCAAAAACCATAACTGTGGCGAGTCTCATGTGAAGCCCACCAGAAAAAGCGCTCTGTGAAACTGGCACAATAAAATCTATGCCCTTGAGGTCAATCCAGTTCAATCAAGTTCATTAACGTAAACTTATTATTAGGTCAAGCCTTTACACAGGTTTACTTTCATGCTGTCCTCCCCTCCAAATCTGCTGAAGTCGGAGTGCATGTCTTCAATAAAGTTGTTATAAAAGGAGCTCTGAAACGGACATACATTTCTCAACCATGCGACTGCAAAACTACATGACAGATGACCAGGGTTTAAGATTGCACGTGACAACTTTTGCTATTCACTCAGAGGACAGAAAGAGGAAATAAATACATTAGTAAATTTGGATGGATGTGAACAGTACACAGCAACAGAGAGAAGGACTGGGATTCTATCAATATTGCAAATCAATGCTTTTCACAGCGCCATCTGGCAAACATCATTTAATGTAACATTAAGGGGAAGTATAAACATGATACACAGACATATGCACTTCCAGATTCTGTGGTTACTAAAATAATCTCTAATGAAGGCTTGGAAAACGCCTTCAGGGATACTGCCAGGTAAAATTCTGAGAGCGAGTCTGCAAGATCATGCTAACATGTCTAATAACCACTCAGAAACAAGAAGTGCTGCTGTGCCAGACTTTGATTAAGGACAAACTTTGAAACTGGGAACCTTTATTGTATATGCAAGCAGGCTGCAGCAAATTACATACATGCATCATAAGCACCAGAAGTGTTCTTTCACACATGGAAAAATATTGTCTGTTGAGGACAAAAGAAAGTATGGATCCAAAATCTGGGTGCCAGACATGCTGTAAAACTGCACAAAATTACGGAGAGAGGAAGGAAAAAACAAAACAAAACACATCCCCCCACACACAAAAAACCCCCCAGACCTGCACAGTGACCAGCTGCAACAAGCCAACAAATACCTCAATGAGAATCAAAGTTTTTCCCCAGCAACAGCAGGAAATACAGAGTCAATTCCAGGACCTACTACAGACAAAAGTGAAGGAGACTCCAAAAAATGTAAACAGGTCTATTATGGAAGTGACAGGAAAATTAACTTCACAAAAACCAGCATGTGTAATGGGATTGTTTCTCAGTATGCAGAGAACCAAACTAATAAGTGCAGTTTGGGGTTTTTTTTTTTAAGATGTTCCAACTCTCTCTTCCCCTTTCTCCCTCAGGTCCCAACAATCAGCACAGTTCTTTCCACAAGGAGCTCTCCAGAACATCAGGCAGCCCGGCACAACTAAATAACTGTCCCAGAAGTACATATGTAGCTATAAGATGTTTACCAATCAAAAGTGTCACTATCATTGTGGTGCTGCAGTTGAGGAAATTAAGTTTCTTTGGTGTTCTTTGCTGCAAGCCTCTATATTCAAACTTTGTGACAAGCCTTCATTTCTGTGAACTTAATCTAAAGATTCGGAACGATGTCATTAATCAACATCGTATCTACAGAAAAACAAACAAAAAAACCCAAAACAACAACAAAACAAACAAAAATCTTTCTTCTATCATAAAATAACTTATCCCACACATTTGCTTTCATTTTACATCAATTGCAAAGAATCAGATACCAGCATTTGCTTCTTTACTTGACTTTTTTAATGAATCTTAAAGACTGCTAAGAAATACCCACCCACGTATAAATGGATGGTCTAAACCCAAATTACAAAATCAATTACAGCAGCAATTTCTCATGACAATTTGCACAGATTTCCACTGTTACCCTGGATTTATCTTGTATCAGAAAACACCTGCAACATATGCACATCTGTTTTGTTAGCCCTCTTTGGCAGGAGAACTCTAGGTTTACAGACATAAGGGAAGGATCGTATTGGAGAAGGCCAGACAGACATGGCCAGAACACCATCACCAAGCAGAGGGCAACAACAAAGAAAACAGCAAATCGTGCCCTTCCTATTAAGCAGGAAAGTCAGTGGCAGCAAAACAGAGAAAGACCAAGGTAGAAAGGAGTCCAGCTAACCTCCTATTAGCTATAAAGATGTTCTTTTCCTATGTATGGTCTATGCATGTTTAGGAAGAATTGTTAACTCCCTGCAGCATGTTTGGGCACATAATCGCTTTGGGATTAAAATGATATTCCTGGCTTTCCTCTGCAGTAGTAAAATACAGCATTGCTATGCCTTTCAACTACTATTTACATAATATGACTCACTAAGTGCTATTTCAATACCATTCTTTCATACATGTAAAGGGGAGCGAAAGTAACTCCATTCCAAAATGAGTGACAGCTATTCAAATGGGGGAGGCCGTATACAGACAATTCAATGGCGCTGCGCTTGCCCACTTCAGACCTGAGTTTGACCAAACCAGAAGAGAACAAATAACCTCTTTGAAAATACCTTTATTAAAAATATTTAATTTATTAAAGTCAAAATAATAATCATTATTCTCCAATATTAAGTAAGCTTCCCACTTATAGTGTGTTTTTTAATTGAGGCTTAAAAATCATCATATAACAAATATACCACACATACCCCCCTGTATGTATGAAAATCCTCAACATCCAGTACATCTTTGACTCCATTTTTAGCCATGGAAAAGGCAAAGGTTCAACAAAGTTAAATGACATGATCATGGTTTAACCTCAAACCTGGGTCAAACGCAGGCATACTGAACTCCCCATTATAATTACTTTGTTTCAAAGCTGTTGCATTAAGAGAAAACCTACTTGCTACAAAAACTTAGATATGGTTCTCTCAAGTATTCCTCACAGATTGCGAGTTAACTGATAGAGGACACTAAGCTCACAACCATCTAACAAAACAGACCGCGGTCCTGTTACATTCAGGGAGGTATAACAATGCAGGCCTTATACATGTGGAGCTACAACAGGAAGAATTCAGTATCATCACTTAATTGCTGCTCTAGGGGCCCCCCAGGCTCAAAGTGATTGACAGCTCGAGCTCCCCCCAGCTCAGACACCCCATCCAGTGCAACTGAGAGATACTTTGTGGTTCCTAGAGCTCCAGTGACTTGGACAGACAATTTAAAAGTCCATCTGTGGGCTATACAGGAATCTCCTGTCATACAAGGCCCTAAGTTGGGATGACATCAGCTACAAGCACAGAACCTTCCCTGCTCTGCAGTATGAAGGACAGACCTACTAGTTATGAAAAAGGGAGAAAACTGGACAGTCTGAAGCAAATTTCATGTAATTTAATAACACAATAAACCCAAAGAATCTTCTTATTTTTCAGATGCACTTAAGGCAGTGAAAGTATTCACTGTTACACATGTAGCTTGACAAGAAGTAGATCAAATGTGCTTTAAAAAAATGCAGTTGTTCAATTAAAAAACAAAACAAGTGTCCAATGATATGCACAGAGTACAAGTATTTAGAGAACTTTGCTTTGAGTGTCCATGTATAAATTGCAGAGAGTATACCCATCAGTACAATCAGACATCAGTGAACAAACATTTTAACTTGCCTTCGTAAGAATACTTTCCACCATAGAAGTCCGGCTTAAGTTTTTGTGATACTGCTCTGATTTCAAAAAGCATAATGGGACACTTCACTGCCAGAAGAGAGAAGGCAATTTAGCAGCTTTCTCCTCTCCTCTTCAGCAGCGCTTCAGAGAGACTCATGTTCTCAGTCAGCTACACGTTCAGCAGGATCTGAAAACCATTACATTTTTTCCAATTTCCCTGCCTATCTGCCTCCATTTACTACCTTTATTGCTTCAGTCATGGTAAATTCAGGATGTAAATGCAATTGACGAACTCTTTTAATGAGTTTTAGTAAGTTCACTTCTTAAAAAGGAAAAAAAAAAGAAGAAAAAAGGAGGTGTTGGAGAGAAGAAGAGTAAATTTTGCTACTACAAGTCCTTTGGCTTCCATACAGATTCAGATATGGGTGAGGATAACAGTCTTATGCTTCATACCTGCTTTTATAACTTCTTTACTGCAGTAGTGACTACATGCATTTATTTTGCCTGTTATTTCTGTAATTTTCAAACAAAGTCTGTGTTTGCCTACAAGCACAAAGTCTGCCTTTACCTACAACTCTCTAAAATGAGGATTCTGCTAAAGGAAGTGAGTCTCTCTTTGTACTCCTGGAAGAAAAGAACTTTGCCTTCATTATATGAGTTGAGGTATTAAAGTTCTTTACCATTATATTGAAAAAAACCTAAGCTTCATTGTGCAATAGACTATTGAAAAGTACAGAGAATAATTACAGTCGGAGGTTGAGAGTAAACAGCATACTAGATATAGTTGCTGGGAATCTTCTAAGCACAAGGAACAAGTAATTAAAGAGTAAGGCAAAAAAAATAAAGGCACAGAGTGAACAATCATGCAATGGAAAGAGACAGAGGCACCTCATCACACATACAAGGCAAAGCATGCAGGAAAGGTATTCAGGAAATTACATCAGGTAAGCAGAGATCCTATGCCAGATTTTGATTTAGGATGATATATATATGCCTTGATGTTGCTTGCTGCCTGGTATACAAGATTTAGGTACTATTTTTAGGAAAACTGAGAAAATTCTAACCTGAATTTTTTATTTCAGAGCAACATTAAATGATCAACTGCTTCCGTTTCTGTCAGTCTATGACATGCCGTATCATTTAAATAAAGGCATTTTGAAAGGATGGATTTTCAACATCATTAAAATAACATACTGGGGGATGGGGAAAGACTGCACTTACATCGACATGATTGCAACTGAACAAAATGTGAAGCAAATAAACCATTTGGCTGCAACTACAGAAAGCAATTTAGCCACTGGAATTCCATGCTGATTTTCTGCTTTCTTGGACAAGAGTGGCATGAAAACCTGCTACTGACATATAAAACACAAAAGAGCATCTGTCAAAACACTACTCTCTGATCTTGAACTGGCAGGGTTGCAGAGAGCAACTCTGCTTTTAACTAAAGAATGAAACAAATCACTGGTTTCGTCAGTTCTTAATGGACTTCAATTTCAAAATTAGCAGCAAATGTTAATACTGCTAGCTTAGCAATGCCTGTGTATATAATGGAACGAAGAACATCAAATTGATGATCTAACTGGAGTGCAACTTCTTTGGGCCAGTATTAGCTTTTTTGAGTGGTCACATGAATACCTTTCCTCTCCATGGCTCAGCTGAAAATGAGGCACCTGCCATATGCAATTATATTACCAAGCACAGGACAGGACCAAAGGATGTAGGAGATAGTAAATGAGATGACATCAGTCATTTAGCTAGAGTGCAACACATCACACGACAAATATTAACATAAATAATATGACCATTATTGAGTACTTTGGTTGATTTTGCAAAAGTAAAAAGTAACATTTTAAAATTTAAAAAATGTTACAAACTATGCAGCCATTTCCAGCAGATTCTAACATTGTTGCTACATAAAATAAACCCAGTATTTTGGAGACTATGCGTGGTTTTGAACTTCAGCACAGTCCACAGTCTGAGAAAAAAACACACAAGCTGCAAATAAGTTAAGCCCCAAATACATATTATATGGACGGAGTTTTTTCTGTTTTCCTTGTATATGGCACAGAAGAAGCCATTTCATAATTATTTTGTAATTGTTTTCCCTAAGAAACCTTGCAAAGTAGTGAAACATGGACTTGAAAGATTCCAGGATATTGGTCGGAACTCTATTCTTCATAAATCACTTGTCTCAGAAACGTCAATTAGACACTTGCCAGTCAGAAAGGCATCCCATAAACAGAGTGATGATTTGATAAGAGATTGTAGATAGGTTTGTAGAGAAATGGAAGGCAAAATCCCCAAAGGATATGTCGAAAATTTTTGTTTTTCAATCCGAAATGACTGAAGATCCTGTCTCCTAAAAACAAAAGGTGGCAGTTCTTTTCTCTTGTTTCATCTAGGGTTTCTGGGGTTTGAATTTTGTTAACTATCAGTCTTGATTATGTTTATACACTGTTTGTGATGTTCGGTCACCCCAGATTCACAATATTCTGTATTCTCTGATTTTATGCTGAATTTCAATTATAAAGTAAAGCAATTTAACACACAAGTTAAGACTTCACAGTGAAGGCAAGCGTGAGGCTGATGTGGCCCCAGTGAAAATGAGTTTGACACCCCTGCTATAGAGGAATATATCTAATATATTATGTGTAATCTGTGTGTATGGTGATACATGTCTGTTTATATCAAGCAATATAAAAAGGATTAAGTAGGATTTGTGATAAGGATTTGTGAATAATTTGTTCCAGTTTAGCACTTTTTAGACGTTATGACATCATAGTTAATTCCAAACCTCTTGATGTAGTTAACCTTGATTTATAAGAGTATCATATTCCCACTTGGGTACAAGAGAAACAGAATACTAAATATCACAGCTGACACCCTTCCCAAAGGCACCATCAAAGATTTCATTGAAGATCTTAAGATGTAATAAGCCAAAATCCAAGCCATTAAAAAACCTTCACATACGAACATATTCACTTACCGTTTCAACAAAACGCTTCTAATATTAGAGCTACAGCTCTCCCATACAAATCGATTTCTTGTTTCACTTTGTCACCATCTGTGTAACATGAGATATGAGAATTGAATATTAGGAAGATCACCCATTATTAACAGATTGCATTAATTACGTTACAAATAATGTTAATAATTCTGCAAAATAAGGCGCTCTGGAGACTTCAGGATGGAATCAAACTTCCATTGTGTCAATTGCAGCCAACTTGTACAAATTGCTCTTGGAGTAGGAACCTAAACTTCAATTCCTTCAGAGTGACTGGTGTAATTTCCTGTAGCTATCGTACACTGTTGCCCCTTCTGTCACTGTATCCTGTATTTTCAAGTATTCCTCCACAGAAGCTTCTACCACTGACTGTAGCTTCTAAGTAAATAAATAAACTTTTCTTCCCTCATTTTCTGCCTCAGTAGAACAGCTATCAAGGCAAATGTGATGTCTAAGCACAATAAAAATTCCAGTGAACCACTGCACTATTGTTTCAGTATGCATGCAGCAGAAGGAAAACTGTATCAGACAAGTTTTAAATGAAATCTCAAATGCAAGACACTATAGGAAAAAATTGTTTTGGTTTGTTCAAAATCAGAATGTCCAGCATAGAAAGAAGATGAAACACAATATCTCTATTCATACCTAAAACACAGAAAAAATACGCTCACTACATAAGCTCTCTGTGTACCAACACTGTTTCAACACTACTACAGTCCTTTTACACCCAAGAGACAAAAATAGAAATAGCTGAGTATTCAGGTGTCCCAAATGTGAGGACTGGAATTCCAGCCACTTGCTCTGTTAGATCTAAGTGAAGCCTGGTGATCTTATGCAATACTTGTTCCTTGGATTGCATTAAACTTATACTTCCTGAAAGATTTAGATGATTTTAAGTACAGATTTTATCTTTTCAGATGAGAGTCTGAACCAGCAGTACAAATGAGCAGGGTGTCTGGCTGCTGCTGGGCTGGTTTGGTTAAGTAATACACCTCCTTAATTGAAAGCAGGGAGTTCTTCCTGGTGACACCAGTAATGAAATACAATCATTTTGTTGAAAGGTGTAGGACATAGCTGAAGCCATAAATCATGGGTCTTTCTGAACCCCAAACTCAAAAGCATGCTTTGCTTTCCCTCGGCTTGCCATCAAACATCCATCCTCAGCAGGGCCAAAGCACACAGTTCTTCCAACGGATACTTCCAAAATATCTTTTTCCACAGGATCTGCTACAGTGATTTAGGGCTGTCCCTGGATCCTGTATCATTTTCTCCTTTCCCTTTACTTCACTGATACTCTTTTTTCTTCTCTCCAGGCTCAACACCCCACAACAGCACTACAATTACATGACATCTCACTCTGTAAAACAGGATTTAATGACCTCACTGGACATGCGAGTGGGACAATGTAAAACCTTTTTTGGGGAGGACTGTATTTGCCTCTAGGAAGATGGCTGGTTAGGCCCATATAGGATGCACCTTTTCACATGCCAGATGTACCTTTTGTTCTTCAAGAGACAATCTACACTTCTTACAAGGAAAGCTCATTCAGTTTCAACTGTATCATCCATGAGGAGGCTACGATAACCTCCATTCCTAGTATGACTTTAACACTTTGGGTTAAAATATGGAATTTGAGAGAGAGATGAGAGAAATGAATAGCAGAGGTTAGAACAGAATTAATTCTGTAACTACAGTAGGGTCAGGGCAAACACTGTCAGTGAGCTGTCATCCAAAACACTTTTGTGTCGCTATTAATTGCTAGTTTTTCTAATATAAAGAATTACAAAATCAGACAGATGATGCATGGCAGCATATAAAATGTTAAGAATATTCTATGTTTTCAAGAAAGCAGAATTTGCCTTTTTTTTTCCTCAATATTACTCAAAAATACCTTTACAAAATCTGTAACTATCAGGTGCTGTTAACAAATTCCAGTAAAACTTGTCCCCTTAACAACACTGGTCATGGAACCAAGGCCATAAGCATATGATCTGGAATGGAACTTGGCACAAAGATATTTTAGCTAGGAGCGTTTTACCTTTGAAAGACACACTCAGAAAATTTAGCTTAACAATGTGTAGGCTACAGATCTATAAAACCAAAAAAAGCTACTTTAGCACATGAAATTAAGACATTCCATTTCTACCCGTGTTGGTGTCTGAGAAGGGCTGAGCTCACCCATTATAAGGATAGCAATGCAAGTTCTCTCTTTTATTCAGACACTTCCTTTTTCCCAAACTTGCATTAAAAGCTCACCTAACTGTATGGATAGTACTCTAACAATTTCAGTTTATCAGTGACGGAACATTTTTCTCTTCCCCCCCAGTACAACATTCCCCAAATCCTTCCAATAATCCCTGTGCTTCCTACCACCATGAATTATTTCTGTCTTGCCTACTGTCTGGGCAGGGACTGGCCTGTGTTGTAGCTGTAACATAGAATCATTGAATCATTTTGGTTGGAAAACAACTTTAGGTTCATCGAGGCAAATCGTTAACCTAACACTGCCAAGTCCACCTCTAAACCATGTCCCTCGGAACCTCATCTACGCATCTTTCAAACACCTCCAGGGATGGTGACTCCACCACTTCCCTTGGCAGCCTGTTCCAGTGCCTGACAACCCTTTCCAGGAAGAAATTCTTCCTGATATCCAATCTAAACCTCCCCTGGTGCAATTTGAGGCCACTGCCTCTTACCCTATCTCTTGTTATTCGGGAGGAGAGACCAACACGTACCTCGCTCTGACCTGCTGGCAATGCTGCAGAGGCAGAGCGGCTGACACAGCTGTAACCTGTTCTGAACAGGAGGCCAAAATCTGGGGGTTGCATTTCTGATGCTTCAGGGCTACGCAGGGCCTTTCAGGAGGTATATTGAACAGGCCTTGTGTGGAAGTGCAGCATAAAAATGGCCACCTCCCTGTCAAACCCGGTTAAAAGCATCAATCAGTTCAGAGATTGTCAACAGGGACATGAAAGACAGACATGGCACACTGGGGTAAAACTCATCTCTTAAAGAAATCAGGTTAAAATAGAAGTTTGGGGCTTGTTTCAAAGACTCTTTTTTTCTCTGAATTTACAAGACTAAGTTAGAAGTCCAATACAACAGCACTGCAATTGGTAGTCTGAAAGCCTGAGTTTTAAAATGAGAGAGAGAACTAACACAAAAATTTCTGTGGTGCATGGAAGATGGGACATGTTCAAACTCTGGTTTTATGCATTAATGAAAGCACTCAAGAATCATTGGCCAAAACAGTTCTAAAGATTAAAGACACATCTAAAGACAATAGAACTGCTAGAAAGAATATTACAGGTGAAAACGTTACACCAACTCTAATGTGGGAAATCATGCATTTTATGCAAAATCATAAAAATTAACATGCATGAATGAAATTTAGAACTACTAATTTTCTAAAGAAAACATCCTGAGTTACTAGTGCCATTTTGTTTCCTGTTGTGCGCCTTGGTTGATTTGCAATCCCAGATAGGGTCTGATCCAGTAAATGTTTCCAGATGTAAAGCTCATATTTAATACTCCACCTAGAAGTAAATCTTATTCCCACTAGTTACTGTTTGTATAACCCTTCTGAGTTCAGTCTTAAAAAAGAAAAAAAAAGTAAAAAACAAAGTGCATATCCATTAGAAAGTTATTAACTTCCTTATTCCCTGTCAGAGATAAAGGAACACGGGCCTCAGCCATCAATCAAAGTATTGCAGATCATCCATTTTAGCAAGATAAAATTCCCACTGACTTCTACGGAACTTGGGATCTCACCCAGGTTACTGACAGTCTGACTCAGGAAAAAACAAGGAGGGGAGTGTGGGGTAGTGACAATCTCCTAAACCTTTCCACTGCTCCACAGAAATGGCACACGCTCAATCTATGCCACCGTGCGTTACCTACCATCCTATAATACACACAGTAAGTAGCCCACAAGACTTTCAAAAGGGACAAAATAAAGCTTTTAGCCAGTTGTCCATGCAACAGAAAAAGGAGACCACTTAGGCTACTGACAGTATTCTTTCACTGGCCAACAAGTGGGGCTGGCCTTCAGTTGTGTACCATACAGTAGATTGCTTTCCATGCCATGTAGCAACCTTTTGGGCACTGATTCCGGTTGTTTTGTTTGTTTTGTATTTTTTTTTCCTATCACTTCTAAACCTTCCTTGAAACTCAGGCCAGAAACTCAGTGAGATAATAGACATGGCAGCTACATTCAGAAAACTATTGTAATCAGGTCTACGGTGCTGACAGGTCTTCTGTGTCTTTATACTCCAAGATAAGAAATCAAATGGAGCTTTTAAACACTGGCAAGAAGCATGATGGGATCTCTAAGACTTAACTCTCTGCAAAAACAATCATAACAACTTCTACTATTATCCAGAAATCTAAAGTCCCTCTAAGGTAATTTACCTTTCCCAGAGAAGCCCAAGTAAATGTACACACTAAAAACTGCCTATAAAAGGATGTTCATGGATCTCAGTGTGTTCTTTCCCCTATTTCCTTACAACAAAACAACTTATTTTTTTTGAGCTATAATATTTTGCCTCTTTTGAGTGAAAGAAATCAAGTCTTTTCTCATAAAAATAATGTTAAAGTTGCTTGATTAATGTAAACTTAAGAAATAAAGAAACAAAAAAGTAAAGCTAATAGCACATTCCAGACAGTTTATTAAATAAAATACAAAAGCACCTCTTGGGTGCTGGAAGCATTCGTGCTTCAGCCTTATGCCTTTACAGCGGCCCCGTCATGTGTTAATGATTACATATATTCATTCACTACCAAAAATAGTTTCCTCTAGAATTATGCACAAAGAACATTTGTCCACAGTGAATTTCAAGCTTGGCTAGTCTGCTCGGGTTACAGTTACTCCTCATTTTACAATGGCAAAAATCCAGAAGTCTACTTTGTGTTAGCAGTTTGTCTTTTATGTCAGAATATTTTATTCATTCATTCAAAAGTTAGGAAAGCAGCAGCACCTAAAAACTGAAATCTTCACCCATGGAACCAGTTATCACAACATACAGATTACTATACCAAAATCCTAGTTACTTTGTCTGGAAAGAGCATCTCTCTCTCTCATTTTGAGACTTCTCTCATTTTGGTCTCCTCAGGAAACCTCAAGTAGGATCTTCTTGACGACTTTCACATGCCTTAAGAAATTAGTGTATGCTATCAATACCAAACCATTTTCAAGCTTAGTAAGTAATGGCTACAAAACCAGCAGCAAAGGGAACGATGCAATGAAGTCATGTATTTTTAATATGTCTACTGTCTTACAAAATATGAGTGCCTGCAAGCGGGTGGAGGGAGAGAATGCAGCGGGGTTACTGCACACTTTTCCAAGTACAGACTTACATTACTAAAAGTGTAATATATTTTACACATTTTAAACGTTAGCTGCATAGAAGCCTCTCGAAGATTTCTCCTGTGTTCCTTTGAAGCCCTCTATTTCCTTCCCTGTCCCACATTCCCCCTCCTTCCTTTTTTTGGATGCAGAGAAAAATTGCTCCATTCCTGCTTGGAATCCAAAGGAGAAGAGGAAGTAACGTCTGAGCTCCATAGAGATTCATTTTTATTTGCTCACAGGACGTGGCGGATTCAAAAACTGGCTTCATTTTTCAGTATCCTTAAAGGACCTAACTTTTTCTTTTTTTTCTTTTTCTTTTTGGCAGGGAGCATGGTTGGAACTTCAAGTTCAGCCAAAATAGACAATAAAACAGTAAGAAGGCATAATGCCAAAAATGCAAAGGCATCAGCATCCAGAGCATAATTCCACCCTTTTTTTCTGTCCCTCCCCCCGCCATGATTTACACAGGAAAACGTAAAAACCAGAAAACTCTCTTTGTCCTAGAGTGAACTTCTCATATTTTAAAACAGCCTACGAACATCTCAGACCCACTGGAGGCGAGCTAAAGAATGATACTGCTTATTTAAGCTGACAGTTTTAGGTTTTTTTAATCCATATGTTTTATTGTTATGTTCTTTTGAATATCATACTTTGTTCTGCTTCTTGGGAGAAAACATTTGTATGAAGTAACAACATGTGGAATCTCTCACACAACACAATATGAAATTTGGTACAAGAGTAGCCTTTTTTTCCTCCTCCCTCATGATACACAGTTTTAAACATTATTCTCACTGGCAGTAAGCCTGTACTAGTCTCTAAGCCAAAAAAGTCCCAATTAATTTAAAAGTCCCATTTTGTTGCAGCAAAACTAATTTTAAAACTCATTTTTAAGAGGGTCTAACCTGCAAATAATGCTATGAAAATTACGTGCAGTGACCAAAAAAATAAGTAAAGCTTCTCTGTGAGGATACGTGCAAATGTTTCCTCAGATTTGCAACAGGAAGCCAGGCAGGATGGGTCTGGGCGAAGGTCTGGAAGCTGTATAGCAAAAGTGGAGGGAAAGACAAAAATAGATTTTAAAGAGGATATTGTCTTCTTTACTGCATTAATCCTCGTTTGGAATTAGAAGCCAGTTATTCAGTGTTTCCTTTCCATCATATAAAATTGAACCTATATAATTTGCAGAAAATGTTCAGAAAGCCACACAATGCCTTCTATTTATTAACAAGAGTCAAAGAACTACCTCTGCAGAAGCATGTGTCCAACTCAGAAACCAAAAACAGGCAAAAGAGAGGCTATCTCCCTTATGTAAGAAGTGCAAAATGCACCTGAAAAATACTAACTAACCTTTGCTGTGAAGAAAGAAAATAAAGAATAACTATGACACTTGCATTAAAAACAATTGCTAACTGAAGAAAAAAAGTAGACTTTTTGGGAGGTCGCAAAATATTTTTTGCAAAGCATTTGTGAGGCCAAACACTAGAATTCTGTGTAACTGTAAGGAGAAACACAGAAAAGACCAACAAATCACTGAGGGTTTCAACGCCTGGTTTTCAGAGGAACAGCATCATGAACTTGCTTTGAAACAGGTGAAGCAAAATGGCACACTAGTCTGAGCTGGCAAAAATACAGGATTAGGAAGAGCCTAGTAGAAATATCAATGCTGGGGTAAAAAGGGAAAAATACACTCTGAGAAAAGTCTCCTGACATTGACGTTTCAGCTTGCCAGGTTCAGAAAAGAAAATGTAACAGGTACAGTAAATTTAAAACTAAACCAGATGGCATCTGCCCAGCCCTGTGCCGATCATGCAAATAAAGCAAAACAAAATCCAATCAAGGCAAAAACAACAAAACAACCTTCACACAACATGCAGACAATCAGGAAAGCAGATCCTGAATGGAGGAAACAATTGGCTGATACAGATTATTTAACAAATCCATGTAATACTAAAAAGATGTCTAGTTGGACGCTCAATATGCGAGTATTTGCACAAGAGATACACCTTACTGGTGTCATGTCAAAAACCACAATAAGTTACATGAAAAAAGAAAAAATATCATAGTAGAGGCCAGCTGGTAAAAAGATACCCACTAGGATGCATATATTTCCCACAGAAAAATCAGGCTTTTGATTATGGTTGAGCTGGACACAAAGCTTTCTTCATCTGAATCATGCTAGCATCTCGGGAAAACTCAATTTCAAGTCTGTCACATATCCATTCTCCAAAGGAAGTCCTGCTTCCCTTGTAACTTCCCTTAAATGAACTGTAGCCAAGTTCTAGTGGTGTGCTATGAAAAGGCACCAAGCAGCACAACTACTGACTTTGCTGTGGACACTGGAGTTCTGAGATGCTGTTGTACATGTATCAAGAGAGTTCTCTGCAAGCAAACGCACAAGGGCTCTGCCCGCTCTGCAAGTAAAGCCTGAACACAGCTCAGGTTCAGTGCTGGACTGACAAAGGTGTACCCATGTTGAGGGAAGTCTCGCTATGGTTTTGCATTCAGTTGTCTCCAACCACAAGGCTAAACCCATATACAAAAGAGTGTATATAGGACCATTCAAACTTTTCAAGCTCTTTTTTTGTTAAGTTCTCAGCTTACATCCCAAATGTTACTGAAAACTGAACTCCGGTTTACTTCATGGCTAAATACATTACTCCTCAGCTCTAACCTGGAAATAATACACAATAACTAACAATTACCAGTAAAACAGAAATACCTTGAATCTTCAGGATACTATAAACCCTGTGCAGTAGTAACACTGTGGTATATACACTACAGGATGTTTCAAAAAGCTGGACCCAATTTCCTAATAATACTGCTTTGAAATCGGGTCCATCTTTTTGAAACACCCTGTATTTTAGAGTGGGAGGCTATTACTGCAAGATGCTCTGATAAGAAATGTCTGTATCCTTAGGGTCTGTAAATGCAAAGGACAATCACACCCAAAGAACCTGGAGACAGGTGCTCAAAGTGAGACCTCTATCTCTAGTTTGGGTTTGGTGTTTTGGGGGGGAAGTGTTTGGTTTTGTTTTCAGGGGTTTTTTCTTTCTTTTGCTGACTTAATGCACATACAAAGTACAGCTGGAAAGAGACAATATGAGAATAAATACACCACTTCTGCAGTAATATAAGGTGAAAAGGCTCATCTAAGTTCTAGGAGCACCAAAGCAGAAAGAGAGCTGATTCTAGAGCTGCTAAATTTTCACTCTTAACAGGACTCATTCAGCATTAGCAGAAACTCTCCATGGGCTCATTTACTAGTACCACATTCTCTGTTAAGGACCTAAGAGGAAAAAAAGCCCATCTCTGCATACTCTTTATCAACCTCATGAATACACTGTTCAGATGGCAGCAGAATGGTTAAGTGGCCTAGTGGGCCTACAACCAAGAAATCAAGCTAAGACCGGAGGAATGGGAACCAAGCCAATTGTCTAGACAGCAGGCAAAAAAAAAATCAACACCCACACTGGCTAAATTTAATCAGCTGCCCCCTTTATTTTGTAAAGTGAATGGGTAGACTATAGCCAGGGTGACACAGAATTTGTGATTGAAACGGCTTGATTAATTGTAATTTAAAAAGAGATGAACTTCATCCCAGTTCCATATCCATCATTCTTGTACTTGCGCATCAAACCAAGAGCCATCTTCAAAATAAACAGCAGCTGTCGAAAGCCTCCAGCTTCAGCAGCGGCTCTGCGCTCTCCCTATCTTTACAGATTATTTTGCCAAACCCCTCACTCAGCCCTAAAAAAGAAGCCCTTTCTCAGGCTACCATAAGTTCTCTGCTCTCCACAGAAGGTCTTTTTAAGATTCAGACTGGCAGCTTCTTTCTTGAGAAGGGGGCAAAGTTGGCAAAGGACAAATAACATGATTTATAACATCTAGGGACTACAATCGGTTGCACAGATGGCAGTGCAGAACAGCTGGCAGGATAGTGAAGAATAGTTCTTAGAGAGCTCCTATTTAAACTCAGTAACTAGATCCAAATTTTGATCCAAAGGCCTTAGAGGAAACACTATGAATTTCTAAAATACCTTTTTTTGGGAGGGGGGAAAAAAAATAATCTGCCTTCGGTGGTACAGATGTCTAAAACTCTCAACACCCAGTTTAACCCTTCTCTAAAATTTAAGGTGGAATTTGTGATTTCAGACCTCATGCAATACATTGCCCCGTGGGAAGGAAAATAGACAAAACCCAGGATATTAGTAACAGTTACAGCTGAAGCAGAAAACTATCAATCCCAAAACGGACTGTTAATGTAATTTTTTAAGTTGCCTGTCCCACCACCTTTTTTTTGTCTTAAAGTATTGAAATTTGAGAAAAATCCAGATGGCTCAGTAAGACTATTTCCAATTGTTTATTTTTCATCTGTAAGGCAACCACTGAAAATCCCGGTGGATATTTTAACGAACGTTTAAATATTGACCAATTCGGTTGTTTCAAACTTCGGGCCTTTATATTTTTACTGCTACAAGCAGCACCAAAGTATGTCTCTTAAGTAACTGTATACAGAACTGACAAAGTTTTGCTCCAATCTATCAAAAAAATATACCCAAGTGAAACACTTAATGCTGGAGTTGTCAACCCTTTAAAGGTAACAGCACCCTTCATAAAACTTTTTTAAAGAGAATTGCCTTTCATTAGCTTCTCATGTTGAACTAAAATAGTGTATTATCATACCTTTTTAAAAAGAGAGAATGGTATCGACAACAAACTCCTTAGCCAATGTGAGGATACAGAATAAAAGGTTAAGGGCACTAGAGTGTAGTTGGTTTTTTTAATTTAGAAAAATATCACTAAAATTTATTTATAATTAACATGCCCATGCAAAAAATGTACTCACACGTATGTGCTGGGAAACGTTTTCTGAGAAACTCTTGTGAGTTTTAGCAAGTTTATTTATTCAAACAGCTATAGCTAAGTTACTGTTAAAGAATACACACTGAAAACAAATTCAAAGTTCATAATCACAAGCATTGACACTAAAAATCCTATCTCCTGCACTTAGAAAGCACACATGTATCATGAAATTCACACTGCAATTCAAATAATCTCTATTTCACATAGTATCAGAAAACGTGATGGACCAAGAGCTATTTATAGGTTTTTCATCAGGTGTCTGAAAAAACACAAATACACTTAAGAAAATTGCATCTGGTTCACAGATAATCTTGATCAAAGAGGTTATATATAAGTGAACTGCTATGATCACAGCAGGTTCCCATAATCACCTCACAGTATAAAATACTGAAAAATAAACACTTTTCTGCTCACCAAAGGAAAGCATGCATATAATTTATTAACTCAGTACATTACCTCTTAAAAATGCCTGCTAACACATAACTACAATATGCCAATAACAACAAATAATAATATATATGTTATTTGTATATCCACACAAACCTCCGGTTTAATTTTTTTAACAGGTGAAAACATTAAGAGAAAAAAACCAGCAAGTAAACATACATGGAATCAATAGACTACTACTAAGTTAACCTATAAAACACAATACTGCAGATTATTTTCAGTCAATTTTCAGGCTATTACCTTCTGCATCAGGGTTGCATGGGCTTCCATGCACCTGCTTACTACAAGCCATGCAAGCCAGCACGAATGAGAACTGCACTACAGCAAGAGAGGCTTAAGAAAAAAAAAATAATAGAAAGAATTGCATGTTTTCACTAGGAAAGACCCCGTTCCTCAGGGTTCTGCACAGCTTTTGGGACTGCTTCACCTCTCAGTCCGGAATGGCTACCACAGGGGATAAAACAAACTTCACCACACAGCATAGGTTGTCAATGTTTTATTTCATTCCATATTCAAAGCACACAGCACCTAAAATACAGTATTTGCACAGAGTGGATTTCACCCTTTGTTTATTAACTTGGATGTATGGACCAGGAGGCACACATTGTGAACAGGAAAAAACACTGAAAGACAAAATGAAGAGGCAAAGCAAAAGTCCTACACTCTTGAGAGAGCAAACACCCACACTAGCAACTTTCTAATAACTATAAATTCATGCCAATGGAACGGATGTAAAAAAGGTAATGAAGATAATATAAATAAACACAAATGACCTAGTATGGCAAACTGATATGTATTTGATTCCAGGGATGAATAGACTTGGACTGGCAAAAGGCCAGCTGCAGAGAGAACACAAACCTCCTAAGATTTGTGCTGGATTTAATTTCACACCCTGAACTTTAAGTGGATTTGTAATTAGGTAAATCATGTTCATCCATTCCTATTTATAGCAGGGAAGACAGACAGGGTAGCTCTCGTTGGGGCCTGCCCAACGTGACACAAACCATCCTTTGGCTTTCCAACCTGGAGCCTGGTGAAGCAGCACATGTGTACCCGGCTGGAGAAGCAACACAAAGGAGCGACTCTCAGCTGGCAGTGCCCCTCCTGGAAGGCTGCAAAGTGTCCAGGCCTGCTGGCTGCCTCAAAAGCTTGCTTTTGTCTGTGTTTTTCGTTGTTGTTGTTAAGTTTACAAGAAAATGTTTCCATTTAACGAGGCAAAGAACGGGGAGAGAGAGGGGAACCTCCTGTAGAATTTCAATGCGGGCCAGATCGGCTCCAGCCCAACGCCGCGCACGTTGCAGCAAGAGTGGGAACTGGAACTGCTCTGGTCTAAGAACACAGGGGAGACAAAGTTGCAGAGATCAGTAACAATGCCTACTATGCAAACAGATGTAACTGGCAAAGGGAAGCAACATTCCGGGTATGCAACCACTTCTATTTCAGACAGGAAGAAAAGCTGGTGTCTCTGAAATCTCGCTCGCTTTTTCCAGTCCTGTTAGCAGGTCTACTGCAAGGTATTGTTCCTCTCAAACTTTTTTAAACAAAAAGGGTTTTTTTTAATTATATGTAAAATTTCCTTTACATTTGGAAGCCTTAAGCAGCCTTCAAAATTGGATGGTAAGCACACCGTCAGCTCTGGCTCTGACACTTGCGCCATAATTTGTCGCACCATCTATCACTGAGATGTCTCACCCTTTACCCAAAAAAAGGGCATAACGCATTCTCTTCGGACAGATTTAACTGAGAAAAGCAGACAGAGAGAAGGTATTGCTGCAGCTGGAACCGGCTACAGCCTGATGTCCCATGTCATCCATGCCAGGACTGTCTCTGGAACACGGCATCCCTCTCTGGAACAGTGAGTGTTCGGTACAAGTCGTGCAATAGCACGCAGGGGTTACTGCCTTCAGCAGAGAACACGGCAACTGTTAATGGCAAAGAGGAGCATGAGACTCATTCCTCAGCTTTTTCTTCTTTCCAGCGAGTTCAATCAGAGCAAATTCTCTGGCAAAAAAAGTTACCAAAAAGATCCAAGAAATCAAACACAGATCTGGTAATCTGCCGAGAGGGGAAGAGTAGAGGGGAAGAGAACTGGCAGGCTCTATTATTAAACACATTGTGTTATCCAACAGATCCAAGGTTAACATACAGAGATTGGATTCTGCACAGGAAATCTATTATACTGACTGCTCTCCAGTTATGTATATTGATGATTTCAGAAAGATCAAAATGCCTAGCTCTAGATGCCTCGGGAATAATCATGAATAAATTTCTATTTTCTTATGTTTGAGATAAACTTAGTCAAAATTTTTCCATGGAAGCTGCACCTCAGCAGTGAAACAGGTTTTCGATATTTTTTTCTTTTCTCTTTTCTTTTCTTTTCGTGAAAAGTATCTGCTTTTGGATGCTTTCCTGAGATGTAATCCAGCTAGGAAACCAAGACCCTAGAGCAAGTAAACTTATAATCAAAACCTGAAGTTTTCAGTTTTTCATGTTAAAGTTTTAGTTCTCTTCAGTGGGAGAGCTTTCCTAGTGAGACATCTTTTGGGGGCATTTCCATGCAGGGATTCTCTTCAGAATTCCAGGATACTGGTACATTTTAGCACTTAGATTTGGATTTTACAGATGTAAACCATCCCTTTTTCCAGTTTTCGTCTTCCATTAAGCAGAATTTGCAGAAAAATACTGATCACATGAGATCAGGGTCTATTCTGACCTTGTTCAGAGCTAAGTACTATCAGAACTTGTGAACTTGCAGCATCAGTCATTGGCCTTCCTGCTCAGAAGGAGCTCAGTGACAGCTCGGAACGCTGTGGTTTCCAAATACGGGACCACTCAATTATCCCCTCACAATCAGCTTCACTTCACTGCACTTCTGTGAACCAGTGAAAACCTGCAGAAAAAGAGCTTTAATTGATACATTCATTTAATATTTTTAACCGTAAACACAGCTGAACAGCGCAATTGCTTGCAAGGAAGCCCTTAGACATTTTACCACTAGATGTTTCAAGAAAAATGGTGACAAACTCACTACTGAAGCCGATCCTGCCCTGGGTGACACTTAAATGACACTTCATGCGATCCCTCAGCCATGCTTTCCATAATTCTACAACAACTTGCTCCAGCTGACTGTAATGGAAATTGGACAAGGATTTCAGATCCTAATGTTTGGAATAAGTATATCAGAGCCTCATTAATGTTTAATTCCCTGCCAATTAAAAACAGATTATATTTAAAATAAAAAATACATATTAATACTGATTATTCTCTCCACTTTTAAAATCAAGGAAATCTTACATTAAGGTCTTTTAACCTGCAAAGCATTTGTGTAATTTCAAAAACCTACTTTTCGCTATTTCAGCAGGAAACAAGTGCTCCTAGACAGAAACCACAGTACCAATCTGCAACCAGAGCTACGTGTTTATGGAAAAAGCGATAAAGCCCTGAAAAGAATTGGCTGATAACTGAAGTGCTGCCACAAAGTGCTTTGTAGGAAAATGAATAAAATAACTTAGAACCAAGCAAGTTGCTTTAGCTTGGGAAAAAAAAAAAAAAATAAATAAAAAATCAGTGCCTAGAAAATGTGCATCTAATAAATAAATTTTCTTTTAAACCTTTTGCACAAATACAGCAAGATTCAATGCTAAATAAGAAGCAGGCCATATTAAATTTAACAACTGACTTTTAAAGTAATGATTTTCTATTTTTCTTCATTTTAATGAAAAAGCAGACCTTATATGCTAGACATTCTGGATTTAATCAATTTCAGAGATATTTAGATTAATTTTCTCACTTGGAGAATACTTTCAAGACACTGATCAACAGATTTCCAAGATTAAGTTAAGGACTACATTCATCATAAGCCCTTTGTATCTGTTACACACAATCTCTTCTTATATGAAAAATAAATACATGGAATATAAATCCTTTTCTGTCTCCCCTCCCCAAAGTTACAAATCAGTAAGTCTTTTCACAGTAACAACTGCAAAACAGCAACTGAAATTGTGAAACATGCCTACTATGAAATTTAGGTCAGAGCATTCATTCTGCAAGTTAGCTACAGCAATGTGCACTTTAGAGATGTTTCTTACACTTAGTCAACAGTTTTGTGCTATTTTATACAGTTGCAATGTCTTGATTGGATTTTTAAGATGGTAACCTTGTACTACGAGACAGCACTAACTAATTTCAAAAGGACTTCTTATATGATCAGATTTATTTGGCTGTGGTACAGAAGTTAGTACTTGTCAGAACTCTAGGTGCTATCTACTCAGTTTAACACACATTATATATAATTAAAAATGGATAACCACACTGGGTCCACAGCAATAACATTTTTAAAACTGCCTTTTACGTTCCGTAAAGCCGATCTGTGGGTTCGCAAACTTGCAGCTGACTCCTAAAGGGGATTCACAAGTAACTCACTCCGTTTTGTGACATGAGAAATTGGCGGCTCTCAAAGTAGTTTCAAGCATGGTCTCACAATTCAAAGAGTTCTAGAATAACTAGTTCCAGATAATTATATTCCACACCATCTAAATCATCCATATAATCACAGAATCATAGAATCATTTTGGCTGGAAAATAAATTTAAGATAACGGAGTCCAACTGCCAATTCCAGCTCTAAACTATGTCCCTAAGAATCTCATCTACAGCTTCTTTACCCAGCAATACCAGTAGTTTGCCTGTTACCTCGGGACCTTCATCCCACTCATGTAGTTACCTCCTTGTCTTAAATACATTGCTTCTTCCTGCATACAAAAACACCCTCCTCCCTCAAATTCTACACCACACAAGGCTTCTAGTGTTCTCCGTCTCTTCCACTCCTTGATGCTTTTCTTTACTGTTCTGTTTTCCTTATTGTGCTGACACACACTTAAAATTTGGATAAACCACAAGGAGAAAATGGTTAGGGGTATAAATAAAAGCAATAATACAAAAAGGCATCAGAGTGCAATATCAATAAGCACTACAGAGATAGTCGCAATGTCAATAAGCACTACAGAGAAAGAAGAAAGAGAATTAGGGTTTGCCCAAACTGAAAATAGAAACAGATTGCCAAAAAAGTCATAGTAAATCCACAACTGAAGTGGGAATAGAAATTATACCTTAGAACATACAAGCCAAGGCTCTGCTACCCCACAGCATCTCTCTGGGACAGCACAAGCCATTACTGCAGGCACAGAAAAACTACAGAATTCAGTTCTCCAGTTGTATCTCACAGCCCGGTTGCCTCACTCTCAGCTCCCCCTCAGCACCAATCCATACAACTCCTACCATCCTTAACTGCTCCGGTCTTCTTTTGCTCCTGCACACCAGTGGTTTCACTTTTCATGGGCTTTATTTAGCCATGGGATTTATGTATTTCTTCCTAATAGAGGAAAATTAATTAAGCATCATCTTAACTATATACCTACTGATAGAGATGAACGCCATCTGCATTACTGGAGGATTCCTTAATACATCACTTGCAGGTCACACAACATAAATGCAACTAGAACTGTGCAGAAATTGGAGAATTTGAAGACTAAGTAGCAACTGTTATGAAGCAGCTTAATGTCATATTTCATAATCTCATAAAACTATCAAACGATCTAGCAAAAAAGAAACAAAAAACCCAAAATTTCTCATATTAAAAAAAAAGAAATTCATTTTTTTGTCTTCTCAACCTCCAGCATTTTATGAAATGCACTGATCCTAGGCAACAAGAAAATAAATTTAAATTTGAACAATGCATAGGTCAAATGAGAGAGCAACACATCCAGTTTTATAATAGATGATGCCATTCAAATTGGAAAAACATCTATATTGTTATCCCTTCATTTATTTTAATAGAAGTACAATACATTGCAAACATCACGCCTGCAGAAGCAAAAAATTAGGACTAACATACAACGATTTTCTAGGGAAAGAGGTGGACATGGGGGGGTGACCAATAAACATAGCTCAAAAGGCAAAGCCATTAAATCCAGCTTACAAGAATCATGTGTCTGGAATTAAAGGGAAAGTATAGGATTTCAGCATGTTTTTAGCTAAAGAGAAAAAAAAACCCTGTCAACTCTCCCTTTCCTAAATACTGAAAAATGTATCATAGAAGACATTTACAAAATATATAGCCCACTGTTAGAACTGCATTCTATATGGCTCGTGATGAAAACATGTGCCATATTTATTAGGTGCCAGTCAAAGTACCTCACATTTTGCTGCTTTTGTATTTCAAACTTCATTATCATATAGAAGTGCACAAACAAGTTTGCCCAGAGATGACATACTGCACAGCTGTAGGATAAGTTTGGAGGCAGCATTTCATGCCCAGGATGTGCTCCTGAAAGAGGTTCTGTCACCCCCCAGGAATTTTTGCATATCTATTTCATTCATTATTCTATGGACTTGTGGGTAGAGACCAGTTAAAGGAAACACAGTTCTAACTTTCTTTACATACCAGCAAAATAAATAATAGTGCTATCTGCTATTTCAGCATCTTAAAGTTAACACTTCTGAAAGGTTACAGGATGACAGCAAAAGTATAGAAGCTGTATTTCTGTATTCACAACATATACCTAAGGAGTCAACACACCCTCAGCTTCTCTGAATCATTTCAACACTTCAACACTTTCGTTGTTGGAAAGCAAAACCAGAGCCTTTGAATGAAACATAGATGTATCCACTCTATCTCTGTGTGCTCCTTCCCACTATCACTAGTAGGGTAGAGATAACTCAGTTTCTCTCCGAGTTATCGAAGCAGAGGGCAGCCTTCACTCTCGACACATTATTCAGACACAGTGTTTTTATAACCTCCCTTAGCTGTCACGCTTATTGAAAGTGAAAAATGTTATATAAATAAGACAAGTGAGTGCTGGATTACAGCAGAACTTTGTCAGTATATATTGTTAGGTAGTCGGTCATCAGTAGGCATGACATTCCTACTGAAAGAATTTTTTTAGTTTATTTTAAGGGTACACAGAGAAAACCGGAGTCAAAACACTGAAATGATCAACACTGAACTCCACTGGGAAGGATGGGGCAACGACCAGTTAACCGAGCTGCCATCTACAATGAAAGAAACTATTTTAAGCTCATCAGGGTGACAATTCTGAAAAGTTTAAAAGAACTTTTCATAACTTAATCCTAGAATGTAAGAACAAGTTTTCCTAGTGTATTGTGTGGAAACCAAGCAGTATTGGTTGCTTGTTTCTACACATACAGTGGCTTTGCTAATAAAGTGGCACCATTTCCACATGCAGGCTTCAAATAACCAACATGTGCAGCCAAAGCACGCTTGTTGAACCAGCTCATGAAAAAGATCAGTGCATTTCTATCCATATTTAAAATAAACTTCAAGGATAATTTTGTTCTTGCACAAGCAAAGCGGCGATAAATTAACATCTCCTGGTCTCAGAAAAAAATGACGTGATTCAGGCTTTAGAATATGCAGTAAAATACCATTAACTGTCAAAGTATTTTAAAATAAAGACATTGTCTGAGCCTTGATAATGGTTAAGACAGCCAACTCTATCTATAGGTATTTGTTTTTTAAAAAGTCTTACTAAAACCACTTAAGCTGGTCAAGACAATTTTGACCCAGCCAGGCTGGAGTGGCTGCACCTGGAGCTGTGCTAGCAGAACTGAAGGGTGGACAGCCTTTGGCAAAGTTACAATAAAAACAAAACAAAATGGAACAAAACGGGGCAACTAACTGGCAGCGAGGTAAATTTGTCAACCCTGAACTCCAAACAGCTACAGCCAAGTGAATCCTTGACCACACCTTACATCACTTAGATAAACTCTACTGGGAGAGCCTGCCTTTTTCTCCAGTACTGAAAATGTTTTAGTGGGAACCCCTTAGATGGTAAAAGAAGGTTAGTAGAATGAAGCTTCCCCCTTCACATTTGTCCCACTTCAGAAACTGCCATTTGGCTACATTCTGAAGGAAAGACAGTGACAAATCCCAGCAGAAAAAGCAACACCGGCCTGTCTGATTTTTCCTCCTTCATTAGAAAATGCTCAGTTCCATTCTTAAAACAGATATACACATTTTCTTTAGGAACTACACAAAAGGAAGAAAATGAGTAATAAAAAGACTAGCAAACAAGCAGCTAGGTCTTTAATGCATATTCCATTGTCTTCGTCTACTCAAAACCTGTGTTTTTATCATAGGCAGGATGATTAAGAACTGTCCGCAAATACAGGTGGCATTGAGAGCAGTTAGACTGCTAGTTTACAGTGGCCACGAACACACTGTAGCTTGGCAAATTCTCATTATTAACAAGCCAACCAACATTCAGTACTGGATTTTTTTTTTCTCCTAAGCTTCTGCATACTACATTAATATAGCTGCAAATTACATTAAGGAATAAAAGGAGAATCAGCCATGACAACAAGCTTAGTTGTTTGCATTTTGAAGTTTAATTTAAAAGTTAGAACTTCTAGCATTCCCTCATCACTGTACTCTAAATTATCTCAGATGAAAATTTTAAGGTTTATTTTACTGGAAATATCAGGAAGCAATAGCAGACATGAAGAATTATCTACAGTAAGAATCACACATACTCCAATCTTGTTCAGCTGCACATAACAAGAGAAATAACTCATGCTAGTAGCCACACACTCATCAACGTACAC
The DNA here is from genome assembly GCF_036013475.1 of Columba livia. NCBI lineage: Eukaryota > Metazoa > Chordata > Aves > Columbiformes > Columbidae > Columba > Columba livia. The sequence continues at coordinate 139,989,951 of NC_088602.1, read as the reverse complement.
TTCTTTTACTGCTGTGCCAAAAAAATGGACTTAAGAATCAGTTGTTTTATGCAAGACAAACCATTACTTAGTAGAATAATGTAACAAGCCACAACGGAGGTTTTGGCAATGCTGCCATCTGACCACAAGTTACTTTTTTTTTAAACTGAAGTAATGACCTTGACCAGCGTTTCTCATACTTGAACTGCAACTCACAATGAAGTAGGACGAATATTCAAAGGGTGGGAGTCATAAGTAGGTAGGGGAAAACTTAATTAAAAAATTAAGCTATTAAAAACTAACAAGAAAAACAATAAAACCAAATTACCCTGATTTACAGCTGGAAGCAGCTCGTTTCCTCCAGGGGAGTCAGAAGCAGCTATAATTATCAGCTGCACGTATTTACACTAGCTGGGGAACTACCAGCTCCCTGAAAATGTTGGCAGCATCTCAGTTCCTCCCAAGCAATATAAAGAGTATTTACACCTGCAGCAGATAATTACAGCTGATTTTCATGCCTTTTTCCCCCCAGCACCCTGAGGAACTTGGCTGCTGCCAGCAATTAAAGTAGTATAGTAGCAAATTTTTCCTTGGGGATTGCATAAAAGCAGATGAGCCCAAACAGTGTTCACGTTTGCAGGGAGTTTGGGAAATGCTCATCTACCCTATTCACTACTTCCTCACTGAAGAAAATCTATGTTGACCAATGCAACTAAATACGTCTGAAAGTAAGACCATGCTGTTTTTCAAGCTTTATTAAAAACAAACTTTTCCATCTAGATATAACAGAGGTATACAGTAATTCGGGGCTAGAAATCACATAGATATTCAAAGACTAATTACAGGAGACTTCAATTTCATACTGCTTTACTTCCTTCTACATGACCATCTGATCTAGTGTTACAAAAACATTATGTCTCTCTCCTCAAGCCATCAATGCTTCCAAGAAACCATCCAAATCACAAAGGTGGTATATTATAGCCTCACAGTAGGTACCTGGGGCATTCCTGGAAGACTTCCCTGCAGGCACACAAGTCACAGGATTAGAAAAAAAAATCATTCAGCTTCTAAAAATGTGCTCTCCATCCATATCCAAATTTGGCTTAGCTTATTGAAATGGAGAAATATTTTGTGCTGGCTGCTGCCGGCTTTACCACAGAGTGGTAAATTTTCAGATGGTGCAGCTATGCAAGAGGTAATCCTTCCCATTTGTAAATGACAATATCCCTACCTTAATACAAAAAAATGTATGTGCAGCAGTAAGGCACTGCTGGGGGAGTGGGCAGTTTGTCTGGCAATGCTGTATGCCCTATTTTTATGCTATGAATTTATCAAGGTATCACTCTATGTAAATGTGGATTCTTTCTCCTCTCTGCCCACCAGAACACTTACCATGAAGTTATGTATCTTCCTTAAAACTGACATTTATTTTAAAAATATATATTTCTGATACAGAATATGATGTTAACTATACCCTCTAATAAGCCTCAAATACACTACACAATGTGCAAGATGGAAAAAAACCCAACCCTTCACAATAGATATATAGTAATCATAACTGGCTTCAGAACACCAAATCAGAACTACTTTTTTTTTTTCCTCCCCAACTGTTCTGCAAGCAATTTTCTCCAAATCCTGTTCTTCTCATGCATTCTTTTAGCTGAAAAAAAAAAAAAAAAAAAGAGACATTTTCCAGGGTCTCTCTTAATCATGTGGTGGGCAAAGGTGTGTAACACTAACCTACAGTTTTGGACTTGGGGTTTTTCCTATGAATGGGGAAACACAGCATAAGTCTGACAATTTCCAGTTCTTCTCTAAACTGTACATTATTTACATAATGTAAAACAGAGCATTTAAAAAAAAAAAAGCATCACCCATGTATAGTCTCAATATTAAAATTCAGAAAGTCTAGTCAAAAGAAAAATGGCAGGGTGGTTTTATTTTTAAAAACCACCAGTTATTTTCAGGTCATTTAATTTTACAACTTCACCTATTGTTTTTTGGAAAACATCTAGATTTTGAAACACACGCAACATCACGTCTCCCAGTTTTTATGTACTTGCAATTATATTCAGCTAGGAATGTGCATCTGTGCCAGAAATAAAACTAAAAAGAAAATAATAATCTTATAATCTAAGGTTTCTCCTATTTTTTTTTAATTTGAACTAGTTCATTTCACAATTGAAGTATGCGCTTTGTTATTCTTTTTACATTATAACAGAGCGTACGATTACTGTTGTTTCCAGCGGATCGAACAGAACTACTGCAGAGGGGACATTGATGCAGTGGAGGCTGTAACCCCACATTCCCCACAGGCAGCCCCATGCTCCCCACTAACATGGGACAGGGAGGCACCCCACGGCTGCACCCTCTTAACCATACAGCTCTCCCAGCCCCAAGCCCCAACCTTTATCTTCTTTTTAACGAGTCATTTTGTCATAAAATCCTACACGGAGGCAAGGTTTCATTAAGCGACCTGCCAGCAGGTAGAAAGTAAGCCTTAAAATGGTCTTATGTCCAGTGTTTTGTGAAAGGATAGCTATTACAACAGGCACTTTGTTGAAGCAGCTGTGACTTACAGGTTACAGGAGCCAGCCAATTCAAATTAAAGGCATTGTAGAAAATAACATGCTTATCTGTGATCAAGTCAGAGACAATATGCAAATCAAAATTCTAGTTAACTGAACTAGGGATGTTTTATCAGGAGATTTAGAAAACATCTGCAAGGCAGTCTGAGATTACTTCTGAGTCACATATAAGGTCATTAGAAATTTAGCACTAAAGCAAAAACATTTTCAAGTTGAATGTATGTAACACATACTTCACTACTACTATTGTAATGCGTACAAACATAGGATCATGAGCATTATACACCACATAAGGGATCAAATATCGAGAAGTCCATAAAGTTTTACAAACTGGTAAGCTGTCATTACTTTACATTCGTTTCTTCATTACATATGACTAAATAAATAAAGACTGGTCAAACAGAGACAGACAGAAGCCATATACTGTCCATACTTGGGCTGGTTCCACAACAGGTGTCAACAATAGCATAGGAGAAACACCACTACTGGGCACAACAGAACTGAAAGGAGTGTTTTTCATTATTGAACCTATTCTGTGTGAAGGAAAAACAGATCAAAACCAGCCTTCAAAATCCAAAGTGAAGTCCCATTAAAAAAAAAAAAAAAAAAAAAAAGAAAGAAAGAAGAAAATAGAAAATAAAAAGAAAGAATGAATGAATCAAAAAGTAATTACTCCTCCACTACTGGCAGCTACTTGGGAGTTACAAATGCATTTTGATTTATTAATTCAAAGGGCTGCCCAAAGAGAAAGAGATTAAGAAAAAAAAAGTGAAAGTTAAATGTCACTGACAATTTCTTCTTTTCCTCCCCATCTGACCACGTTACGGCTCATAAAGTCTGATGAACCAGTTTATGACAACCTTAACTTAGCCAAAGCGGTAACCACGCCATCCAGAACAGAAAAAATGACTACTAGCTATCAACCGTGTCACTCCCTGGTTTCTCTAGCAAAGGATGCCACACACCTCTGTGTATCACCTGGCTGGGTCAGCCTGCACTCCTGCATGTACCCCCTATCATAAACAGCTCCTTTGCACCCCCTCACCACCACGCAGCCCTCTTCTAACATCCTTTCCTCTGACACCAGCAAGGACCCTGCCTCAAGTCTTCCATGGAATCACAGACTGGTTGGGGTTGGAAGGGACCTCTGGAGATCATCTAGACCAACCCACCCGCTGAAGCAGGTTCACCCAGAGCAGATCACACAGGAATGTGTCCAGGTGGGTTTTGAATGTGTCCAGAGAAGGAGACTCCACAACCTCTCTGCGCAGCCTGTTCCCTTTGCTCTAGCACCCTCAGAGTAAAGAAGTTTCTCCTCATATTCAGATGGAACCTCCTGTGCTTCAGTCCGTACCTGTTACCCCTCATTGTATCACTGGGCACCACTGAAAGGAGTCTGGTCCCATCCTCTTGACACCCACCCTTGAGATATTTATAAACATTGGTAAGATCCCCTCTCAGCCTTCTCTTCTCCAGGCTGAACAGACCCAGCTCTCTCAGTCTCTCCCTGCTCTTCTTCTCAGTCCTGTTATCCCCCTCCAGCTGGTGATGGAGGACACCTGAGGGCACAGGGTCCCTTCCCAGTCATGAGGGCTGTCCCATAAGTGTTCTCTGCTCCCTGACCCCCTGCCAGCCCCCACCTGCCCCTTCCATCCATCAGGCCTCCCCTACAGCCCAGCCTGAGCTTCAGCTCCACTCCAGCCAAACGACACTGTCCTCTTACACATTTATTTTTTAGGGGGGTCACCGTGAGGGTGAGGGCAGGACACATCTCCCCAACATCCTTCCAACCCTTGTGCCCGCTAAAGTGCCGCCTCCACATGCAGCTCCAGCAGGACGCGACGGCCCTGCCGCACCTCAGCGCGGCCCGTTCGGCCCCCGCCGCCCCCCGCCAGCACTGGAGCGGGCGTGAAGCTGCCGTCACCCCCTCCCGGCCCCGGCTGCGGCCGCTGAGGGCTGGCAAGTGCCTCCAACCCCAGCACCCGGACCCCTCAGCCCCCGCCGGTCTGTGTCAGCGCCCCGAGTAAGCACTCGCAGCGCCCCTCCCCCCCCCCAAAAAAAAAAAAAACCAAACCAAAACAAACAGGTTTTCCTCATACTCATTACAAGCCACTTGCACTGCCAACCTCGCCGCCCTCCTCCCCACACCTAGGAACGGCCAAGGTTTTGGCGGAGCCCGCCACCGCACAGGCGGACAGCTCCCCTTGCCCGACCCCCATCTCCCCCAGCGGGATCAGGCGAGACGAGCGGCGCTCACCCTCACAGCGCCACCGGGGACGGCCGCCCCCCCGCCGCAACCCAGGGGCTGACCCTGCCCGCGCTTCACCCACCTCTGACTCGGCGTCCGTCACCGCAGCCGCCCGGGGGAGGGAGAGCAGCCGCTTCTGCCCTCCGGCCCAGCCCGAGGGGCAGCGCCGCCGCCGTGCACCTGCCGCGGGCGGGCCGGCGGCCCCTGCGTGAGGGCGACGGGCGGCACTGCTGTGGCGGCGCGGGGTGGGGGGGAGCGAGCGGGATGAGCGCTCGGGGGCGAGCCGGGGAAAGCGGCATGAAATCCGCGGGAGGTTAATGCAGCGGTTTAGCCTGATCCCGAGCGCCGTGACAAGAAACTTGGCGCGGCGGCGCCGCTTTCCTCCCGGGGGAACGGGGCGCCCCTCGCCGCCCCGGGCAGCGCAGGGAGGGCGGGCAGGCGGCAGGAGGGGTGCCGCGGTGTCCAACCAGGTGGGTAGGTGACTTAAAACGTTCAACTAGGTAAATGGAGAGGTGACTTAGAAAGTCGGGCACCACCACAGAATACCCCTTTTTGTGATTTACTTTTTTTTTTTTCCCACTTAAAGGCTAGTTTGTGGGTTCTCTTATTTTGCCACAGACTAAAGAGATGATGGAAGGCTCCTTGAGAGGAAATAAGTTAAAGAAATAAAACTAATCTGAAAAACAGTATTCTTATATGTATACAACACCCTTATTTCTAGATCGGTTTGCGAGACAAGGCCCCGATTTGGGGGTACTGAGTAATCCAGTGCAATTCCCTAAGAGTCTCCAGGTATTTACAGGGTTTATCTGTGACTGTCACCTCCAAAATACAGCCACTTGGGGATAAACAATGGCAGCACAACAGGGACAAGCACACCCTACAATAGTGGAAGTGCTGCTGGTCAGGGAACCTAATACAGCCCTCAGAAAAACACCCCTGGAAGGGATTTGGGGTAGGGCAGTGAGTAGATTGCTGTTCATGGGAAGGAATAGAACACACATATGAAAGTAAAACATGTAACTTTTCCTGGTCTAACTTATAAAGACAAAATGAAGGAGAAATTCGGAAAAAAAAAACCCCAACCAAAAAAAACCACCAAACCTACAACCACATTTGTTGCCTCAATTCTGAATGCATTGTATTAAATAATTAATTAAATTGCTTTATTCAAAGCTCCATAAAGATGTCAAGGAGCAGTATATTCCTGTGTATGTCATTCACCTTTCGCATCCAGTCTCAAAGAGATGAAGTGGTTGTCCTTTCAATTCAATGCATGTATCAATAGAGTTTCCCCACTAAAGCTGCAAAACCTTAGGTCAGGGTCTTTGCACTTGGAATGAAACACATATAGCAATCACTGGGGAAAAAAAACAAGTATTTAAAAAAAAATAAATCTATTTTCAACTCTATTAATAAACAAAAAAACAGTAATAGGTTTTTTTTTTTTACAGTGATTTTTAATATATGCTAAACTTCTATGAGAACTTATCTGAAAAAAGTTAAAGTGAAGAAAAAAAAACCTGCACAACTTAAATGCAGATGTTATAATTCATAAATTGGGTAACAGTTGTAGCTTACTTGTATGGAATCATTAAATACCCTGCAGTCTTCCAAACTCTGATGGTCTGGGTGAAATGTAGCTCTTGCCTCCTCTAATCACAATTTGGTATCTGTTTTCAATCACATTATTTCCCATATTATTTATTAAATACACAATTTATACAGCTTCTCTCTCAATATCTAATTAAGAGTGATCAAATGCTAGAAATAAAACCTTTCAGTGTACAGAGAAGAGTTAATTCCCAAATCACAAGGCAAAATCATTCAAGTGGGTTTGGGTGTCTACACATGGGAAGAACTGTATAAATGAAGCTTTCACTTCTGACTGGCAAATACTGATACACAAAAAAAAATAAAGCACAGGTATAATTGAGATATCATAGACTTTGTAAATAATTTGACAATGTTTTGTGTTAAATATACTAGCCTTTACTTTTTGTTGATTAGATGCTTGTGTGCATGTTGTCTATATAGATAAAAGGCAAAAATTAGTCACCACTTGTACACCAATCTGAAAGCCTGAGATACTCATTGTTATATTCTAGAACTCTCTTATCTTACCGAAGAAGAAACTTGAAAACATTAGAGGTGTCAAATCAGTATGTTTTCCACACTGCCTTTTCTTAAGTTGATTATCAATAGTGTTTAGCTTTACCACCTGGTACAGAAAGGACTAATGCTTTGAGAGTCATGTTCATCATTGTTTGTAACTGTCTTCATTCATTTTAACTAAGTTTCTCTCCACCTTTTTTTTGCCTGTTGATAGTAGTATGTACAAAAAACCTCTAGGAGACTTCATGATTGCAAAAATGTGACACTAATCATTTGTTTGAAGAAATTAATATGATAAACAACAAAATTCTGCTAACAGCATTCAAATAGTGAAGTACAATCTATTTCAGAAAAAAAAGACATGTTGAGCCTTTAATCTTGGTTTAGCTGAATCATTATTTATTTATACACAAAGCACATAGTTGGAATTTCATAGCAATATTAGGCTATGAGCACACATATCACCCTACTTGCTACTTTTTTATACCTGTTCTATATATTTACCCATGTATTAGAGCAAATAGAAAATTATACTGTTAGAATGAAATTTCAGTTCTATTTATCATTTTACTCACTAAAGTTTCTTCAGGCCTGACCTTTTCTGTATTTATATCCCATATGAAGGATTTCATTTTGAGTTTGTGAATGTTTTTTCAAATATAAGTATAGGTTCAGCATAGGTTTAGTTAAATGATGCACATTGCTGGTTTGCATTTCTGTATCTCAAAGTTAGATCTAATGTACATTATGTGGTTTTAATCTGTAGTAAGGAAAAAAATGCCACCTCTAAGTAGATAACTTTTTGAGTGAAGCATAACTTCATAACCAATGTTGGAGTGCTCATATTTCCATCAATAGATTATATGACAACTTAAGCTGATGTGAATTTGGGGTTCTTCTCAGTGTTGTTTCTGTTGATGGAAGTCCTTAAGACCTGAGCCATCCTGAGGCAGCTCAAGTCTGACTGAGCTGTTGAGGCTGCCTTAAAGAGCCATATTGCCATTCTAGATCATCGACCTCCTGATCAGAAGTCAGAGCAAGCTGTGTGGGGGTTGTTCCACACAGACACAACAGGCAGTTCTCTTGAAAACTTCTTTTAGTAACTTGCCCCTCATTTTTCTTCACTTGCTACAGGTTGCTTCCAAATCAAACCTAGTCAAGGGACTCTATATTGTATAGAAATGAAATTCATTACTAGAGAAGAACAGCCATTTACCTGGTGTATCTGGCAAAGCCACCATCTCAGGAAACAGGAGATAACAATTATTTCTAAAAAATTATTTGAAATAGCTTGTAACACTAAAAGTTTCAAATTTTCCATTTGAAATCACATGTAAAAGACATCTTAAAGCAGCATATTGTCCATTCCTTTATTTTTAATAAAGTTACATACCTAGCAGATAAAATGGGGGGAGGAACTTAGAAAGCTACTAGAATCTTGGCTATGGTGCCTGTTAAATTGGCTGCACTTAAGCAAATCAATATTGTTTCAGTTATGTCCTCAAGTCAGAAAACCAGACCATAACTATTGTACCAAGCTAGATAGTCGCAACCTATTGGCACTAGCTTTGTTGTACTTAGGAAATGGGAGCCAAGAGCAAAATTTCTTTGGAGGATCAGCTGGAAATGATGAACATAGTGGAATTTTACAAGGAGAAACATAAGAATTATGCGTTGTGTCATGCCAAAACCCCATTGCCATACTTAAAGAGAACTTGCTATTAAAAAGCAATAATTTAGGTAAGAATACATAGGTGAATGCATTAGGTTATCATTTTTCATTAATTATTTTCCTTCAAAGTTTTGTTTTGCTTTCTTAAATTGTAAACCCCAGCAATAGATCTAAAGTTAAAATAGATGTCAGTGAGATCTGATACCCCATGTTACACAGGATTAACTTCTCATCACATACATGTAGATTTTGTTGATTAAAAGCAAGCCTGTATAAACAGACTTCAACACCACACCTTGGAATTAGTAGCTGGCAACAAAAATTAATGTATGGTAATTCTGGATTACATTTTTACTTTTTTTGACACCTGGATACACAAGAGTCTCTGACTGTAGCCGAGCAACTAAGCACTGTACGCAGTTCAGGCCAACTTGGAATAGGACCAGTAATCAGGTTCAGAATAAAAACTAGGTAAACTAGCTAATATTAGAAATACTAACTGGAAATGTGTATATACTGAGGACTTAGACACCTTACAGATTGCAACAGAAAAGTCCCAGACTGTTTCTTGAGTAAGGGCATTGACATTTTCTTCCAAAAAACAAAATAAACAAAAGGTGTGGTAGATCATACCTTTAGAAAAAAAAAAAAAAGCCAAATGAGAAAGAGGCTTTCACACCTTTTAACCCCCAGTCCTGCAGATAGAGTATTTCACCATAGGGTCTTTTGAAATAAAACATAAGCTGTTCTCTGACCACAAACAGAACACAGACCTCCCGCTCAGTGCCTTAAACACCATGTTATGAGGTCATTCTTAGTCTTGGTTTTTCCATCTCTGGCTCAAGGAGCCCCTAATTCCCCATGTGCTTGCCAGTGTTTCCAGGGAGACTAAGCAAGGGAAATACTACTCATTTCTGAAGCAGCAATCAGGGCACGTTCTACATTTGTTTTGAACTTGACCTGATGTCACTTGACACTGTGCAAAATGGCCCAGAAAACTCTTTTGGTTTCAGCCTTTTTAAAAAGATTTTCCTGGCTTGCTGTCTGTTTCAGGAGAGTAAGAGAATCCTCCTCTATGTGTTTTTGGAAAGGATCAGTTCTTAATCCCCAGAATGAAACAGAACAGAACACAGTCTGTTTATACCATTTCCTAGCTTTCATAAGAGTTTCTGCATATATATGGACATGTGTGTACTCTGCTACTCTCTTAGGACCATTGGCAAGCTGAGCCAAACAGGTGGATTTCTACACCGCTGTGAAAAAACGCAGATATCAAGGGGCTTTCGCAGTCTATGGAGATCCACCTGATTAGATCTGATTGCACAGTTGGGGTTATAGGTCCAGCCTGACTTACATGCCCCATCCCTGGAGACATTCCAGGCCAGGCTGGACGGGGCTCTGAGCAACCTGATCTAGTTGAAGATGTCCCTGCTCATTGCAGGGTGGTTGGACAAGATGACCTTTGAAGGTCCCTTCCAACCCAAGCTACTCTATGATTCTATCTAGACTTCTCCAGCACTGCTTTCATTGAGCCTTGAAGGGCTGCATCACTTTGAAACCTACTGATGCAAATAATGGCAAAATCTCCATCTTAGATCTTGATAGGTTTATAATAAACCCCATGCTCAGCCTCTTAATCCTCCCTCCAAATTGGCTATGTAGGTAAGCCACACAGCAAAATAACCTGATAGAGCTCACAATCTATCAAGATTCTTGGAGATAAAATCAGAGCTGGAAAATCTTTTGTTTAAAAACCACCTACAATTACAAATGAGGAAATAGAAATGGTAAAAAGAAATCACCAAAATCTTAAAATTTCCACAAAAAACAGAAGCAGTGTTCTGTGGCTGCTACAGTCATTAGCTATTATGCATTTGGCGTGATTCACAACAGTCAGCACACTGCTAAACTGATTGTAACTAGATCCACTTCAACATTTAGTGTGTCACAAGAGGAACAAGAATATTGTGACCCGTGGGAAGATCATTGTTTGGGAGTGCTGAGATTAAGAATATGCCAAAAGCATCAGATTTTCTAACTGCTCCATTATGTAAAGATCTGCATGATTTTTGTTAGTGCTGACGTGGAATCAAAGGAAGCCAGAAAGTTAAAACCAAGCATGAGTATGATTAAAAATATGTAGGCACAGACATTGCTGGTTAATTTTCTAATGAAAGAAGGCAGTAATATGGTGACCACTGCCTAAGAATCCCATGGCAAACATGAATACTGAAATTTCTGTATTAATTTTGTATCTTACAGGTCCAACTCAAGCACAACTTTAGCTCTTGAAGATATTACCAATTAATAGGAAAATGCTAAAAATCACTACTCAGAGAACAAAATGTAAAAACCTGCAGATAGGTTTTAAAAAATTGCTTGACTTTTCAGCAAATAACATACAGTTATACCTATTAAGAGTTGATTTTTTTCATCTACACCATCACTTTAATCATCACAGGAGTTAGGTCAGCCCAGAATAGAGCATTGTACAATTGGTCAGATGTGATACAGTAAAAGCTTGTCCCATAAGGCAGTATTTTTCATTTGGTAGGCCAAATCTCTATGATATTGTGGCAAATACTACACTTTCAGTTTTCTAACTATTCAGCTCCACAAACAGAAATAGCATAAACACAGGGATGTGCATTAAATTATTTAGCATTCTTCCATTTTAACATGCCAGAACAGTGCTGCTAACATACATGCAAGAAGCTTTAAAAACATGGTATTTTTAACCTGGCAGCATCAGTTTAATGGCTGAACAACCAGGCGGGGGGGAGGAAAGGTCTGACTATACTATAATTATGTAACATCAATCAAAAATATCTACCAAATTTTAATGTGGCTTGGCCTGCTGCACAGAACTGAATCAGCTGCAAACATTCTAGGCACCTGTGGGAGAGATCTATAATGAGAACGATGGAAACCACAAATTTAACAGATTTTATTTAGTGCTATCAGATTTCACTGCACTAGAAAGCATGAGTGCTTTAAAATGACGACTTTACCAGGTAAGCACATTGTCAAAACTTGTTTCAATAGTATATTTGTTTTCAATAATACATTAGTCTATAATATCAGTTTGAGTTACTATTGTAGGTTATTATCTAAAAGTGTAAGATCCAATATAATTCAATTAAATACCAATCTACCAATTTTTATGCAAATTACTTCATCTTGCACATTCTTTTATCTCCAGGGATCATTCTCAATTTCCTTTTCTGTAGCTTTTCTAGCGCTACACTGCATTTTGGTAATATCACTATTGAAGCTGAAGACAATATTTCAACTATTAAGCCTACCAGAAAATTATAGTTAGATTTATATCTGTTTTAGTCATACAACTTTGCTTTCCAATGATTTTTCAAAGTACTTTTCCATAAAGACTAGAAAGTTCAGACAGGACACCAACATTGTTTTCGGGCTATTCTGACTTTCAGACAAGTTTTTGAGTATATTAATAGCCTTTGTACAAGCATGTTCATTAGAAAGAAGGCTGTTAGCACATCCTAGATTGCCAGACTCTTCCCATTTTAAGTCCCAGTTGCTTATAACTTTGCCAAACATTAAATGCTCAGGCTGAAATTTTCCATGCAATGTCTGTGCGTCAAGCTGAGATGTGTTGGAAAATTTCAGCTAAAAAAATACAACTATTTCCAAAAATGAGGGTAGGGGAAAAACATTCTGTTTCACTCATGGGAAAAGAAAAAAAAAGGAGGGGGGAAGGAAGAAGAAATCTGAGACATTTTCACTGCAAAGCTCACTTGCTCTCATGTACTGCCCTGAAATTGGCAGGAAGGAGTAATTTTGTTAGGAATTATGCCTTTTTTTTTATTTTCCTACTTTCCACAAGAAAATCAACCCAGTATGGGCTACTTATAAGCCTTTGAAGAGTTGTAGCCCATGTGAATTTACTACAACATGGGATTGGAAGGAACTGCTAATGGACTGAATTCAGTCCCATGCAATCATGAAAAATGTACAGTGGATGTCCAGGTGCTCCACAATCTGGATGTATGCTCCTGCAAGCCCTTGGCCCCCAAACATTCTACTGCAATGCTCTATTACAAAACACTGAAAACATGAAGTGTGGTATTAAAGCTATTTCACCAGCTGGGTACCTCAAGAAAGCAGTAGAAGCTGGAGAAAGAGGTGGGAAGGAACTGCTAATGCAGTCATTGAATAAAATTTCCAGGTGACCTAAGGACCAGACTGCTGGGTGAACTGCAAGCTACAGAGGAAGTCAATGGTGTTTTGCAATTTGGTAGGTGCAGGGGAAGATTCCTCTTGATCCCCAGTCTGGACTTGAGTTCCAGCAGCAACCATCAACTGGCAATTACATCCACACTGGAAAGATTCTCATCTCTAGCTTGGGCGTATCTGTGAACAGAAAACATGGCATCTGTCTCTCCAGTACTTTTAGTGACCTGCTGCTGCTGACACAAAGGAAGAAGCTGATTAACTCAGAAATTGGGGGAACAAGACCCAACCCTGCAGCAGGAGCAATGCCTGTAGACAGAGAGTCAACAGGGAAGAGGAACCTGGGTTGGACTGATTTTGGTTGAATCTGTAGGGGCAATGGAAGACTGCGCTGCTCAACAAGCCACATATGGCACACACAGGACATTTTCAACTTTGATAGCCAAATTATTTCAAGAGGCAAGGCTGTCCCACCACCAGCCTTCACATGTACAACCCCCCACTTTTCTGCAGCCAAAATAAAGCAATTTGCCAAGACTGACTTGCCTGTGATATTTGGCTTCATAAGCCATGGCAGAAAACTCAGGTGGGATCCCCAGAATCATGACGGGAAACAAAGTCCTTACAATGGTCTGTCATCAAGAGTGAACAAAATTCCAGCTTACCTGATTTTTTTTTTTTTAACTGTATAACTTGAAATCACATCCTATTTTGATATTCTCAGCTGTTTTGTCTCCTGTGTTTCACAAAGCCCCGGCAGAATAATTTTGCTTTTTAGTACCTTTTGTGGTTGACAACCTCTGGTTTCTTCAGAGGGGCAACAAATAGACACAATCACTCCAGTTGAGCATTATTTTGTTATTTTACAAAGGCACCTGATGCAAATGAAAAGCTTGTGTTGTTGGGGTGTCATAAATATCTAGCTGCCATTAGCTCAGTGTTTGACTTGCAAGAGACAAATGAACTAGTAGCAGATCTGGTGAAGACTGGAAGAATCAACTTCTAAGTAGCCATCATGGCTCATTTCTGTACCAGCTGAGGTATTACAATAAATGCTGTGGTTCAAGAGGTTTTGGGTGAGTTTCTACATAAATTAATTGAAGCTTATTTTTCCATGGAGAAATTCTGGAAACACTGCTGGTCAAACTGAAAAATTATATAAAACCATTATGTCTTCTCGTCTGCATCCTACAGATACGCCACATGCATTTAAAGAGAGATACGATTATAGCATGAATCACATCAGCCGCATGCTTGTTTTCTCCAAATTCAAAGCTTCATAGTACTGCTCTGAGTGACTGCCCATCATGAACATTTGTGATGCAAGGACAAAATGCTCTTCTGATGGATTCACAGCTGTTTCTTTCCATCACAAATAGATAAAAATGAGCATCCTGCTGAGCCGTTAAAGGCAGACATATCAGTGCTCATTCACATTCAACTTCAGATGGCATTAGGACAGTTGGGACCTATCCCTGCATGTTTTAGCATCACCCACAAGTATTCAGAAAGTGAAGATATCTGGCATGTTGTGGTAACAAACAATTGTGAATGGAGAGGTGTAGTTTGTAGGCCTTGTGGTTCAGGGCAGAGCCACAGAGCTTACTTGCTGTGGAAAGGTGCTGTAGAAGTCATGGAAATTAGATGGTAAAGAACTAGATCTGCTTCTTCTGTAGAGGTCCTACATGGTAAAAATAATATAATATTTTCTACAGCTAGACACCTAATCATGTGGTACTGCTTTTCTGACTGAAAATTCAAGAACGTGATGTGAGGAAATGCAAAGCTGTTACATCTGGAGCTAAAGTAATTGAGTAATGCAGCTTAGGCATATCAAGTGCCATAATAAAGCTATGAACCCTTGAAACAGAGGAACCTTCAATTTAGCTTCTGACATTTGTGAATGCTTTTAGCCTCAGATAATTCATATAAAAGACAAGAAAGCTATTTGGCAGGTCTAACATTCTAAGAAGGACCATGGAAGGGTGACTTCGTTTAGGAGGGATACCCTTTGTTACCTATGACTGTCATCCCATGTTGTTACTCAGTTGTGTATGGGTATGTGTATTTGTATTTAGATTAAACTTTTGGACCATGTGGGTAAACACATTACAAATTATCTTCTCAAAGTAATATCACATAGGACAAAAAAAGCTGACATAATATTAATTAACTGAAGAAAGAAGAAAATCCATTTTACTACATCATCCACAAAATGCTGCTTTATGAATAATATTTTGTCCTCCCTTCCCATAAAGGCTATCTTGCATGATAAGGGAAGAATGCAGGCTTGTTATTTTGTGGCAACTGTAGTGGTGCTTGTATATATTGAAGCATCTTTAAAAATCATCCCAATGTTACCTTGCATTATGGGATATATAGATCTCTTCATCTGGACAACCCAAAAGAACTGTCAGTGAATCATACTGGTAACTGCACTTCTGTTTTGTCCATTAGGAGTAGAATTGGAATTTTTTAATTGAAAAACCACAATTCTCAGTCATGTCAATTTTGATGCTTTAAAGAAAAATTCAAGCATAAGCTAGGGGACAGCAGCAGTCTCAACAATATTTTAAAGTATCTATCTTCCTTGCTCAGCTGGCTCAAAAATGCACAACCAAACATTCTTACGAAACTTCAACCTGAGAAAAGTTTTAAAGTTCATAAAAATATAGTCCCTTCATACGTTCTTTAAGTTATAGATGGACAAAGTCAGAGGTTTGAATGGGCACTAATTCAACATTAAATTACACCACTGTTACCACACAGCTATTCCCCTATGGACACTTATAACTAACATTCTCATAATTGATCTATACTGTGGCTGCTACCATATATCAATATGATTTTTATATTTATTAAATTATTAGTGTGATTTTACTATAAGACTTAAGGTATTCCATTTAGGATGGAAAGGGTAAGAGACTTCATCACAGGCTTTGCTGCTCTCCCCTCCAAGTCCACTTTCATTTGAATCCTGTTTTACTCCATTCTTAGCTGTACTGAATACCTAGAAACTCTAACACTGCTTCATTCACAAGAGAACAGTTGTAGGATGAGGACCTTCCTTTGTCTAGTGAACCTGCTACCAGCTGCAGTCTGCATTGAAACCAGTGAACATTTGAAGAGAAATCAAATAAGAACAGTATAGGAATTCCAGATCCTGCTCTCCTAGGGACAAACTATATCTTGATTTTATTATTTTCTTGTTTCTCTCCTCTCAAACACAAGAATGATCTACACACTTTAAGCATCACATAGTCTTTGTTTTTGCATATGGATAATTTAAAATAAACTTTTGTTGTTAACTTAGCAAGATACCCTAAACTAAAGGGGAAAGGACTCAGTGCCAATGAGCAGTCTATCCTAATTTAGGTATCTTTCATCCAAAGGTTTTATAGTTACTGACCTGTGTAAAAGTTATTTGCTTAACTGTACAGAATTAACATTTCATAAACTAATGAATATTTTAGTAATTTAAACACATGCATAAACACAAGAAAAACAAAATAGAGGAATTCTAAGTTAAAAAATGAGAGGCTTTCCGAAAGAATAAGTCATTCAACGCAATGGTGCTTTATCAATGCAGAAGACTTACCTCTTACAGCATACCCTGAACCACTTGATAAAGGTTTCTGTTCCACAAAGGAAATGTTATATGCAGTCATCATGCCTGAGCTAACTTTGAGGCTGATGTCACTTCTTGAATTTCTCAAGTAAGAGCTTGATCACTCAAATTCACTTCGCACAATTCTTTGCATTGATTTTCCTTGTTTAGAAATTAAGAAGGAAATTAGGAACACCTACGGTGCATATAAGCTCTAGTAAATATTTAAGGAACCTTAGCACAGTTAAGTCTTTTTAATGAGGGAAGAAATCTTAACTATGCTAAGACACTATAAATACTTGGGTCTCCCAGCCATGCTAGGACACTGTAAGAGCTTAAAGAAATCTTGTTTGTTTAATAAGCCATAAATTCTTAACCATTCTTAAAAGAGCTAAGTGCTATAATCCCAAATTCTTGATTTTTTTGATCCAGTCAAAACAATCAATGGGTCAAAACTGTAAGCCTCTGAAGTTCAGTGTAATTTTCCTTTGTATCACTGGGCCAAAGTCTGCAACCAAAGTCTGTAATCCATACTCAAGCAGATCTGCAGTGGGCAGTGAGCTCAGCCTGCTCTGAAATAATATTACATCTCTTTGCTATTTGGATTAATTTGAACTTAGATATCAGCGCTAAATACTGGTTACCTGAAACAATACCTGAATCCTGCCCCAAGACTTAAATACTGGTTAACTGAAATGTTATCCAAATCCTGCCCCAAGTCTTCTGTGGTACACACTGGAAGTATTTATTTAGGGTCCAGCAAAAAACCTGCAATCAAGCACTGAACTGCCTGCCAGTCTTTTAGTTTCCAAGCTGGTGCCCAACTAGTGACATGTCCTGTGAACCAGGAAGTCTACCAGGAAAATATAGAAGACGTATCCATTGCGTGGTTGAAATCTTTTAAAATAAATGCAATTACCTGTTGGGAAAAAATGAAGACATTATAATACTTCCTAGGCAAAAAAACAGTGTAGAAAAATGCAGCAAGTAATTGTTTTAAAAAAGAGTGCTCTAGATATGTTAGTAAGCTGTATATCAAAACGCCCAGATGAAGTTCCTAAGTCTTACATAGTGCAATGTTGTAACTGCCATGTAAACCATGCCTTTGTAATCAAC
Source organism: Columba livia (assembly GCF_036013475.1). Taxonomy (NCBI): domain Eukaryota; kingdom Metazoa; phylum Chordata; class Aves; order Columbiformes; family Columbidae; genus Columba; species Columba livia. Next base: position 139,972,423 of record NC_088602.1, on the reverse strand, counting down.
TATCTGTGTCCATTTCCAGTCCTCCACCCAGTATGCTATTGTTAAAATACACTGTTGTTGTTGTTGTTTTTTTTCCTTATGGTAGTTCATACTAGTAAAATTAATTTACTGGGCCTTCCTGGTTAAATGCCATCAAGCCAAAAACTCAGTTTAACATAATTTAACAGGGCAGTCACTATGAACAGAAGCCTCTGACTGTGCGGCCAGCAAGTTAAAGGGCTTGTGAGGATTGAGACAATGTTCCAGGAAAATTTATAGAATTAAAGTAAACAGATTCATTTAAAATATTATGTCACGGTGATATAGCTGAGAAAATACACATTTATTAGAGAGCAGTGACCTTCTTGCAGTTGTAATAATTATTTCAGGAGGAAAGGAGCTTTTAAAATCACCTAACAAATTTGAGCATCCTAATCCTACACACTGCTGCTTTTGAGTCTTACAGATAGCAAAATATATCCCCTACATACATCAGTATTTCATTAGTAGCAATTCTATGTTTATATGTTTTCTGAATTATCACAGAAAACTAGTTTATGGTCACTAAGAGAACCTTATAAATAGGAAGTAAATTTTAGCCACTACTCATGAGTTAGAATCCTACTGGCTTTTAGATATAAAAGGGCTCTATGTACCAAGGCCCTAAATTTGTAGGATATAATAATCTCTCAGAAGACCTATGGGGTTATTATTGCCAGTGAATGGTTAAACTGCATTTTTGCAGCTTTGAAATTAATCAGATAGCATTACTGAAGAGCATTTAATGCTTCTTATGGACTACTAAACCAGATTTGAGGCTTTGTTTGTTTATTTTTGTTTGCTATGAAATCAACTTAAGCATGAGCAGCTCGCAGCTAGATGCTGTAAAATCTGGTTGAGATGTCTGATGTGATGCAGGGAAACAAACAGACAATGGGTGAAAAAACAGGAGGTACCACACAGTTTCTGTGGTACTGAAAGAAGGTGCAGTAGAACATTTTGAGGCCTTAAAAGGAGATTAAAAAAAGAGTGAAAACCTTGTAATATTAGCCCTGTTTAAGGCAATTCTCAGCTAAAGAGCTCTGAGGAAAATAAATGAGCAAACAAAATAATGTCCAGAGGAAAAAAATCTGTTTCTGGAGCCACATGGAAGGCTGGCATTGAGGGAGGAAGACACAGAGGCCACTAGCATAAGATTCAGCATCCTGGATGAGACATTATTTTATAATAGTACACGTTTTAGACTTACTGAAGTGGCTCCACATGGCCTCAGTTTTCTAGTGTTACCAACTATAAGTACTTAAAAGTGCCAGTCAGTCTTTAAAACATGATGACCTAAAAGTAAGAAATTGGTAAAAATAAATATCCTATATTCTTTAATTCCTATCTGTATGTTCAGAAACATGTCAAAATTGGCTTCAACTTTTTTTTCTCCACAACCATAAAAACTAGAAATCATAATTAGAAACATACATTAAAGAAGTGACATTTCTGTCTTCCATCAAATAATTGTAAGGGCTGGAATAAATGTGCCACTTCCATGCCTATGAACTAATCTGCTTAGTTTCTTCCTGTATCAGTTAGTTTTACTGGAACAAACTGTAATTGTGCCCTTCATTTAATGGTTGCTGTTGCCGGAGTGTAACTCAGCTTAATAGTGCAATTGCTATATACCTAACAAATCACTACTGCTTGAACAAGACCAGTCCCATGTCTACCAGAGGCAAGTGAAGAATCATTACTACTTTTTATTATAGTTATAATTCATAACTAGAATATTACTTCTTTTCATCTAGCAACTTATAATTCCTAAAAGCTATTGAAATCTAATAAAGTATTGCAAGTTATAAAATACCTACTTATTACAAGTTTCCTGGATTTTTAACAAAAACATTTACATATTTAAAAATTGCAAAGCAAATGATATGTTAAACAGCATAAATACATTTGAAAAAAAAATATTTGCAGAAAGGCTAATTCTTTCTTAATAGATTGAAGACTTATTTTATCTGTATGTACTTTTGAAGGATTTTTTATGCATTTTAGATATGAGAATAATTTTTCCATCCTTTATTATTGCTATAAACAGATTAAGTTATTCAAATTATATGTATTATAGATGTAAACATCACATACACAGGCATAGATCTGTACATATTTCAAGATTCTCTTGGCTGGCATGACAAAGAGGATGGACTGGCAAAATGATTGTCTATAGTGAGAAGTTACCTGAGCCATCAGCTGCCCAGCCAGACCTCCTAGCAAACCCAGGAAAGTTTCTGCTCAGCCTTACTCCAGCCTGTTTGGTTTGAACATGGCTCAGATTCCTTTTGACTAATTCTTCCTAGCCATTTTTGCCATGTTATGGTTTTGCTGCATGCTTGCTTTTCCAAGACTGGATTAATCTAGACCACTCAGGGACTTTTTTGTGCTCCTCATAGCATCGATTTTAAGTCACATTTCTGATTACCTTTCTTTCTATATGCTTATTACCACTCCAGAGGCTAGGGCTGTTGGTCTTTCAGACAGCTAGCAATTGCAGCTATTAAAATGTTTGTCCTATGGCTTTGGAGAGAAGGTATCTGAGGTGAACAGATCCTGGTAGACTGGATTCTTTTCCTTTCCTTCCACCTCATTATACCAAAGGAAGAACATCTCCCAGATACACCAGATAGTGTGTTTTTCATACCAAACACTGATGTATTTGGATATTCACAGTTAATACAAAAGTTGTGACCTTATATTTACTCAGTTAGTGTTGATGCCAAATTAGTTTCACAGTAAGAACTACTCAACAGGTGCCAAGGTTGAAACTAGTAAGAATCTGTGAATGCTGTTTTGTTAAGATCAATCGGTAACTTTCTGCATTTAACAGTTTCCAATTAAGCAGAGAATGGCACTTGCTAGAAACCCACCGTGCATTTGTTTTCTTTTTGCACTCAGTAGGTCTCATTTCAGTCATTATCATTGCCTGTACTCAGTAACAAGAGACAAATAAAGAGCCTCTTTCTTTTCAGAAAGGTCACTAACAGCATTTTTACTTTTAATACAGAATTTGTACTGTGAATTCTTTATCTGTTCATTATTTTGACAGCTTTCATACCTCCTGACAGCTATTTATAAAAAAAAAAAAAAAGGTGTTGGAGGAGCATTTCATAGGATGGTGACTTCTCCCAGCTATTTGCTAGTTATCTGTTGCCACAAGGAAAATAATTAATGTATAGTCTGGAGATCTAATGAATCTGAATGTGTACTTACATTATAATGAAGTCCATAGGTCTTAAGCACACAGTTGAGTGCTTGGTTGTCTGTCTAAGTTAAAGAAAATACACACACACACAAAAAAAAAAAAGGCAGGCTTCAAAATTAAATATATTTACAATACATGTTTTCAGAAGTAATCTCTGGAAAGATGTGTATATTTTTCCAGGGATGTTGTCTTTACTTAATAGTTATTAGAGAACCACCAATGTGCCCTTCCAATCCCTAATATTCTGTGATTCTGTGATGCCTTCTTCACCACCCCTTTCTATTTATGTGTGGAAAGGGAGTAATTTTTTGACAGAAAGAGATATAATGAGGTTTGCGATACTCTTCTAGCAGCAGGTATTTTCTGTAGCTTCTGTATCACAGCAATGCTATTCTATTCTATTTTTTCTAGCAAACATGTTAAAGAAACGAGCCTCCATTTATACAATTTGCACAAAACAAAAGGCAAATGGAACTAATTGTAAAATCTTGTACTGGTGTTAAAATAAATAAGCAGTACTACCCCATTCCAGGGGTGTTACAGCAAATATATCATAGCAGTACAGTGCACTACACAGCTGTGTTCATTGGGACATGCCCCCACTTTGCTTTCTGTCACCAGCCAGCCAAGGGATCTGCCTTTAGGTGGTCAACATGCAGAAAAATATGGTTAAAAAAATGAAAATGGGCGAAATCTTCATTGATATGCAGTGCAGTCTGGACTCTAACCCACTTCTCTACCTCAGCCTGTTGTTGGGTTTGCCCCACCTTGCCTTTCTGTGGCTTGTAGCTGAGGGGCAAGGTAAAGCACAGCCCTATGTGACCCTCAGAAAGCTGTTTTGCTCCTGCATTGGGTATTCAGAGCTATAACTATATCAGAAAAATGTCATACCATAGGTAAGATGGCTCTGGTTTCCCCTCAGCAATGCCTTCTGTGTCCAGGGTTCAGTGTTCCTACATACCTACTTGGGTTCTGCTTGCCCTCCTTAGTAGGCAAGTTGCCCAAAGCTGCTAGCATGTGTCTTTTTATGCTACCTGTTTGGGCAGATAGCCCTTGACTTTGGTGGAAGGCTGACCTAGAAGGACCAAACAGAGATGCCACCCTTCTTTGGTGAGGATTTACATTTCTGGGCCATTATCATGATGAGTTTGTGGCCCATCTGTGATGCAGTGTGGGCTCTCCAGCACCAACGGGCAGACCAGCATCATAGGCACGGATTCAAGTGTCCACGTTGTTGGGGGAGGAAGAGAAGGGTAGGATCTCAGAAATATCCTATAAACCAAAATGGCCATTAAGAATCTGTGTTAACTAAAGATCATCGATGCTGTAAATCCCTGATAGGTGTCTGTTGTACATTATTTATTCATTCAGCACCACAAGTGGTGTGAACAGCGTGACCTACCAGTTAATTCACATAACAGTGCTTATATAATCTGCTTTGCAAATACAGCCAGGCAGAGACAGTATCATCCCTAGAGCTAGTGTATTTCAGGAATGATGTCAGACAGTTCTACTCATATATTAAGCAGCAACACTTATTCTCAAAGTACAGTGAAAAGAAATGAGACACGTCAACACACACAAGCCAGTGAGACAGACAGATCTGACCATTAGGTCCCCAGCTCTCAAACTTGATGAAACAGATCCAAATTGCTTTAAGTTGCTTCTTTAACTTGTTTTTCAATATCCATAACATTTGGAAACTATTACACAAACCATAATCCAAATTATTATGGAACAGAGTGGCTAATCTTAGTTCCCTGAACAAGACTCATTTAATATCAACATTGAAGGAGCTGGGGTAAGGAAAAACCATGTCTGGAATGAAAGAAGTTACAAATGTGAGAACTTCGGGTGCATCACATCACACTGATTTTAACCTAAAAGAGACTTGTATATCAAGAAAGTCAAAACACCGATAATAGAACCCTAGTAGCATCTCTGTTTAACTAAATAAACAACATTTTCACTTCTAAAACTCCAGAATCGCGCAACTGACTTTACGAAGACTTACAAAGATTTACTCAACTGACTTGACAAAGAATGAGCGTGGGCTTGGACTCCTCTTCATCAGTTTCAATACGAATATGAAGTTGGAGACAAATAATGGGGGTGTCACCTCCAGTCAGGGCTGTAATAAACTAAATGAAAAAAAACAAAAACAAAAAAAACACACCCAACAAACAAACCAAAAAAACCCCACACAACAAAAACCCAAACACACAAAAAAAAACCCCCACCACAACTTTTTGAAAGTGAGGTTGGCATGAATGTGGCAAGTCAGACCTTTACAGTCTTTTCAGCTGCACTAGAGGTGTGGAAAACAATCCATTTAAGACAATATCCCAAACAAAGACTTTGTGGTGACTCGGAGGTTAATTACAAACAACAGAGGCTCATTATACATTCCAGAATGTTGTTCTCTCACACAAAAGGCGCTCTCACTTGTTAAATGTCTAGCCTAGACTATCAGAAATTGCATTACACTTGCTGCCCCTCCCCTTATTCCCGGACTTTCTTACCCTGGCCTTCCTTTTTTTTTTTTTAATTTCCCCCCCTTCCTCCCATCTCTATTGAAAGATACTAATTAAACACTAAAGCCTCTCAGTTTCTGCAGCACTGCAGGGGAACTCCTCCCTGTAATAAGCTCCAATTACTGGCTGCGACTGCAGCTGATGAAGGATTATCCTCTCACTCAGCTACGGCAAGCTCTAGAGTATAATCTTCAATTAGTTCAATTCATGTAGCACACTGGCAGGCAGGCCACTACGTTTCCCACGACTTACACAAACAGCCTTTCTTTGACACCCCCCAACTCTGCACAGATGGTCCCAGGACTGTCTGTTGCAAAGTTCAGTGCATCTGGCCCCTAAACCCACCTAATGCAGGCAGCAAAACAAAGACTGGGACTCAAGTGCTCTACAGTACCTATTTGTTTCAGTAACAGCAGGCTTCTTTTTTTTTTTTTTTTTAATAAAAGAAAGAGAAATTATTCAAGGAGTCAGAAAACAGGTGGATAAACAAAAAACAACCAACAAATCTTCTGGACTGACACTATAAATCACTTCTAGTCACTTTAACTACGTTCAATTTTTCAAAAACCAGAACAATTTTATACCAATATAAATGATATGCCTGCAACAGGCAAAAGCCAAGGAGGGCGAAATTGAAACTTTAAGTCTATTTTTAGCTCTTTGCCTTTGTTTTTAGGTATTACAAATATTCCTACGACATAGATTTTATTTCTTTTTCCCCAGCATGTCTGGAACAAAGACTGTTGTGAACCCAGATTTAGTCTGTGCTCTGACTTCTTGCTCCTGCATCCTAATATTTTATACGTTCTATATATCAACTTATGCTTAATTTGCTCAGTTGCTGACTATAAAAAGAAACAGTGTTACTTACACAAAGGAAGTATTTAAAAGCAGGTAAAGTTCAACTAATTGTTGGTCTGCCTCTATCCATGTTTTTGATACTAGAAGATTTTGCCATATGAGAACTAAAAACAATAATTAGACTGCAATAGGTGAGTTGCACTGAGTTTGTCATCTCATACACTGAATAATTGTGTTGCCACTGCCTTTGCTTCAGAGGCACTGCCAGGACCTCAACAAGGGCTGTACCTAAAGGCACACTGCTCCTAACACCTGCTTTTATAGCTGGGTATTTACATGTCAGCAGCAATTTCCAAGTGGCTGCCTAAGCAGAAAGAGAAAGGGATTTTTTTTTCCAAAGTAAGGGCTTGTCTTCACCTCTAAAGGGGTCATGTAACCTTGCAAGATGAATTACAGCATTAGCAGTATTGTGAAAAGTACAGTACTGCAATAGTATCTGCATTGGTACTGCTTTCCCATATAGCCTGGATGTAGAGGCCTCCATTTCCAAGCCTGTAAGTCAAAGAAATTTAGCAATCTTGAAATAGCCTTTCCATGCTACAACAGTAACAACTGTGTGGTTTGCATTTCAGTAATTATTCCTTATCTCAGGGCCTCTATTTCCAGGATCAACCACCTTACTCCATGCTTTGTCCCACTAGGACAAATGCCCTTGTGTAGGGACCCTGCTCCCTGCATCCCACACACTGCACCCATCTGAATACAGGAATTCCTAGGATAGCTGCAGTACAGTTAACTAGAGTAGAACTTGGGGTTTTTTTTCTTTTGAACCAGAGCACAATAACTTCTTTCCAAAGTTACAGATTTGATGCTTTTATGTACTTAAGATATATTGGCTATTATACATCCTCAGACCTGGAAAACCACTTGTATGTCTGAAAGTGTATCTGGGTTTATTTTTAACTACATTAATTGATATTAAAAGAGATTATTTTGATTCATTAAGCTTGCTTCAATAATTTATATCATTGTGAGATGGATACCACTATATGGACTACAATCCTAAAACAAACAAACAAAAAGCCAAACCAGACAAAATCTCTGCATTTGTTTTAGCTGGGCTGTTTGTTTCAGACTGTGGCAAGAGAGCCAAAAGTAATGTGTAGGTCTCAATCTGCAAAATCCCAAATACCTCATGCAACTCCCAAGTAAATGCTCTGCAGCCATTCTTCAGTCTTCCACTTCTCTAACTTGTCAAATTACACAGTGCTGTAGGTGTTTTCATACAGGATTTAAAGAAGAAAAAGCCATTGCACTAAGGAACATTTTGTTTATAATGTTTTTTTTTTCAGGACAGAAGTTGTTATTTGCACTAATTCAGAGTTTTAGACTACAAGTACTCTAGGTTTGTACTATGTAAACACATGATGCACAACTTCCAGACAGATGCAGAATAGTAACAAAGAGGATCTGAAAGAGAATAGCCGTCCTTTTTCCTGCAGACCCAGGAGTTGAAAGAATCCACATTGTAGATTTCTAATATTTGGTGGGGATTGAGGCATCCTGCCATTATGAAAACAAGCAAATGTAAAAGAAAAATATCCTACAAAATTAACTTTTCTTTTTACTGAGAACTAATAGAAAAAAACCCCAACCAACCAACACACCACTCCAGCAAACAATGGACTACCCTTACTCATCACATGGACAGTTTTCAAGTGTGAGAGCTAAGGTGCATGTTTATACCCCACATCTGGGTCTTAAAATGGGCACCTAGTTTTATTAAAATCAGAATACGGTCTTCATCACTGCTATGAACATAGAACTGTAGGATTTGATCATATTAAAATATCATGTTTAAATCTGTATTTATAGTGGGCTTAAAAGCATGGAATATTTCCTTATTGTATTTCATAACTCATTTGACTGACAGTGAACTGAGCCCAGGATCACACCAAGGTTACAAATCTCTTGTATCTAACCAGTTGAATTCCTGCACTGAGTACCCAAACAACTTAAGTTTCAATGTAAAGTCATCTAAGGAAGCAAAGATATATCTGTGAAATGAGGACTTTGCATGTGAGCTTCAGTTGTTCCCTTTTATCTTCTCCTTCCATAATTTCTCTCACATCAAACAGCTTTTCTGGCTCGCTACCTAGCCAAGTAATATATAGCACAAAACAGACTCATACTCTCATTCATCCAGGGGCATTTCAGTCACAGAGAAACACAAAGACAATTACAAATAGGAGAAAAGTTTCCCCTAAAAATGCTTTGGCCTCTAAACTTTGAGCAAATAGAAAAAGAGTGGGAAGAGTCAAGTAAGCACCTAATCAGTGATCCTTGTCAGCTATAGCCGGGGCAGGCAGCAGGTCATGACCATCATATGATGCGAGTATTAAAGTTCCATTTTCCACTCAGTTGAAAAGAAAAAGTAAATAAGGAAGGCAAAAATTATCAGGCCTGTTAGGATTTAGAAAACTGCAAAGCACTGAACAGATAAACAGGCTATATAGTACACACAAAACACTGAGGGATGTCTCAGAATTTCTCAAATTGGAAGGGACCCAACAAGGATCATTGAGTTTGACATCCTGAAAATATAACCTCAGACCTAAAAAAGGTTTTCAGAATTGGGTACATAAGATTTGTAAAAAAGTGAAATCGGAGTACATTCATATGAAAAGAGCATGACACCAGTACTTGCTGAGGACCCTTTTTTTAATTGACAATTTCCTTGCTTAACTAGAACATAAGAAGAAAATACTGTAAATGCAAGCAACTCTGGTATTGCCTTAATGGAGACATTGCATCTCAGTGTAATTTTACTAAGTGCTCTACCTCCTATCTTGGAACCCTGGTATTAGCTGGTTATTCTTGAATGACACTCACATCTGTAGTTTAAATTTCTAGTTTAGGCTCTAGACCCTATGAGGTGTCATTTTCAACTAGCAGTAAGGTAGCTGATACAGGAATGCAACAGAAAAGTCACCTGCTAAATCAACCCATAGATCTTTTTATATGTATAAATACATATATTTGCATATGTATGTCTTTATATCTGCAAGCATGTTAAGATCAAGTTCTGTTGATAGTCCATGGCTGCTGCCTGTGTACATGTGGCACTAGGAAGGAACAGAAGGAATTGAAGGACTGTGTGCCATTTCAGGGCTATGGTCTCATTGGCATCACAAAGACATGATCGGTTAGCTCAAACAGGAGTGTGGTGATGGCTGGGTACAGGCTTTTTAGGAAGAACAGGCCAGGAAGATGAGGAGGGGGTGTTGCCCAGTATGTGAGAAAGCAGCCAAAGTATGTGGAGCTCTGTCTGGGACAGACTATGAGCCAGCTGAGGACTTGAGAGTCAAGATTGGAAGGCAGATAAATATGGATGTGGTGGTGGGTAACTGCTGCAGTCTGCCAGGTCAGGAAACCACCATTTCCAGACTATTAGAAGAAGGAACCTCACATTCACATATCCTGGTCCTTATGAGAGGCTTGAACCACCCCAGTATCTGCTGAAAGGCAGCACAGCAGGACACAGCAATCCAAGAGGTTTCTGGAGTGCATCAACAACAGCTCCCCAACACAGGGGACTGAGGACCCAACACAGAGAAGTGCTCTGTTAGACCTGATCCTTGCAAACAAGGATGACCAGGTCAGGAAACAGAAGGTTTGGGGCAGTGAAAAGTCAAGTGTTGGTTTAAAGCACACACTAGCAAAAACCAGCCAGTTTCAGGGATTTGATCACCTGCTTAAAGTTGGGTGTGCGTTTAAAAGCTTTCCTGGATCAGGGCCATTAATATATACACTGGGAAAAAAAAAACAAACATGTCAAATAGGTTATAATGCATCTAAAGAGCAAATTGTGTCTTGAGTGCTGCACATACATTATTGTGCTCTGACTTAATGAAGCATACATAATTACAGTGTTTGCTTTAAACAATGTGCTATGTTTCATGTAAATACCACAAATAGGAGGCAAGATGAACAACAAATTATGTCATACCTTTTAATTGAGAGCAGGAAGATGTAAGCTTAAAATTTCTTTGGATAACACCAATCATGTCCCGTTATATACTGCTGAGTCTTTAAAGGACAGATTTCTCACTAGCCCCTGAGGAAATATAAATAAAACAGAATGTGTTATTGCTGAAAAATATTTGCAAGACATTAACCAAGTTCGCAACCAGCATTGTTAACTGCACAATAACAGGGCCTTTATTCATTGGGATGCACATGTAATTTATTCCATGTAAAAATCGTTATCACAAATATCAAACATTCTGTGGATAATAAATGACAGGACAGTAATAAAACAAAAAGAGCTTTGTTTCAGGACACAAAAGCAAGTTGACCCTTTTGATTTATTTGTTTTTCTAAAGGAAGGAAATGCTCATTTAGTAGATTAAAAATGAAATAGGGAAGTTGAATGACAAAAATCTTGATGAAGATGGTACTTGTTAGAACTGTATGGAAAGATAACAAGTCATTATAATAGAAAAATGTGAACAGTCCAATAAAACACAAGTATGATCAAAGCTGTGAAAAAAATTAATCCGTTTTGACATTTGAGTGATGTGTTGAATGTGTGCATGGATTTGAGTCATTTAAACTATGTTCATGAACAATTATGTCTAGGGAGCACCTTGTGGTATAGTTTTCTTTCATCTTGCCATATAAACTTCATATGGCTTTATATCATAAAGCAAGATGGAAAATATTTAGAGAACTACAGTGTCACTGGATTAATCAGATTTATTTTGCTACACTTTTTCTTAGAACATACACATTTTATATTCCTATAGGAGTGACACCTTGAAGTTACTGAATAGTTGAAAGATTTATTGCAACACCACATGGAAAAGTAGCTGCAGAGCACTCACACAATTTCCTTTTGGAGAAACCTCTTTATGTAAAAAACTGAACTATTCAATATGCAGGCATATCATGGTAACCAGAAGCTTTCTTCTCTCCAGGCTACACAAAATAAAAAGCGAACAGTTTGTTGTAAATCCAAGTATTGGACCTAGATTATATTTTTTAATCTGATATGATAGTTTAATTCAGGTTAGCATCAAATTCAACTGCATTAGACACTGAGTTGAGATGTAATATAAGAACTGTAAGGTGGTAGAGGGGACACAGTCTTTTCTAATTGCTACCACATTTTTGATGCAAGATCCTAACTGCAAAAGCCAAAGGAAGTTTTCACATTGATTTTGATGAGATCAGGCCTTCATGCCTGTCACCTGTACTCTCAAATGCTTGAGCCTTTTTTTTATAGTTACTATGTGAGGTGTTTGACAAGAGATATAAACAAGTGGTAGCAAATAGGAGCAAGACATGAGTATTTCAGTGTTCCTTTGTAGTGTGCAAACGTAAGGCAGGGCTTCAACTGTAGACATTTCCAGGGAAACTTTGCACAAAACATCCAATTCTCTAACCTTGCAAAGGCAGCGTTACTCAGCTGAGACCCATTACACTGAACAAAGAACAGAAATACCCCTGTCACCCTGACTAACAGGCAAGCAGAAGTTGCATTAAAGAGGTAAGGCTTTGAATAAAGGATTCCTAAATCCTAGAGAGCTAGTGCATTGAAACACATGAAGATGACAAAAGGTCCACAATAAAACCCCAAACTATCAGTCGGTAAAAATCCACAGTGGCGCCTATTCTAAATGTCTTTTTTTTCTGAAGTAGTAAAGTTATGAAAAAATAACCTTTCCGCTGTGGAAAGCAAATGGAAAAAAAGGCTAGGAGAAGGCTGGTATCCTACCTCTTCATCTCCAGCAACACTGATTGCCACCTTCTCCCATTGCAAAAGACAAACAAGATGAGATAAATATCTCTCAGGCTTGTTTGTCCTGGTGTTTCAAGACACTCCAGTTTTGAGTGAGGGGTTAAGGATATGAAATGGTAGTAGTCTAGTACATGTCCAGTACATAAATTCAGTTAAACACATGCTGACAAATCTAAATCAAAAGCTTCATGATTCCAGTTAGATGCTGCATTACAGCTGAAGTCTTGGATCTGAATAGTGGCGACTAGAGCACCCTAAATGCGAAAGAAAAGAGAAAGGCAGGGGGAAAAACCTAGCCACTAGGAACCACTAATGCAAAATAATTTCTGTTCTATGCAGCCTCCTACAAACGCCTAAAATACCCCTTCATGGCCTCGGAAGTGGAGAGTTCTAGGTACAAACCTAGACTTGACAGTTTGGAAGCAAACAGCTGAATTATCCTCAGAGAGCTGTCAGGCTCTTGCAGCCCTGAAACCTAAAACACTATGAGTCCTGTTCTGCTTGTCATTTATGACACAGACAGCTTGGCCTGGGCATCATGTACAGCATGAGTCACCACATCACTCCCAGTTTATGCAGAAATGAGCAAGCCTTATGCTACTTCTTAGTAAGGTGGGGGAGACGTCACCTCCCAGAGGGGTCTTTTTTCCAAATGAACTAATTACAGCCATTCTTGCTCTGAAAAAGCTTACTTTTTCCCACCTCGTGCCAAACGTGTACCAGACTCGACGCAGTGTGTGACCAAGAGCACTGCAAAAGAGGCTTCATAAAACAGTAAGAGGGTCATTTCTGTGATACATATCACTTCACACAGCTGGCTGCCATAACTCAGGTTAGTATAACTCTCCTGAACTTCACCCTTGCAGAGTACAGAGTTGGGTATCATCATGTTTGCTATCACCTGCTCTGGCAAGTCTAGATAGGTATCTGCCCAGTTTACTTCCCTTGCATGCTCTCCCCTAAATCATTTGTCCCCCAACATCACCCCCTTCACATTTTCCTCTCTTCAGGTGCCTATACGTCACATTTTCCTTTTGTCCCTTGTCAAGTTCTTCAGCTTGCTTCCTCTTCACATCCTCCAGTATGTATGTGAGTATACACACAGGTATATCCCCTCCAACTGCATTTCTAAGTTTCTTATAATAACCTGTCTAACTTCGCAAAACACTACTTCTCCTTACTGCTCCTGCCTGTACCCTAATAACTCCGTGTCCCCACCACCCTGCCTGGCCCCCCTGTCACGAGTAGCATGCTACCTCATTTCTCAACAGCAGCTCACCTGCATCCTGTTAGAAACAACATAGACTTACCAATCCGAGACGTTAAGCAATGCTTATAGTAGCTTGGATTGCAGATATTTTCCAGAAAACAAACAAAAAGCCACTGTAGAATAATTCTGTATTTTTTCTGGGTTTTTGAACCTTTGGGATTTTTCAAACTTCCTCCAAAAGACAAACATTAAAATGCTTTACTTTTTAATTAAAAATGTAATTATTTTGTTCAGACAGTGCCATAATTGGAGTTTCCTGTTATTAATACAAAAAAATAATAAAAAATGTTACAACTCCTCAACCTTTCAGGAATAGAAATTGCCTTTTTGTTCTGTTGGGATAGGACCTGAGTCCTACCAACAAATGCTAGCAGCCACAACACTGTCACTTGACTTTAATTGCTTGCAGTGTGCATTAAATTGTGTCTCGAAGTTTAGAGTAACAATCCTGTGACTATGGCTTCAGCTATTTTTGTGATAAGAAAAAGCAGAAACATTTTTGATTATGCTACTTTAAAAGACCAAAAGTAGTAAATTAATCTCAAGAACTAATTAGTGGCAAGAACTGGAGAAAACAGCTTAGGTGGGGATGCATAGTATTGTCGGTCATCTTTATTGCTACCCTACTAAAAAAAATTATTCTGGCACAAATCCTATACAAGCAAAAGTTATCCTACTGGGATACAGAAAAATCATTCCTCCAAAGTGTGTTTACACTGCTTCCACATCCATTGCAAAGCAAATATGAAGCCTTAAGCTAAATTGTTTGAAACAAGCTAGTAAGAATGTAGCTGTACCTCTATACATTGATTTTTTTATAATTTTATTTCAGGTAATTTGATACTTGTGAGACTTGTAGCAGTCACATTGGACAATACTCACAACAAGGATCAAATCTATTATGTTTCACTGCCAAATACTGGCAACATGCTGAGAAATATGTAATTCCATTTACTATGCAACAATCTCTTTAGTTGCTATATCTATGGTGATATGATTTTTAATAAAGCCTTGACAAGGGAAGAAACCCCTTATGTGAATGAGAAGCCTACAGGAAAATGATGAAATACACTGCCCCAACTTTCTCTCTCATGTCCTTATTATGCAACTCATGAAGGAATAATCCCACCTGGCCTGAAGGTGCTGCTGTGTGGGCATTAGCCATGGGGCACTGCCCACCTGCACCCTGGTTCAGTTCTCTTTGAAGTCAACATTAAAACTTACCCGGGTGCCACTGACAGTAGATCCAGGCCCCTTAAGTTCCCAGAAAAGAAAATTGAAGGTAAAAAGAGGCTAGATAGGACTGTTCACTACCCTTATTTGTTGGGCTTTGAAACAAGCAAGAAGTGGCAACATCAATGTGAACCAGCTGAGGTTCAGACTGGAAGAGATCTGTAAAAGTTTTGCTGAAGCAATGGGTTAGATCTGCTGCTGCCAGAAGCAAGCTTAGAAACATGGAGCTGAGTATAGACATAAATACACGCTGCATTATTACAGAATTGGGTTCTAATAAGAATTGGGCCATTTTTGCCCCTTTTGCAATAGATAAAACTAAGCGGAAAATCCCAGTACTGCATGTAGGATTCAATTTTTCCAGCACATGAATAACCAATATATTTGCCAAGGAATCATAGAAACTTCAGATCTGACTTTGGCAGATAGCACAAGTGTGATAGAAAGATATAATTGCAGAAAGATAAATTTAATGTTAATGGCAGTTTGACACATAGCTGCACATTTAGGAGGGGAGAAATCAGAGCACACTCCAAGATACATTTGATGGTGTTGGAGAAAGGGAGTGAAATACAGAGTGTGATGTCATATAGAGAGACTGTAGGGACAAGTATTTTGGATTCAAACTAGATGCTCTTTAGGTAGAAATACAGAGAATAGTCATCTGGTTATTTTAATTGACCACAAGTTGACTATGAATTGCTGATACGATGCAGCTATGGAAAGATGTATTGGAATTCATTAATGTTTCCCAAAATAAAAATTATGAAATTTATTACAAGAGCACTCATGAGACTTCATGCAGAATATCTATGTGCTGTTCTGGTCATATGAAGATGAAAAACAGAAAAATATGTTAGCAGGGGAATGGAAAGTAGACTGGAAAACAGCTTGACTTGCTTAGCCTAGGATTAAATAAGACTCAACTGGGACTCTACAAGACTACAATTGCTCAAGATCGATAATAGGAAAGGAGTAGGATAATTTAAACGAAAAACAATGTCAGACCAGTACAAAGTGATATTAAAAAGAAATAAAACTAGGCTCAAAATTAGAAAAAGAAAGATTCTGGATCAGCCAGCTTCTTGAGACATGAAGACCAAAATCTCTTTACTTTTAAGGTAGTGAGGTGGTCTTACAACAGACTGTCCTTAGGCTTGGACATCATTGATAGTCACATATTTTCAAAAGGCGTAAATTTAAAAAGATTCAAGTTAATGAGTAATTTTTTAAAAAATGCATTGAAAACAGTATTTTAATGATACTACATAACGGAACAGAGATAAAATAGTGCACTTGCCCTTGGCTTTGGCACCTCTCAATTTGAAACCCTCTAGCCATAAAACTCTGAGTTTGGTTACAAATTTAGGCATATGGTTAAGTTTATATAGTTTTGCAAAAGTGGCAATAAACTAACTAAAAGAATATGAAAAGCACATGGATGATTGTTTATCTGATGGACTGAACATACAAGGTACATTCAGACAGCAGAACATTTTCACTGGAGTTTAATAATGTTGTTTTGGAGTAAGGCTGAAATTCTTTGTAGTTTTAGTTTCGTAACACTATCCATCTGGAATTTCCATTTCCAGTTATTATAATAAAAAGCTTTACAGTGGTATTTTAACTGTTCATTTTAGGTGGTTTTCACACAGAAAAGTTTACTTGAATACTAGATATACTGTAAACATACTGAACATCTGGTAATTAAGTATAGTGCAGAGTAATCTCCATAAAGCCTGTATCTGTGGTGAAATCTTTTTTAATAAATAGTTGATAATGGAATGAAGCTATTAAAAAGAACCACAGCACACATGGTGAAGAACAGCAATTATTAATTCCATAGCATGAATAAAAGCTTTTCACTGTCCATTTTACTGAGAATCTTTAAGATGGGACCGTTCTGAAATGTGTCAACATAGGAAAAAAAGAATACTCCATAATTCTACTAGATCATTTTCATAATTATTCAAATACCTCATGAACTCTGTACAGTTCTCAGGCTGTTCATACCCACTTCATGACAGCACAACCTCAAGAGCCTTCTTTTACCTGGCCATGACACCATCCACTTTACAAAACGTGAATGGAGGATCACTTATTTGAGTCCCTTGTAATAAATACTTCACCATGAAGTAGTTCATGTGCATCATTTGTGGTGTCCATTTTCAACTTCAATATCAGAGAAGTTTTGTTCTTTGAGCAGAGTGAGATGTCTGAACAAATGTGATCACCTATCCTTGTTTAAGATTTCTTCAGAAGATTCTGAATGGAGTAGCATTGTCTAAATATGGATTCATTTTTTCTTTTAAGAAACCGGAGATCCCAATCTTCAAGCTCAATTTACTGGCACTTCACAGTATCCCAAACAAGTCACTATGCCACCAGCATTACCTGGTTGCCACCTACAATTTATTTCAAGGAATACCCATCAGAAGAAACAGTTAACACAACTTTTGTACATCCCTTTCTCCCAACATCTGCTTATAAAAAAATGTAATAATCATAACTGTCTTGGTTTCGGCTAGGACAGAACCAATTCTCTTTTCAGTTTTTCCTTTCAGTTAAGTTTCGTCTAAATAACTGCACTTTCTGAAGCTAACTACATTTTCCAGTCAATATCTGCTCCTAGAATTGATAATGCTTGATGTTTACAGTTATTACCAAGGTAACAGTAGGAATGTTATGCAAAAAGGCCCATGCTTATACTTATTCCTATAGAAACCAAAGAGGAGCAGAACAGTCACACCTTCAAGGAGGAGCAAACAGGACAGGTGACCAATCATTGACTAATGAAGTATTCCAACCCATCCACATCATACTAATTTTAAAGCCAAAGGATTACAGGGGTTGCCCTCTTCTTTCATGGCCGGCATCCATGAAGGACTCTGCCTATTCTCCTGCCTCCGATACCAATCTGTGCATTCCCAAATCTGCTTCTCATCTGCTGCTGAGTTCAGTCCAGGACTTCCCAGTGCCTGCCCTGGAGCATCAGTGGCACTCACCACCACAGCATGCAATTCCATGACCACTGGTGGAGCTCAATATTGCTTGTATATATTTTTTTCATTATTTCTAATATTATTTTACTATTTTTTATTGTTATTGTTTTATTAAAGATGTTTTAATTTTCTAACCCATAGTTACGTCTCCCTCTTCTCCTTTCCCTTCTGGGAAAGGAAGGGGTTAGTAGAGAGCATCTGTCATCTGTTTAATTGCCTGCCCAGCCTTAAACAGTGACACTGAATTTTTTTAATAGCAGCCTTTTTATCCCCTAGCATTTATCAGTGGTTCTTATTCTTAAACCAGGTAATCCAAGGCTGAGTTCATCATCCACCTTGAGCTACCAGATTTGAAAAGTTGCATGCCTTCAGATTCATAGGGGCAGCCTGTTTATACTACTGGATATTTTTCAACCTCAGCTTTCCCAATGACTATTTAAGGCCTTCTGTACTTTTTCCAGGAGTGCTGGCACATTGTTTAAATCACTGGTATGACTCATTTAGCTTATTCTCTATTTTAGCCAGTTAAGTTCCTCTGCTTTCAGTCATCTATATGTCCTTTTTTTTTTCTTCAAGAAATCAATGTCAAGACAACATATGAAGCTGTTTGACAGGTGTCAAGCAAAATGTGAGCTCATGCTAGCATCAAATGCCAATGCCATACACCAAGCTATCCACATCCACTGTCAAAGACATGCTTCTGTGGCATGTCACCTCTCTGCCGTCAGCTGCAAAAAGTTCCACTGACATTTTGTTTCATATAGCTCCAGACAGGAGATTAAATGTGACAGCAAAATTCTGCTATTGATGTTTATCAAGACACCCCTTCACAATCATTCACCTCAGATACACACACAATGTAACAGGAGACTCCTATTAATTTCTACTGTCCAGTTCTCTACCATAATTTGGTTGCCCATTGTTATCCATACTGCCATCTATTAAGCCCTTGAATCTCCTTAATACCTTCATGGGTGTATCTTTATGGGTCTATACCTGCCAGATGTCCTCTGTATCCTCAGCTGAAGCAAGGCCTTTGGACTCATACGATCACTCAGGCAAGGAGCTTCCTGTCACTCTTAAGAGTAAGACTTGCCTGGCTCCTAGGATGGACAGGTCCTCTGCAGCATCAACATCTTTCTCTAGTGGAGATGAGGAATGTCTATTCCTTAGCACCACAGGAGATGTTGTCTTCCAACTACATGTTGTTCAAAATGTGGAACTGACATCAGACCATGGTTCTTGGTGGTGGTGGCAGGGTAATGAGCAAAGACTGGCTACACAGCTCCTACTCACCTTGCCCACTTCTTCCCTTCCTCATAAGTAGTTTGCAGAGGGGCTATTACAATGCCCTGAAGAAAGCAAGGCTGTTATTTGCCTCCACTCTGCCTTCACCAATAGAGTAAAGGGGGCGTTTGCTACAAAGGTCAGCAGTGCACATGACACATGGCAAGTCATCTTTCTAAGCAAGTGACATCCCAACTGCAGATGAGAGCAAGGACATTCAGATGCTTGCAGAAGTTCAGCAACATAAAATCACAGAATCATTTTGGTTGGAAGAGACACTCAAGACCATCAAGTCCAACCATAACCTAACCTAACTCTAGCACTAAACCATATCCCTAAGAACCTCGTCTAAATGCCTTTTAAACACCTCTAGGGATGGTGACCCCACCACTTCCCCGGGAAGCCTGTTCCAAGGCCTGACAGCCCTTTCTGTGAAGATTTTTTTTTCCCTGACATTCAATCTGAACTTCTCCTGGTGCAACTTGAGGCCATTTTCTCTTGTCCTATCACTTGTTAATCAGGAGAAAAGACCAACACCCTCTATGCTACAACATTGCTACTTAGGATAATTCCTATGGCTCTTACCCACCCTGTGTACATATATTCCCACGTTCAAAAACAACACTGTTCCAAATGAGCTTTAGAGTTTGTTTCAGGCCTAGCTGCTCGAGGTTTTTTTTCATTGCTGACACCTCATAGAAAAGGCTTAGCGTACAAAGCAAGGTTGTTGTAGCAAAATATCAAAACCAAAGCATATGCACGAAAGTATATTTTTCAGATATACTAAATAATGACACCACTTGATAAATTCAGCAGGTGTTCACCCAATCTGATGTAAAGCACAGTAACCAAACCTGAGATATCGAAGTTCAAAAATATTTATCTTATCTTTGAATCTCCTTCAGTCCTTCCCACCTCCCAAAGAAAACCCCTCTTTCATGTCATGATCCACCCAGCTGTATACACAAAGCAAAAGTTGCCACAAGCCTTAAGTTGTTTGACAAGCAATTTTTACAGGGCAGAAAGACAGAAAATAAGGTATTTCATGAGAACTTTGAACTTCACATTGATCTGACTGTTATTGTTATGCAGCCAATGTATGGCTCTCCAGTCAGTTCAGTACGTCCTTGCCTATGCTTGAGCATATGTGTCTGCCAAACCATCTTGGAAGCTCACAGAAGGTGGAGCAGGTGCTAAGCTCTTAAAATGAACCAGAATTTTAGCAGCTGCATGAGAATAGTGCAACATAAAGAGATATTTCACCACCAGCTCCAGAGCTGTAATGGACTTTTTGGCACAAAAGAAGTCATAGAGGTTCTGCTCACAGTTGTTTTTACTACTTGGCATGCTCCTTTTCCTTTAACTTTCAGTGGCTTTTCTCCAACAATAAGCAAAAAAGAGGACAAAGTTTGAGAGAAAAGCAAAACTAAAATTTATTAGAATATATTCAGGAAATAATCCCAAAATATTATGAGTTGTTAGTGCCAACTTCTAGCTTTGATTTTTAAAGCCCAGTCATTACTCTGACTGCAAGAAATGTTCTTTGTTCCTTTTTATTTTAGAATATTCTGATGAGGGAGAGTTATCATAAAAAAACCCTGCATATTGTGGAGTTTAAAGGACTGTTTCAGAAAGCTTCTTACCAGAAAAATGGACACTTGTTTGTCAAAAATCTGAAAAAAAAATGTAATAACTCTGTAGCTACTGACAACAAATTCAGTTTCAAGTGCTATTTAAAAAACAGAATTTGCAGTGTTGCAAGAATTGCTGAGCACATCTGAAAAAGTACATGGGTCCAAGACCTTGAAAATCTGAGTTCTTGTCCATAAAAAACCCCTTCCTGTTTCCTTGAGGACTGCTTATGTGTGCTGCACATGCAGTACTGGAAACCTAATGGGTGGCAAGGGAGAAATATTTATTAAAAAGAAAACATATTTGCTTCCTATTAAAACACTTCCCAGTGCCGGGATTATTAAGATGTGTCTGTCAATTCCACCAAATGATGCTTCTACTATCATACTGAAGAGGAAGGGTGAAGGATTTCGCCTCATTTGCTGCTTGGAAACTGTGGACCAAAGACCCATCATCAACATGGCAGTTCAATATACTTGTGTTTGAAATTATAGGAAAAGACTTCTACAATAGTGCCAACACCAGATTAATTTTGATTTGCAAACTTATAGTTCTTATTTTATCAACTGGAAACTAACCTCCTGAAAACAAACCATGAAAAAAAATTACAGTGATAAGTCTTGCATAAGGATATAATTCAAATTACAATAGCTCTGGACAAATGTTGGGAAAGGAATTATTACCCAACATAGTCTGAGGCTCTTCACTAGCAAAGCTCAAAAGATCCTTGAGAAAAAACAAATTGAGTCTAAATTCCCTGTGAAGCCACCTTCTTTAAAGGGGAAAACTGATTTTCCATTTCTGGTCTTGCTAGTAGAATCTGCCAGAAGAGACAGATCTATGGATTTGCACACACTCTGGGGAATGTTCAGATATCTGTATCAACTTGGGGGATTGGACTTTCGAGGTCCCTTCCAATCCCTAGCATTCTATGATTCTATGACTCCAGTGTAAAGCTCAGTTGTGAACCACGAAGAACCTGTAGAACTTGTACTTCCTGAAACATGAATAAACAGGTCAAGAGTAAGTTACAATTTTGGCTTTCTACACAAGAAATTTGGGCTGGTACATGAAGACTGATGACCAGGAAAAGCCTGGTAGATGAGAATTCACAGGAGTTTTCCAGGTGGTAACTATGCAATCAAAGCATGGTCCATCTATCTACCCAGAGCCCTCAGACCAAGATCTGACAATAAAGCAATTGTGGCTTTAGGAATCCTTTTCTCAGATAAAAAAAAAGGCAAATCCACAGCCTGCATCACACAATGCATGTCTGCTATGCATGCTCTGCCAGTTCAAATTTGTTCTAAAAATGTTGATGTATCAACTCTGCATTAGTTGCCAGATCAATTACCTGTGCATGTTAGAGTAACATTACACTGGGTCAGGTATCTTCTGTCCTCCGGCAGCTGGCACTAATTTGGCTCAAAAGCAAAAGGCAGCATAAACTCCACATTCTGCTCCCTGAGTAATTTGATATAAACATGATAGTATGCTTGCATGTGACTCAGATTCACTTTGTATCGGGGCTCACTGTCAAGAAAAGCTGAAGAAGCCAGGGTGAACAGAAATACGAGTCATAAGTGACCATTACAACAAGATCCCCCAGCAGCTACCCAGCTGTTTGTGCCCAGAGCTCAAAATCCTCCAGCTGAACCAGGGCACACCATGCACACTTTTGTTCTGTGATGCCTCACAGTTAGATGCTGAGCTGCCAAATGAACTATGCTAAGGGATAAAATATCAAAGACTGACCTTAACTTTCCTTCCCATACACAGTAAGGCTGCCACCTGACATGCCTAGTTCAGCAGATTTAGCTTAAGACATTCTGCCTCTGTAAGCCAAGAAAGTAGTTTGCATTGATCCAAACTAATTAAGTGTGTCTACAACTGAGCAGTCTAGATAAGTTGGCCATCTAATACCGCTTAGACACCGGATCCTATGGATTTTTTCACTAGGGCTAAACCAGTCCAACTGCAGGTGCTACCTACTGAAACTGAAGAGTTGAGTCTTCCCCAGGATTATTTCTTTAGAGGTAACATCCTGCAGTACGACATTCTGGCTACTGTACCATTCCTGAGGTGAGAAAAATACCTGCACACTGACCTGCTAGCATGTATCTGGGAAACAACAACAAAAACCATTTCCATTCTGGAAGGTTTTTTGAAGGCAACTTATTGCATATGAGGAATGGAAATCTGTGTTTCTTTCTATGCTACAAGTTCTATATTACACTGCATGGGCTGACCTGGGACTCCCAAGCCCTGAAAGAATTAAATTTTGCTACAGGTGCAGTCACTAAACAATATCCACCACCTGAATATTATGTCATGTCTTGAAATAACCTGAAGTAGTAGTTGCCTTCCTACAGCAACCACATCTCCATTTTCATAGAAGAGATTGAAAAACTGGAAGAGGTATAACCACAGAGAACTTAAGCAGTTACAAAGGTAACCACATTTGCAGGAGACTTTTCAGGTGAAATGCATTCTACTGTAAAAGGTACTTTGCAACTTCTTTACAAAGGCAGCTGTCATACATTATACTTCAGTAAGCTCCAGGATCTATGTGGATACAGAATTATCAATAGCTACCTTCTAGTAGTGAAAAAAAGGAGAATAAATAGAGGAAAAAAAGAACACTCATTAGGCATATAGCCCTAAATGCAAGACTACTTCAAGTAACTTTCATAAGGAGGGGTCATGGGATTTATTATATAAGAAATTAATTGATGTTATTACTGGATCAAAAATGTGTTCTAAAGAGATTAAGAAGTCAGCCAAATTTGTATATACTGTGAACCAGAATTCTTTGAATGATTTCTAATCACCTTTTTAACCAGTTCAGGCTCTAACCTGGGGGTGATTTTTCTTTTCATAGATAGCAAGTATTTATTGTTTGTTGATTTTCAGTCATCAGGAAGAGACTGTATGGAGATGAACTGCACAGGTTAGCCTGCATTCATATCCAATCTATGCACTACAGTTTTATCTAGAAACATTTAGACACTACAATAAATGTGAAGGGGAGACATAGAATATACACTGGGAAACTTGAGCCAAATGGAAAGGATTTTCCTCAGTTTAAACTGAAATTCTGCCTTTTTACATAAAGATCTACAGTTACATATTTTTTTTCTACTGCAATTTAGCCATACCTCTGCATAGATATCTCTGGTTTCAGACCATGGGATTTGAACTATGCAAATCACGCATCTCGAAGTACTGTAAGCACAATTATTTTGCCTTTATGCCCTTCCTCTCCTGAGGTGCTTCGCTATTTATATTGAAATAAAATAGCAAAAACATCTTCAATCCTGAACTGAGATCCTGCTCTGCAACATCCTGTGCAGAAACAGAAGGCAATCCTTTAAAAAGTATACAACTTGAGAAGACACTATTGAAGTTTTCATTTCAATGAAATAAATTAAACCCACAGCAAATGTGAAAGCAGGGGAGGTCAAACATGTAGATGCTGAAGCTCGGTCAGGAAGAGATATCCAAGGCATGAAGCAAGTGGGGAAGAGTCTACCTCTGACTGTATGGTATAAGGTATAAGAGGAAAAATTTGTGTAGTCTTATATCCCACAGGAAGGAGCTAAAGAGGTTGTAACACAGCAATGGGATATTCCCCTCCTTTTTCAGGGGGGGCAAAGTGCACATATGACATTGTTTACTTGGTCAGGCAAGCGAGGTCTCAGACTTACAAGTGTGCCTCAAAAGCTTCTTTGTCTAATGCAAATTTAAAAAACATAGTTGCCGTAGGCAAGTTTGGCATCTCAACTGATGATAGACAAACCAAAACGACAGAGCTGTATGCTATGGGTCTATCCTTATTATAAAAAGAGAAAAAAAGTATTAGTAAGGTCTTCTCTAGGCCAGAGCAACAATCTCTTGTCAATTAACTGTGATGTTCTCGAATTGACAGAGAGTTAAGGAAACAAGCTACATTGCACTGTTCCAAGTTGGTTAATTTTTCACAGATCACATTGAGCAAGTTGGGGGAATGAAAATCTGAAAGAAAAATCCTTTCCCTTGCGGGAACAACACAAAGAATATATATAAAAGAAATAATAGATGCTGTTTGACCCCCTTCTAAATACACTAGCTTGCTTTCAAAATGAACACTTCACCAAAAATACATACAAGTGCATGCCTTTAAAATGGCTTAAATACACTGCCACATCACTCTTTATGGGTTTTAATCACATACCTCTTAAATTGCAATTCAAAGCACCTGAAACATTAAAAGAAATCTTTCTATACTGGCTTTTTTTTTATTCTCTGTATATCAAACCAAATAACTCTCCCACCTCTCAATGAAACAGTATCTCAAGTACTCAAATAAGGATTCCACCTTAGATACTAGCATGATATCACTAACTTTAGTAGTTGAGTATTAAGGATCCACTTGTTTTAAGTATCAAACACATACTTTTGCCCCTCTCAGTCCCAAATCACAGCCTTCACATTTAGTAGTACACAGTAGGCAGCCTGAGTATACAAGTAGTAGAAGAACATACTCAACTCAGCCTGTTTGTTTCCATTTGCACTCAAAAGAGGTATTGTGTTGACAGAAACGATGAGTACTTGAATAAAGCAGCTACTCCAGTATACCCCTATGTTTCAGAGTCTGTATTTTCCTATAATTATAGCCAATGAATTTTTACATGATCTTGACCAAAACACCTGATTCAGAGTCTCAGTTGCTCCAGATAAAGGCATATATGGGCGAACAAGTTTATTTCCTCTCCCTCTGCCTTTACTCCAAGCCCAAAGTTACACCTCTCAGGAGACCCCCTTAAAAAATGGCAAGGCCTCCTGAAGAATTTCAGCACAAAAACCAAAACAAACCACAAAAAAACCAAACATACACAAAAAAACACACCCCCCAAAAAAAACCCCAAAACAAAACATGCACATAAAACCCCAAAACAACAAAAATCAACAAAACACCACAAAGCCACCACCTATCAGTAAGCAAAGCTCAAGATACAGAAGCAATTGTACTCTATTATTGTCTTCAAATATCCCCACCCATTTCATTCTAATTGCACCAATGTGGTTTTTCTGATCCTTCTTTCAGAGGTGGCAGCAAGGCAGTTTCTGTAACAGAACAAGAAAGTAATGTGGACTGAAGAAAGTGCAAAGAGAGTGATACCCCGTCCTAAATCCAAACAGCAATACTCTGCCTCCTTTGCAACCACTTGAAGAGAAGCCACAGTCTCATCCCCATTAATGCCCAAGGTAACACACCATCCATTGACAACCCTACTCAACCAAGCTCATGATCATTAGCAGTACACTGGCCTCATCTAAGCTTTAATGAAAGATTAGACACATTGTTACTGTTTCTGTGTTGTGGTCACTCACTTCATGAGTCCGTCAACAGCAACAGGTTATAAAAAGGTCTATAGTCACCACAGTGAAGATCAGCAAAATATACTTGCTAATTTTTCTCTTCATTGGTAGTGACAAAATATAAAGTGACTGTTCTGCTGCAGTGAAACCTATGGTTTCTATCACCAAACTAACATTTCACAACTGATTTTATCTTGCTCATCTGTCATCAAAAGCATAGCGAAGCTTCAGTTGTCACTGCCGTTGTATGGTGCCTGTAGAGGTGCAAAAATCCCCAGTTGCTTCAATTCAAGAGGCTGACCACAATAACTGCCTATCACAAAGTATTAATTACAATTTGTTTGCAGTCTCTCTGGCCCAAAACATTATAGATGTTGTCACACTTTCTTTATATTAAGAGCCTCAGGGAACTGCAATAGTAGCTGACTGTTTTCCTTTATGTTAGGTTGCTTTTGGTAGTCTGTACCTGGTTTCATACTTCCACTCTTTTATCACTATTTTACCTGTGAAACAGCCTGTCCTGCATCACATCCCCTTGCATCTCCTGACCTCCATCACATCCCCTTGCATCTCCTGACCTCCTGCTGTTCAGACTTAATACCAACACATTAGAGACAGCCTAAAAGAACAGTCTTAACAAAACTTAAATCTCTGCAGTCCTTTTAGATGCCTCCATACAGCCAAAGTGACCTTTCTACAACTCAGCTATCTAGGCAGACACAGCCCTGACAGGGCAATCACACACTGCACTAGGCACTTCTGACAGGCAGTTCATTCACCCCTTTTTCCCCACTGTAAGCCTACACCTGTATTTAAGGGGTGTCAGGTCATTCTCTAGCCATTGAGGAGCTCAAGGGAGCAATTTCCAATGCTCCTCCCTCCAGACCTGTAACTAAGACATAAGTCGAAGATGGTTAAACCCAGTCATTTTCACCTTTTCTTCAAGAGTCTGACAACAAGCCATAGGGCTGATGGATTTATAGCTCTGGTTTTACAGACTTTGGCCAGAGAAAGGCAAAATAGCTTCCCTCACCCACCCAGCCCTGCTACTTGGCTAGAGCTAACATCACACACAGTGCTTACAAGCTTTAGCCTACTATTTAATTGCACATGAACTGTTCAGCATCAATAGCATGTTACACCCAATTAATACCTTGCTCTATACTCCTTGCTTGCAGGATCTTTGCCTCCTGGGTGGCCTCTCCACTAATAATTTGAAATGACTTTTGACAAGGCTGCATTTAAGGAGGACACACAGCTAAGCAATACAAGATGTCAGGCAGTACATTGTGGGGTGATTATCATGTGTCTCAGGTGGCAACAAGAGGCTAAAGTGCAAGTGACCTTAACCACCCAGCAAGTACAGTAATCCCCCTGCCACGCACAGTTTGGAGCTTCATCTTGATGGGAACATCAGGGAAATAAATCAGCCATCTGCATTTAATGGGTATTATGGGAACAAATACTATTGTTAAAAAGTTCATTCAGAGACAATCCATAAATCAGAGAGAAATGATGAATTATGCTCTTTTTTTGTTGTGCCTTTCCACAAACTGTGATTGCCTATTGACACAATTAACAAGAAACACTCTTCTTCTCTCCCTGCAAGTAACACAAAAATTAACTTTCCCAACCAGAGAACACCTCCAAACCAGGGCCTGCTCTCTTTAGGAACACAGCTCATGAAAACCTAGCTGTTGATCTAAATGACCAGCCACAGCAAGACTCCCAGGGGGACAAGCCAACTCTGTTGGTGACACCAGTACAAGCCATGCAGCACACTCACCCCTCAGGGCGTGAGCAGGGCTGGGACAGTGGCAGTGCCCAGATTCACCCATGGTCCTAGACCAGGTCAGAGGATGAGCTGGCCTAGGATCTATCCAGAGAGCATAGTCAGGAACAGCACAAAATGAGCCTAGAAACAGAGCTACCTTTAACAAATTCTCCAGCCAGGAAAAAAGACCAGAGACAGGACAGAACACAAAGCTACCTGTGACACAGCTTCAGGGTCCATCCAAGAAGACCAGCAAGGTAACTGAGACAGCAGGAACCAAAGCAGAGCACAAACACACTATGAAGCATCTCAGGAGAAACCTGAGACCCCCAAGCTGGGCTTAAATAGGGCTCCTGGAGTGATAGATGGAGTTTGCATAGGTGGAGGCCTCAGGTGTTGCTCTTTAGAGCCGTTAACACCTATCGGTGTCCTTACAGTATGGGCATAGCCAAGGCAGGTGCTTGGGCATGGATATAGGAAGAGATAAGATGGAAGGAGTAACCTCCCTGTACTCTTCAGGGTTGTTTGTTCAACTGGGAGACCTGAGTCTCAGCCCTCTGCTCGGCCTGCTTGAAGGTGAAAATAAGTGTTGATAACGGTCATAAAAATACTTCTAAATGGATTAACTGGTGTAACTCACAAATTCACTTTTGCTTCAAAAGAAAGATGAGCAACGGACACATTAAACGGTATCACAGGCAGCTGCCCACACATTTGGAGACAGTTCTCTCTCTTCTATGCTTCATAAAGCACACCATGGTTCAGTTTGGGTTTGTTTTTTTTTTTTTTGATGGTATGAAAGAGTAACTAGGAAGTGTTGGGAAGGTGCCATAAATGCTGAGGAAGCTACTGAAGTCTTCAAATAATAGTAAAAATAGCATATACTTTGAGGGTTTATTATTAAGAGTTGATGTTTCTATTTCTGGATGTAGAAGACTGTGTATGGGAATCTATCATATTACCTCCAGAAATATTTGAAAAGAAAAGCTGAGGAGGTTTAGGAGATACCACCTACAAGACACTGTGTTGTTATGGTACATGGCACTATAGGAAAACCCACTAAAATAACCCTCAAGTATATCAACACAGCCCCTTAAAAGATTCCTCTTACACACAAAAAAATTGAAAACAGCTGCAACAATTTCCTTATTGTGAATGAATTTGTATCTTTACATCTTTTCAATTCCTTTCTGTACTGAGATTTCTTCTGTTTAATTCCAGCCAGTTGCACTGGACTCAGTTTCCAGTCTCCATAAAGCCTGGCTCAAAGCTATCTTCCTTTTTTGCCTGCTGCACACATAGGTACAGGAACTGAGCACTCAAAAGCCTGATTCATGCATATCCATCTTAAATACATCCATGTTCCCCACCCTTCCAACTTGATGGGAAATGGAGCGCTTAGTACCATTGTGGCTACTTAGCCAAGCAAACAAGCTTGTTGCAAACAGCTGACAGATGCTGCTGAAAGTTTAATAACCCACTAGGAAGGCTATCCTGCTGAAGAGATGGGTTAATATTTTTTAAAGTGTGGCCTAAGTGACCCTCCTACTGCAGAATACCTGTATCCTGGGGCAAAAGTTCAGCTAGTCTCCGTTCAGTACTCTGCCATCTGAATAGATGGATGTGAACATGGGCAGCCAGGAGTCCTCCACATATGTGTATTCAATGTAGATACTTGGAGCACCATTAATAATGGGAAGCATCCAAATGTCCTGTCACCCTGAGCTTCCTAAATCAAGCTTTGTGTGTTTAGGTGATCTATATCAATAAAATCAGATCAACAAAAAAATGTCTACAGTGATCACATGTATAAAAGCTGACCTCTCTGTCTCCCTCATACCTACAAACACACCTTTAGCCACAAGAAATAACAACAAACATCTCCATGAGGCAGGACTGTTTTTCTTGTCAGTTACTGATCTTGTCTACATTTGCATTGGGGCAGGTGCTGGTCAACAGCTGTTTAGGAAAGAGTGAAGAGTTTGCCCTTCCTATATAATCCAGGACAACAGGAGTTCAAGGGAATGCAAAGACTGCTGTTGGCGCACTGAGACCTCAAATGGCACCATGTTAATTTCCATGTGCCCTGGGAAACTCTGAAAAGCATTTTTATCATCAGGGAAGGAACAGTTTCACTCACTGCTGTGAGAGGAAAAGGACTTTTTGTTCAACGGAATCACAGAAGTCCTATAGGACTTCCCCTTGTAGTCCTGATAATCATCTTTATTAGATTTCTGATCATTCAAGTCACATTTGAGCACCTTTCCAAAAAGGGTAGTTAAAGAAATAGCTTTGATAAAACAGATGGGTATCCAGGGATGTATGGAGAAGGCCAAACCGCCTGCTAGCAGGTAGGGAATGAATGGGGCCATGTTGCTTTTCTCCACCGTGAGACTTCTTGGTGGGATCACGCAGTGACTGGAGCTCTGTGAAGCACAAGGCTGTTCTTCCTGTGTGCTCCTAGAGCTTCTTCCTCGCTGGTATTCAGGACCACATGTAACCCTGGATCTACACATTGGCTAAGCAAACGCACACATACAGAAAATGAGCTTCCACCTGCACGGGGCCCCGTGGAATTTTCCAGGAAACCTGGCCAGAGTTTTGTGTTTCTAATAAAACCAAAACAGTTTTTAAATCCAGCTTCAAGCTTCATTGCAAATATTTCTCACAGCCTTCTGTAGCAGGAATAATTACTGTCCTTATTTATCGGGTAGATTATACAAATTCCCTAGTAAGTAAATTGTAGGATTAAGGGGAAGGTTAATGTGCTAGATTAAACTGACACATTTATTTACTTCCTGCCAGAAGGAAAGACTAAAGGACGGTGACCTATCATGTGTATTAATTCGACATTTAACCCTTCCTCAGCTCTAGTGATTAACTCTGCAAATAGCAAGTATCAGTCTGGCAGATTCTAGTGCAATACTTCGTACACTCAAGTTCTGTTGTCTCAAATATTTTATCTGTTTGGCTCCCAATCTTTCGTATGTAATGCACTGTACTTTTGCAGTGCCCTCTAGAATGTGAAAGGGCTCACATTTGATTATTCCTGCAGTCACCTCAGAGAAGGCATTACTTACCTTCATTTTACAAGAATTAACTTGAAAGCAGAGGTTATTGCCAATATTTCTATGGCTTGTCTGGATGAAGTGGACAATTTGTGCATGATTCAGAATCACTGACTTCTTTAGGAGCCCCTTAGAGTGATCTTCCTATTGTAAAAGCTGCAATCCGGGCCATGACAAGATCCCAGACGTCACATACTTCAGAGCAAAGGGGCTGTCTGGCTTTCCTGCTGCTTTCTGATACTGACAGTGGCATGTGGTCGTGTTGCATGGAGTTGATGCTACAGTTGAGGATAGTAATGTGAAGATGGATAGGGCTCTTACCTTCTGTTAACTCCATAACATCAGTGCATGTAAGCCCAAATAGGGGCTGGGCTGCTTTTCTCTTCAAGCAAGTATTCTTCTCATCTGCTTTCCTGTATTTAATTCTTTGTCACTAATCAAGTTGCATCCAACAGCACTGCCTGAGCACGTGTTGCCATGAGTAGCACAGACTGCTCAGACTTGCCCAAGCAGATCATATTGTGCAAACTAATGTTCGAGATTTTCTGGGACTACTGAGGTGGAGACTTCCTGCAGCATGTTACATGTGCATCCCTGCACCACCTAACTAGCCAGTGAGAAGAGGAGAGAGAAACAGGAGAAGCAACTTTCCTACAATCACGAACAAGTGATGTGGCAGAAGCAGGACTCTGGTCTCCAGAAAACTAACCTCCAGTTCCTAAACCCTTAGCCTCAAGAGTGGCATGTGGCAATGCACTGAAATAATGCAACACCTTCTGACACAGACTTGTCTTTCCTCACCCCAGCACTAGTGCCATGCCTTCTCCACTCTGGTAACCATTCCAAGGTGACTAGGAAAAGCCAGCTAGGTGCAAATGCCACCCAGGTTTGCACAGCAGGTTGGGAGCAAGGCTAGGATTTACCTCAAACCCGGTGACACGACCATCTGTCTGTTCTAGTCCCTTCAAATAAAAGTTTTGTCCCCACATGCTGGCCCTGACAGGTTTCTATATTTATCTATCGTTATTTTAGGAGGCCTGCAGGAGAAATGTATAGGTTACAGATGTGGTGCTCCTTGTTTTAGCTAAGGTTTCCAATAAGGATGGTTGTTTTGGGACAGAATCCCAGCCGAGAGTCATTTGCCGTTCGCCTGCCAAAGGGGGCTGCAAGTGTTGCCAGTGCTCTGCTTGACTTAGATTGAACAGTTCACAGCCTCTGAGGAAGGAGAGGAAAATTCCATCATGAAATAGCTGATTTAAAGTGCTGTATCCCACAGCGACAGTAAAGAGTGTTTGCTAATACTAATGCAGCTTCCAGAAAGAGATTTCAAGCTCAACTTTCAAAATGTGTTTCTGCTTGGGAGAGGGCCCAAATTAAACCCCTCAATGAGTTCAAAACTTCAGTGAGTTTTGGACAGAGAACCGATTTTGATTTTGCAGCTGATGCCAGTGTTGCAAAATGTGACAGGTTACAGAGAGGAGGAGGAGGAGGAGGAGCAGGAGGAAGAGATTCTAGTGACATGTCCACCTCCGCTTCTCTACGTATGGATAGTACCAAGCAAAGCATAGCTGCGAGTGTACAGGCTTGTCCCTCCGTTGTCAGTGGGATTTTGCATGTGTCAGAAATTGATATACAAGAGGAAGGTGGGGAGTCACCCTGCAAAATGTAAAACTTTGTCCAGAAATTTACTTGTAAGGAAAATTAGCATTGCATAATATGCTGATAACTAACATACATAAAAAACTCCTTTGCATTGATATGCAATTTTTGCAGATAATACAATACGTAGAGATGGCCAAAAAAAAAGAAAAAGGAAAAAGCAGAAAACCAGAATAACAGTATCTAGCAGAGAACCCGATAAAGACCATTCTCAAGGTCCAATATAAACTTCTTTCAATCAAAGTAGGCTAAAAAGGGAAATAATTCTCTCCAGATTTTGATCTTAGTTTGCAGAGGTTAAATAGTCGTAGGATTTTTGTGTGTTTACAGTTGATAACTCCCAGTAGAGATAAAGATGTTTAATGCTTGAAATGTAAGTTAACACTGGACATATTAAACATATTACAAGAGATTTATCAGAAAGAACATTAAAGACTATTATTAGCCCCAGCTGCAAATATCCATCATGAGGGAATGGCTGTATGTGAGTTAATTGCCTTCAAAATGGTAGACCTTATTTGAAACCCTTTTCAGTGGATGCCTTTCCACTGATTTCAGCAGCCTTTGGGTCAGACCTTCTTTTATTAGAAAGATATTCAATTTAACAGTGAGAGGAAGTACTGAAAAGCCAGGCACCAACTTTTCCTTTGCCTTCTCATGACAAGCAAGGTTACTCTGTGTAATCTGCAATCAAGATTTGGCACATCTTAACCAACGTAAACTGGATACCAGCTGCACTAAAACATCTTTGGTGAAAGGCTAAACTGAATGGGTCATGATTTCAAATGGAGAATGAGGGCTTATTCAAATTTCCATTAAAACCAGCTAAAAGATTTCTACATACTTTAACTATCACTGGTACTAGCTTTTCCTTCTCTGTTGAAAGCAATGCAAATTTTGCTACTGACTTCAGTTAGTGGAGGATTAAGGCTGTGTGACTTGGTATGATTATACAGACAGGGGTTTCAAAAGGAAACAAGGATCAGATGGCTACATGAGTTATATCTGGTTTTGAAAGGACAAGCCTATGTGAGATGGAGAAGTATTATGAGTATTTCAGGTTTTTTGATAGAGAAATCCCAAGTGTATGCCTAATTTAGCACTCTAACTTTCCTGTGATTAAGTTAGGTTGATACCAATGAAGATAAATTATTCTTTTCTATTTTTTTTTCCCCTCCTGGAGGTAAGCTAATAGATACAAAAAATATGATGTCTAATAGCAACAACAAGGTGAAAGAGCCACAAGAGAAACATGAAATATAGATACTTTTTTTTTTTTTACTAACAAGACGTGGCCAGTCAGCTATCACATTAGTCAGTTTAACTCTATATTGCATCCTTCCATAGTATGATTTAAGTAAGTAGATTTAAATTTCCCAGTACCCCCAAAAAAGCATGAAAATCAAATGATAGATTAGGCCCAAGTGGCCTATCAATTTATACTTGAACACATGGCTGCACGAAAACCAGAGAATCACGGTAGCAAGAGTCATCAGCAACCTGTCACAGATGAGTTTTGTAGGAGAGGAGATCTGTGATCAAAGGCTGCAGAATTCACCATTCTCAGCCCTGCCACCTCCAGGGATCTGGCACGGATGGATCAGACTGCATCCCTACAGGAAACTGGGGGGTCAAGAGCTGGGAAAAAGAGGCAAGTCTGTCCTTGTTGAATGGGAAAACACACAAAAATAATGGCCTGTACAAAACTGTGTTTAAATAAGTAGGAAAGATCAGCCAGATGGCTTATGAGAGGGATATTTTAACTTTAGGCTCTCCTTTTAAATTCAGCCTGTGCTCTTAGTGTTTGAAGCTTGTTACCAGGGTTTATCTTGTATGTTTAGGCTATTTCTTAATAACTAGGTGGCCATTCCAGAGGATAATTGCTGCCTTCCATCACTACCACAGTCTCAAATAGAAATATTGGCAAATACTTTCAGAAGATAGCAGCCTGACTGTAATACCCTAATTACACTGAGTAGCCCTAAAGCTCCCACTAAGTTCAAAAGTAATGCTTTATGCCAGGCAAGTGGAAAAATTTGGCCCTTGATAAACAGGCTGAGCAATTCACAGTTTCAGTCTCTGATTCATACATAGTATGGATGGTTTATCTAGAAGGAAAGATGAAAAGGTGATCTTCCACTGACTGCAAGTAACACAAATAGACATATCTAATTGTCATGTTACCATTCTACACTGCTTTCTAGGGCTGGCATAAACGTTTTCCTACCTTGTGGCAGTTTTAGGCTGATGCTTTGTGTTATTGTAAAATGTAAAGTTATGTTAGATGAATAATCTCATGTAATGTGTTACAAGACACTGCCACTGAAGGAATGTGGTCTAGAAATATTTTTAGTTGTTCTTTGTTTCCAGAAACACCACTTGGCTCAACCTTATAAAAAATAATCTGTGTTGAGACATCGTAAGCTGGAAAGGAGAGTAAGAACAACAATTACACAAAAAGGTTGAGAAACTTTAATGATTTGAGAAAACATATACTTAGGGATTTGGAGCCCACCTAGGAAATGTTGAATTACCACACTACTCAAAGTATGTATTTTAAATGCTGGGTGAAGTGCATGCAGGTAAGTCAAACTGTTGAAAGAGCAACTGCAGTAGTGCTGCCACACTGATATGCAAGCCACAAATCCTGTTGTTGAAATAGGTTATTGATAAACTGCTTCTATGGCATCCTCTGCCTATGAAGTCAGTTGGGCTTTGGGGAAAAAAAAAGAACATTTGATGTTCTGCTTGTTCTGCTTTATGTTCTCAGCACTATATCACTGACACTAAACTGAGAAATTTATTGCACTTGAGATTTTAACATTTTAAATCTGCACATATTTCCCATCCATTTACAGCCATTGTGTAGGGGTAATGCTGTAACAAAGCCATAACCTCACCAATATTGTCATGAGCCAAGCATACAATCACCTTTCAGAGGGAGCCTCAATGAGTCACGGAGCACCTGGCTCTGTTTCACAGAATAATTCAGGTTGTAAGGGGCCTCAGTCCAACCTCCTGCTCAATACAGGGATAACTCTGAGGTCAGACCAGGTTGCTCAGGACGTCACTCCACTGGGTCTTGAAAGCCTCTGAGCATGGAGACTGCACAGCATCTCTGTCCAGCCTCTTCCATTGCTTGACTGGCCTCTTAGTGAAAAAGTGTATTTTTTATACCTCTCCTGTTTCAACTTACGTCCCTTCTCTGTCATCCTTCCACCAAGCACCACTGTGAACAGCCTGGCTCCATCTTCTCGATATCTTCCTTGTGAGTAGTGGAAAGCCTTCAGCTGCCCCTGAAGCCATCTCTTCTCCAGGCTGAACAAGTCCGTTTCCTTCAGCCTCTCCTCACTGGACAAGTGCTATAGCCCCAGACCATCCTGGTGGTCCTCCACTGAACTCGTTTCCTTTTACTGATGCCTTTCTTGTATCAGGAGGAGTGGGTAAAACAGTATTATAAGTGCAGTCTAACATATGCCCAGTAAAAGAGCATGTTACCTTTCCACAACCTACCGACTGTCATCTGGTTAATACAGCCAAGGATGGCTTTAGCCATCGTCACTGCTGGGGCACAGGGCTGGCTCATGCTCAGCTTGCTCTCTGCCGAGACCCCCAGAGCTGTTCCTGCAGATCTGCTCCCCAGCCCCAGCCTGTAATGCTGCTGGGGGAGTCTTCCATCTCAATCACAGGACATTGCATTTATTCCTGTAGGACTGTGTAGGGTTCCTGTTGATCTGTTCCTCTAGCCTGTCTGGGTCTCTCTGAATGCCAGCCCTGCCCTCAAGTGTTTCAGTTACTCCCTCCAATTTGGTGTCATCTGCAAACTTCATAAACATGCACTCCATCACCTCCTTCAAGTCACTGCTGAACAGGACTGGTCTCAGGAGACACCCCAGTGGTGCTCCCCTGGTCACTGACCTTCTGCTAGGATATGACCCGTTAATCACTACTCTCTGAGCCTGACCATCCAAACATTTTTTAATGCATCTATTTGCCCACCCATGCAGACCGTGAAGTCCTAACTTGGGTACAACGACATTGTGGAGGACAATGTTGAAAGGCCTTGCTAAAGTAACATCCAGCCCTCTCCCCTCCTCCACAAATCCAGTGATTTTATCATGGAAGTCAAGGAGATCAGTCAGGTATGATTTATCTGTTTGGTACTGTCTCTTTTCAAAAAGAAAGGCAAGTCAGCATGCTTACCATCAAAGACTTCATACCTTCTCACAAAGCTGTACTTTTACCATCACAGAATTTAAAATATGCAATTATTAATAAGTATTATTATCACCTCGGGCTCTAGGGGGGCCACCAGCAGTGAAGGAATGACTAAAGCCTATAAATAAGACCATGGCCTCAGCATGCTTAAGAACCGAGGAACCGTGGAAATCAGTAGCTACATACAGACTAATAAATTGAGTGCCTGAGCTGTTCAAGTGCCTTGGGACAGGACTGACTGCGCCGTTAGCACGTTCATTGGCACTGCTTGGCCTGGGCCAAGTAAAACTCTTCCATATAATTCCTGGCCACAATCTGGCAGCTGAAACATCACAGGGACTGCTCCCAGTAGGCAATTTGCATGCACACACCCTGTTTTAGGGACCATGAGTTTACTAATGCAAATGTGGGCTGTTCCAGGCCAACGGCCTCAGAGTCCAGGACACTCCCAGGCATGTTTAATCAGCTGTTATACACTGAGCCACTGGAAATTTTTTGCCCAGTTCAGCTGGTTCAGATGTGACTCTGTTCTGATCACTGTGTGCCTCTTTCACCCATGAAGATTTAAAAACTAAGAATCAGTTGTGTAGTTTATGACTTTTTCTTTGAAGACTCATGATAATAGAAGCAAACAACTTCTCTTGTGTGCATTTATGAAAGTGAAAGCTGCTCTGCAGAGAATTTTCAAAGTAAGCTTGTACAGCAGCTGCTGTGATACTGTTATATCACAAGCATGAATAATCATGCAGCATTTCTTCCCTCATCTGAACAGTATCACTATTCAGGTCCATTTAGAGAGTTAAATTCCTCCTTCATACATGAACATGCTGCCCTCACTGATGTTCCCACAGTGCTGGAAAGCATGAAACAATATGATGAGACAACTGATGGCTAAAATTGAGAAAAGTGACTTTGTCCAGTTGAATCAGGGTGTTTTTTCAGAGGCACAAGAGCCACCCAACTTCCATTAAGGATCAAATGAGAACCAGCCATCCATCCCCACACAGTGCCCTGCAAGCTCTAGTGTGGGGGACTCTGGGTCCCTGCTAAGATAAAACTCCAGGTGGATGTGCCTAACACAGGGCTCTGCAGGTTACCACCTCTAAGTGCATTTGTGTGTGTATATTCACCAGTGCCTGCAGCTGACCAGGACACAGTTGTACACCAATATCCCAAGTATTTTCAGCAGATGAAGTAGGAGAGCAGGGAACAGCTTGGAGCTGAAACCTACCTTAGGAATAACTGAAGCATAATATCCAAGCTGGTGAGAGAAAGCCACAATGAGATCAGAGGTTTTGTATTGCATTAGTTTTGTTGATAACTAAACAGTTCCACAGATGTGCTGAACCATGAGACACATAAACACACAAGAGGGGAGATATATTTTGTCAGTAAACTTTATGTAAATGTAGCACAAATATGAAAACATCAGTAATGGGATACGGCTTAAATGAAAACATGGTCAGTTTTCTGTGGACAAAACAGCTGGTTTGCTGTAACATGAGACTTCTGTATTAAATGAGTAGTTTTTAATTACACCAGTGAAACTTCTTTTTTGACAGGACTGGTGAAATCTTTTCTGTATAAAGGCATGAGGAAGAAGAGAGAATTACTAGCTTTCAGTCGTAACTTGGTGTGCCACCAGGAGCTGTGCAGCGAAACTGTGGGGTGCAGAGGTCCTCACACTACTCCTGACCAGGAGAGGACCATCATGGGCAGCAGCAGAACCCAGCTGTGCCCACAGAGGCACTGCATCCCATGGGAACAGACCTGCTCATTGTGCTTGGTTTTCTTCTCACTATTAGCTTTCTCTGCTGGTTCACTCTACCAAAGCAATCAGGATCACAAAAA
This sequence comes from Columba livia, assembly GCF_036013475.1. Classification (NCBI taxonomy): domain Eukaryota; kingdom Metazoa; phylum Chordata; class Aves; order Columbiformes; family Columbidae; genus Columba; species Columba livia. Next base: position 139,933,701 of record NC_088602.1, on the reverse strand, counting down.
AAAAAAACCATCATGGCACTTCACTCCAGTGTAGATATACCATAGGCCTACAAATTGGACTAGGCTGTTATCAGTCAAACACAGATCTCCTAAGTACATAACACTTACTTCTGTCTGTATTCAAGAACTCCTCCAAATCTATCTGCCTGTCTCATCAGCTTGCAATGACGACTCACTGATTACGTTAATGAAACATAAGAGGGCTCTGTCACTTCATGAACAGCTAGGAAAATGCAGCTGACTACAAAGACATTTTCCATCCTTTTTTTTTTTTTTTTTTTTTGCAACAGATTGAGCAGGTTTGTGTTATGGTGCCTGCTTCCAGGACAGAAAGCTCAGGCTGGGAAATGTTTGTCTTCCAGGTTTTCAATCAGTCTCCTTGTGATTCCAGATGTGCCAGGACAGCTGTTTTTGCAACCTTCATGATGAACAACATCACATGTGTTGAAGGAGGATTGAGACTTCGCTTGGATTTAGCCTTGTCAGAAATACTTACACTAAGATAAATGGCTTTGTTCAAAGATAGCAGTGGTTGCCATCTATTCTCAGGAAACTGAACACTCTGGGTTCTGTGACTCCCAGGCTACAGCTCTCCTTTCGAGGAAGACCACAGGATGGAGCGCTAGGGGAAAGCTGATCAACTGGACACAGGACAAAAAATAATCTCTCTCTGCATTAATAATAGTATAGCTTTGGGTCCTGTACTGTGAAAGCCCAAAGCAGGAGCAGGATGCTGAACGCCTTATTAATGTGGCCAAAACAAAGCTTTAACTCAGTTTTCTGCAGAGAATTTATGTACTCTTATGTACACTTATGTACTCTTAATGTAATGGCTACTTGTAAACAGAATATCAGCCAAGAAAGACGTCCACCTACTCTGAATTTTTTTTGTATTTATATCTACTGTACATATTTTTACTAGAGTTCCAATGGATCATAGTTCTGCCTCAAAGCACATTGATTTTGCATTGGCAAAGTGTGGGCAAAAAACCAAGCCTGGATAAAAGCGTCTGATTCTATTCCTTAAGTTTTGTCATTATACCATTTAAAATAACCTTTGTAAGGTTTTTAAATTGACATATGTATATACATTTGCTTATTTGCAATTGCACGTAGAAACAATATGAGACAGAAATGTCTTTGTCCTTCCATGAACTACAAAGGGAGCTTAGATGGTGAGATCATCTGTCAACATCTATCCCATAAATGTTTAAATATGGACAGACGAGAGTGTCATTGATTATCTGGTTCCTTTATTCTGTAGATTTGAGACTAGATGGATAGCATTATGCCAGGAGCAGCATGAACCCAGGCAGTAAGCTGTCAGTTGCATCCAGTCAATGGAGAGCTGGAAAACTATCTTTGTGCTTCATAAGCAAGTAAGGAGGGAAGTTAAGGATTGGTTTTGTTGAATACAGTATCATTCCTTTTCTATCCTGAGCTGTTGTACTGCACTGTCACCCTTGTATAGACTTCACAAATTCTTTGTGTGCTTCGTGTATTCTGAATTTTAAAACTGTTGTATAAATGGCAATTAATTAAAAAAAAAAAAAAAAGTAGTAGAAAAGAATGTTTTCTAAGGCTCATAGGAATCAGTGTGCAGATGCCAGTGACTTCAGAGGGCTCTGGATAGGGCCCTATGCCTTTAATTCTGTTCAAGGTGAGAACATGAATCTGAAATGTTTTACAAAAGAAATCACTTCCTATGCCAATGTGATAGAACTTCTAACATGTGCCTGCTCAGGAAGTTTGGCTTTTTGTGGGACCAAATTAACAGCTTCTATCCCTAAATGAAAAGCTGAACAGAAACTCCTTGTGGAAGACTTTCCAACTATTTATTAAAAGCATACAGAGCTGTTATGATAATATTCTGCTCCAATTCATTGTTTCTCCAGACTACTGCACTTTTTTGCTGTCCCAATATGTTTTCCAGGACTGGTCTTTTCCTTGCTCTTTTCCTATGCTGGCATCTTTTGGAGGTCTGTTTCCTCCATGCTACAGCAGTACACATCTGCGCTTAGGAACATCATATCTTGCTAACTCCATTCTAAACTTCATTAGTAAATGACACCCATCGTCAGGAAGTTTAAATTACTTGTAGACATCAAGAGAAATGTGCTTGGAAATTCTGTGGAAGAAAATGAGTCTAGATGCCAGGTTCTTATGCTCATATAAAGAAAATAGTCACTGGCTTCAGGTGATTTCTCAGTAATGGTTTAGCAGTCTATCTGCTACGTCTCAGAGTTTTACGGTGGCATCATTCACATATAAACCTACAGACTGAGATGTGCAAGTAGAAGTATTTGGACTACGTCTATGAAGGCAACAACTTAAGCCTTCTTGCTCATTCTCTGCCCATCTGGAATCAAATGTCTGAGGAGAAATAAATTGAAAATTTCATCTATAGAGACATTTTAACTACAGAACCCCTAACTACAGAACAATCCAATGCTTTCACATGTCCTCCCTCTTCTTGAACTCCGTCTACATAATAGCTTTTACCACATCAGAAAATCTTTTAAAATGCTGATTAAAAAAAAAAAAAAAAAAAAAAAGTGGTTTCAACTAATAAGTTGTTCTGGCCACCACAGAAAGAGCAATTTTTCTGTTAGTACTTCCTCCGCATTCCCCTCTCCACCCCCAAAACCCACAGTGGGATCACTATATGTTTGAATGTGGTGTAGCCTATAAAGCACAGACACAGAACAAGCAAGGGCAAAGAAATAAAGGAGCAAGGAACTGTTTGAAGAGACAAAGATCATAAAATCGTTGGCTCTGCAGCTTAAAGATGTAGCAACAGGTGTTGCTGTAGCAACACGCATGGAGTACCTGAAGATATGTGTGGACTGATGGCGATTACTAGTAATTTCTCAAAGGATAGAGCACAGGAGCTATGCATTACTACAAAGCTGATGTTGTTGAAGATGGTATCATGAAGTGATACAAATATGCTAAATAAATATTTATTAAATAAGTATTTATTTTTGTGTTAATTATATTTATTATTATTATTAAAGAAGTATTTCTTTATTTCCAATCGTAAACACTTAAAAAATAATAGGCTTTTCTAGAAGGAAAAATTATATTAGTAACTCTGAGATTATTTAAAAAAAAAAAAAAAAGGAGAGAGAGTTTTGGGATCTTCTTTGCCATCTTTTTTCAGATGTTAGATTTCACATACCCAACTTTCCTTGAGAATCAAAAATGGTTAAATGATGGAAGCTGCAATTCTGCTTTCAGAATAAAGTTTCTTTGACAGGAGATGCAGAAAACCAGTAAGTTTAAGACCATCAGGATTAACACCACTGTGAGTAATTTGGTTGCTTTTTCCAAGTGTTCATTGTAAGGTTCCCATTTTTTATTGTATTTTGTTTTAGCCAGCCATGATTTCTGTCCCCCAAAATGTTCCCCAAATGCCTGTCATTGTTTCTGCCTTTCTATATTCTTAACCAGAAAACTTCTCCCACTCTCATTGGGTTTTACCAAGTAGGGGGGAGTGCCTCTGCCTGCCAGTCCCTCTAGTCTGGAAGACTTTGTACTGAATAACTCCAAAATGAAGGGAACGGTTGACTTGTGCTGAGTTATACAGGAATTGTATAAGTACGTACAAGTATTAATAACATAAGGAGTATAATTACATACAAGTAACATGAGGGGAGGAAAGCACACAAATCTGCTTCTCTGCAGTCATAATTTTGTCGGAAGCCAACGAAGGGAACAATTCCAAATTGCCATCTATCTTTGTCACTGCCTCTGTATCAGAAGTAGATCAAGTACTGCCTGCTGGAGAGAATATACAGCAAAAGGTTCAGTCCTACTGACACTCCTACTAATAATAAACCATTTATGCTACTGTAATGCGAACCAAAAGGGTCTAAAACCAGAGCAGCATGTGGCGATCACACTACTTGAAGTTTGACTTGTTCACGCAGTCACAAGGGCTAAAAAACAGAAGAGAGGGCTGAGCTATCACATGTTGATGGACCACCCCAGTCATCAAGCCTAGTGCAGAGCATCTTTAGATACTGCTGCTTTTAGATATTAACACATTCCCAGCTGGGTGCAATAAGTGAGATAATTTTACCTGCTCAGAATAAACAACCTTTTGGTGTCCATGAGGTTACACACTCATTGGCAGAAGCTTGCAATAAATCTTGGGTAACAAACTAAATGATGATTGCTATGTATAAAGGATTTTTTAAAACAAAATCCACACTTAGAAAAGTAAGTGTAATCCTAGGTGCTTAGAGTTAGGCATCTTTTAAGAAGAAAATAATCATGGCTTCGTTTTTTCTGCTGATAAAATGGGAGTAATACTACATAGCCATTTTCTAGATTACCACAGGATGTTTAGTTGGGAGCCCATTGGGCATGATGATGCTATTCTCAGTCTCTCTCCACACAATATTAAGTGCAATGCTTCCAAAAACATGTCCTGCCTACAGTACCACATAGTCAAGTCTGATTTTAAAAAAATAAAGGAGAGTGAGTGATCAGGCACACATTACAGCTGTGCCACTGGGTCAGTAAGTGAGAAGTTAAAATAAGAAGTTCATTCAATAAAATATTGATTCTGGAAACAGATTACAGGAAATCATGCCATACCACTAACTTAATTTATGAGTATTTATATTGCAGGAATTATACCAATATATCAAACACAATGCCTTCAACCTTAGTTCAAAAGAGAATTTTATCTCTAAGCTTTAACAACAGGGCTGAAAATAATTCAGATTATATGGGCAGCATTTTAGCAGCCCATTTTCATCTTCTTTAAAAGCAACACTCTAATGCATGATGGTTAAGGATCAAGTTGGGATTATGTGGAGAATGTTAAACATATACCAAATAATACATCTGTTTTGAATAAAAGTTGTTGCATAGAGTTCCAGTTCATTTTTTTCAGCTCTCTGCTGTACGTGTTGTAGCTGCTAAGTGAAACCACGCATCAGATAAATACATCATTTCAACAACAGATTGCTAATCAGTTGTCTGACATGTTCTAAAATATGGGGGTTAAAAATACTTGGGGGCAAAGGTCTTTCTAGTTTGAAAAACAAAAAAAAAGTTTTATCTTCTCTTGTGGTTCATTCTTCCATCTCTGAACTCCTAGGAGTGCTACCACTGTCTCTAGGCTGGTGTGAGATCTTCAACACAGCAGATCTTATACAATGTTCTCTGCACATTTACAAAAGCTAGTCTGGCTGCAGTCAATATTTGCTGATGTGTCAGTCTCTGGCTGACAAACAGGTTGTTCCCAGTAAGAGAACCACTAATATAGCCTGCTTCACTGCTGTATCTTATGACTTGAATATAATTATGAAGCAACCAGTTCTTCAGAAAATTCATTTAGAAATTCTGATACTTGAAGTTTCATTTTTTTGAAATCTTCAGTTGGAATTGAAAACTAAAAACTTGCCGTAGCACACAGTTTGCCAAAAGTACTGTCTTTGACTCACTAATAATTTCATTTCAACAATGTCAAAACATTACGCTATAACATACAGATGTTAAATATCTAAATTATAAAATTTGTACTATGACAATATCAATAGCTAGCATGACCAGTTCTGAATATTCAAACAAAAATACTTTTAACACTTCAACACTTTCATTGAAACAACCATGCAGCACTTTTCTGGTCTTTGCAGGAGGCAACCAAAAAAGACATCACCTGGCATCAGGGCTGCTACTGCGGAAGACCACCTGCTCCTCTGCTCCCCTTCCCCTGCTGGGTGACCTTTGTGTCCAGACCTGCTACCCGCCTCCCTGGGCACAGCCATGCAGAACTGCAGACCTTCATCTCAGGCACAAAAGTAACAAATACAAATCACAGCCGGTGCGTGCTTCTCTTGTGGGATTAGAGGCCCTCTCTAACATCTGAGAAGGCTGCCACTGGGCTGCTGGCCAAGACCCTCCTGAGGACAGGCCAAAGGCTACAGCTGCTCCAGCAGCACAGGCTGCTGAGAGAGCTATGGAACCGTGTTTGTTCCCATCAGCAAGGCCTTAACAGCGATGGTCTGTGGACTGGTGGAAGTGTGTTCTGTGGGACTGAGTGGATTCCATGCTGCTCGCCCAGTGCACTGTATGAGCAGCGACTGCATCTCCCACAACTTACTCTAGAAGATGAGGGATGCTTTGAATCCCTCAATCTTCTTTCTTGGTTGACTCCTGTGCCATAGCTCCTCTACCTCATGAACCTCCCTGATCACTTCCTACCCAGCACTATCGTAAGCCCCCATGATGCCTGTCCAGTGCACCTTCACACTGTGCCCCCAAGACAGTTGTACAAGCTCATATTCCTCTCACTGCCTTTTCCAGGAACTAGACCACCACAAGAAGCTGTTCCTCTTACTATTACATGACTGGTGAGGAGCTTCAGTTGGCCAGCTTGTACTCCAAACTACAAGCAACTTGGTTCACTAGGGACATAAGCTGGAGGCTTCTTTGTGAAGCAGTAGCTGTGAGCACAATCAGAGAGCTCCTGGACCCACATCACTTCCCAATACAAGGGAAAATGGATGCACATGAACAGTGTGTGTGCTGGGCTGCAACCATTCTTCTGATTCCTCCAGAACATCTCATTGCATTTCTGGCAGCATTCCTCTCCTTTTCTCATTCTTGATACCCCCCCCCATCTGCAGCCTCACCTCCTTGTCTTCACAGAAACCCTATGTCAGCCTTCTTCAGGGTCAGAGTAAGAGGCGGTTTAAGTTTTTTATTTCCTAATGAGGAAAAAAACTGTAGGAACAGCTGCCCTGCAAAGGCCTAGAATCCAAGACCAATGCAATTATACAAATACTTGCCCTGAATACTGATCCAGCCTCCAACTGACTCCACTCAGGAGCCATAGATATTTTCTATGTATTAATTTAATCTCTATTTGACATCCTCCACTTCTCACACTGGGAAAAACAGTGAATAATCAATGCCTCTTCAGTTTCTTCACTCATACCTATTGTATCACCATTCAGTGACCTCTTTTCCATGCTGAAGTGTTTTGAACAGTTGATTTTGATAATCAAACAAGTCAATGTACACTGAGGGGTCCTGGAGCTGCCTGCTCCCAGGAACACAACCATTCCTCCATCAACACATATCAGAGCCAGAGAGCCAAGTAAAAACACAATAATCACCTGTCACCCAGACTGATCCTGGGCTGACCTTCAAATATTTCCTCAGTGGTGTAATTCTCTGTGGTTTTCTGATAACCTAAGGCAGATGCATGTGTTGACAGAATAAATACTTTGAACCTGATATACTGCTGGGTTATGGTTTTGTGCAGTCCTTTTGCTGTGACTGCGAAGCAGGCAGAGAGAGTTCTTACTGACTGTAATATCTGCTAAACACCAAGGCCATTTACAGTCTCACTGGAATCTGGATCCTTTCTCCTATCTACTATCCAGCTCCTTTCTACTACACAGAGCAGCCCTCCTAGGATAGGCTCTTTAGCATAAGAAATCTGCCAGCACAATGTCATAAATACTGAGGCAAGGAAAAACCTAGTTATATCAGCAGATGTTCATGCAGCCAGTAGAAACTGGCACATGCAAGAAATGTAACTCTTAGCAGGGGAAAAGAAGTAATTTATGGAGTGGGCAATTGTCAAAGGGGCTCTTGCAGTCCCAAGGGACACCTACTACCAGCCCTGCCAACGACTTTTGCTGTCTTCTCAGCATCCCATTCTCAGCATCTTTATCTCCTCCTTGTTCTTACACAAAGTACATCTCAGCTACTGGTGTAAGTAAGCTTCAGACCAGGATCTGTCTCCAGGTAAAGTCACCATGAGTGTCACGCCAGTGCAGCCATGACAGCTGAGCTCTCCAGCATGGGTGCAAGGTTTGCCAACTGACGGAGATTTTGAGCCATTGTAGTTACACTAGGTGGTGAACCCAACAGGTTAGTCTGGCAGCAGCTTCCTCCTGGTAGCACAATTGTGTCCACAGCAGGAACTTTGCTGACTGTGCTCCACTGGACAGGTGAGATTTATGTTTTTTAGATCCTGGCTAACACTATCATGTGAGCAAAGTTGTCTAAAGCAGGCCTGGTCCTAAAAGGAAAATCTCAACACCAATCTGAAAAACTCAGTTATCTCTGCATGTATCAATAAACTTGCTTGCCCCTCAACTCCAACCATTAAAAAAAAAAAAAAAAAGAGAAAAAGAAGATGAGAAGACTGGTGACACTGATGGATCACAGGAAAAGTCAGAACCGCTTCACTAGTTTTTCTGTGGTAGCAGCATTTGATTGCTGCAGTAACAAGACAATCGGCAAAGCTTCTTACTGCTGGTATGCGAAACCATGGGATCAGGATGCACATTAGAACAGAATCAGCTTCAGATTCTGAAAGCAGAGAATAAATACTCACTTTTTTTAGAGCCTATAGGACCACTGCCATACAAAGTCCTTTTTTTTTAAAAAAAAGGCATTTAGTTAATTTGTTTGATTGCTGGGCTTGCAGATGTTCTACTTTCAATTCCAGTACTGGAAAGTTATACAAAATTAATATGCATTTAGAAATGAATCAACACATTGAACATTAATGCCAGATTATCTGTTTCCTTGTTGATATTTAGTATCTTTTTGCTATAGGGCCGCTTTTGCCTTGCTGGGGGGGAAAAAAAACAAAACAAAACACCCCCCTCGCCCAACACCTCTTTGTATGAAGCTCCTCAGAAGAAATATCATAACCTGGAGATCTTACACTGTTTGATAAACAGCTCTGAGTAGGAAAAAACATGATGCAAGAGAGCTTTTCTTCACGTGCCTTGTCTTAGAGATGACAGTTTGTTCTTCCTTATAGTTACACGTGGGTTACTTCAGTACTTCATTTTGAAAAGTCACAACCACTTCAGAGAGCCAGATATAAAGATTAGTAAAAAAATATCCCCAAAAAAAGAATAAGCAAGCAATGTGTCATCCCTATGCACGTGTCAGGCTCATACCGATTTACTCATCCCTGTTTTGAGCTTCTGTCACAAGGTGCATACTCCACAATCCTTAAGTGTCTTGTAGCCTTTTACAGGTATTTTTTTTTCTGATTCACTTGATTTGAGAAAAAGGAATCTTCAATGAAAGATATTCTGTAACTCCTGTGACAGATACCTGGAACAAGGACAAGTCACGTGTCAAATAAATAAACCGGTGTCAATAGTAACACTGATCATTTTATAAATTAGGAAAATCAAAAAGATCTTGAAATAGAAAATTAAACTTTTTGTATTTAGGTGGTACATTACATGTCTTTGATTACTAAATGTGTGCATTGACCTGATGACTGTTATTTCAAGGGAAAAATCATTACATGTACAGGATATGTAGAGCATAGTTAAAGTCACACCTCTGTAAAAAGCCTATCTTTTGCATTTCCTGACTTAAAAAAACACTTGAGAACTTGATACCTTCATAAAATCCACAATATGGTACACTAATAATAACTCAGTGTTACATAAAGTTAAGGTTGTTATAACCATTATCATGGTGGAGAGTTTTTCCTGGGTAATAACCGAGTTATGAAAGTGCAGTTTTCACAAATCAAAACAATGAAAGAGGAAATGCGTTGATTTTGTCTTCTAGTTCTCCAGGTAACTATTCACTGGGCTGCTAGTAAAAGGAGGGAGAAAGGAGAAATAATGAAACCAAAGCATCATTTGTTTACCTGGGTTTTTTTGTTTGGTTGGTTTTGTTTTGTTTTAATCAATATCTCTAGTAATGCATTTTCCAGGTCTCTCTTCCTTTAGAAAAAGCTGTCTTGCAGAACACTGCCACATCCAGAAAAGCAGAACACAATCAAGTATACCCAGGTTAGAAAAATCTCGTTGCTATGCATATGAAGGAAAGGAAAGGAAAGGAAAGGAAAGGAAAGGAAAGGAAAGGAAAGGAAAGGAAAGGAAAGGAAAGGAAAGGAAAGGAAAGGAAAGGAAAGGAAAGGAAAGGAAAGGAAAGGAAAGGAAAGGAAAGGAAAGGAAAGGAAAGGAAAGGAAAGGAAAGGAAAGGAAAGGAAAGGAAAGCTGAAACAATACTAACAATCAAAAACTAAGAGAATTAACACACAGCCTAGCTTTTACTACAAAACAGAGGTTACAGGTGCTATAGGCAACATATTGAACACATTAAAAAAGCAGATTTTTATCAGTTAGAATGCTTCATTTCCAGATGCAATACAATTAAAAAATACAGTCAGCATCTGAACCGTCTGGACTAACTACATGGTGATCGATCAGACCATCCACCTTTGCTGAGATCAGCCTCCCTGAGCAATCCTTCCTCAGCTGTGTTTAGAATTAATCCCAGATGATCCAGATTAGGGGAAGCTGAAACCCGCATTAGATATCATTCCCATTTAAAATATAAACTCAAGAAAATTATATTAGTATATTTTAGAGGCTTCTAAAACAGTCCAAGTCCATTTAACTGACCAAAGAAACTGACCAAAGAAATCACAACTAACAAAGAAGGGACCTGGCTGGGAACGTGTTTTTCTGGGTTTTGTGGTTGCCTTACTCATATCACTGTTTTCTTTTCTTTTACACATTTTCTGTTTTAGACCTGTTAAGAAAAAAAATGTCTCTGAGATGTAAAAAGAAAAAAATCTTCTCAAGAATCAGCAATACTCTCTAGGGGTTGTTTTAGGCAATTCTAATTTTACGGTTTCCTCTTCACATTGGATAAGGATCTGGGATAGTGTCAGAGATTTGGTATGTGCACAAGATCTTGGCCCTGGAATGTTAAGTTGTCATAGCTACTTTGGATGGTTTCTAAACATGACTGAATCCTCCACAGCATCTTTCCCAAGTTTAAAGGGCTCTTCTGCAAAAGCTGGTTCTGAGTGTTTCAAAGCAAGTCTCGCTGTTTTGCCTATGTATATCTTTACAGCTAATACAAAGAAAAGCGGTCTCTAAATCAATGACAAGGCAAGCTGAAAAATAAATAACTAACTAAATAACAAGAGTCCAGGACTGCTTAAAAGCAGGATTCCTCATACTTGAACATTTTCAGGATCTGCAGGGGACTTCTCTTGAAAATACAAGAATTTGCAAGACTGTGTGTAACACAGATTTCCAGTTTGTAATTGTTCTTTTACATATACAACCTTTAAAAAAAATATATATATAATAGGAAAAACAGAGGAGAGAGCAACTATAGACCAACTAAGAGAAACTCATCTTCTGAAAATTCTTTGATGCAGAATATAAAATAAATTCTGGTTTCATCACAGTAATGTAAAACTGGAATAAATTCATCAACACTAGAGGAGCTGAGCAGGAATTATACTGGAACAGCTGAGAGCAAAACTAGGCCTTCAGTTCTACATTCTGTTCAGCTCTCTGATAACTTGAGTAAACCAGCAGCTTATCATCTCTGGAAGTATACAGGAAACCAAGCCATTTTCTTCTGGGCCTAAAGATGGAAGAATTGTTTAATTGGCTTTAGCTTCAAAGCAATAATCTTGATTTGAAAATATGGTTATACTTTAGAATATGGTATTATAAACCCTCTGACAAAGGAGAAAGCAACATTTTTCAAACTTTATTTTACCCTATATCTTCAGGTTAGTCTCCATTATTTTCCATTTTCAGTGCAAGAGATAAGAGCAGAATAGATGGTGAACCTGAATTGTTAGAAGGAGAACAGAGATTGTTGATTCCAAAGGTAGCTATGGGGCAGGTTAGTAGCAGAGCAGATAAGAAGGGAAATCTAGTAAATGGAAATTAGTTTGGAACAATCTCTTCAGCCATGAAATACTACTACTGAAATACAAAAATAAAATTAAATAAAACAAAACAAAACAAAAAAACAACAACAACAACAAAAAAAAAAACAAAAACAAAACAAAAAAAACAAAACAAAACAAAACAAAAAAAAAAAAACAGTTCAGTAGGTTAGGTCTACTTTCAGTAAGAGATTGGACCAAATGACCCCCAAAGTCCCTTCCAATCTGAATCATTCCATGATTCTAAACAAACTGAACTTTTTCTTGTAAACATATTTATTCAAGAGATTAAAAGAGATTTTAAAACTGATATTGATTGGATAGGTAGTTACTACCATAGCAAAACTTACAAATAGCTAAATTATTGCTTCCTTGGAAATACAAAAAATAATGACCTTATGGTTTGATTGTTCAAGTAAAGTCTGGTCAGAGAAAAATACAATGTATAACTCTTTTAAGGTGTTGCGTGATTTTCATCATGTACATCACTGCTTCTGTCTCAATCACAGTCCTCTTGCTGCATTCCAAAAGACCTTAGGAAACAATGTTGTTGAATACAAATTTTTATTAATGTTATACAGTAAAGGCCTGTTGGAAAATGTTTCAGTGTATAACTTCTAGGAAATTTAGTCTTAATGTGGGATATGTATCACTTATGAACAGGGCACTTAATTTTTATTGCCTTGTTGGTTAAGTTAATTACATTATAACTGCTAGCAATTTTTCATCAAAACAGAAGGCTGTTTTACCATATTTTTTTCCTTTTGCTCCACTGGAGTGCACTGGAAAGTATCACAAAGGTAGACAGAGGAGCATTGTTAAATGGTGGCATTTGTGCTCATAAATTCAATCTAAAATAAAGTTGCTGTAAAGCAACAATAAAATGGAATGTAAGGCTGACATTCAGGTAAAGGAGTGGAATTTGCCACCGTGAAGTAACAAAAAGAGGAGTACTTTAGCAGCCTGAGCTTCACATGTATATTAGGCAAAAACCAAGGAATACATCAAGTTTTTTGTGCTGATTCTCCTATTGCACTTGTGTTACTTGACAGTGCTTTGGGGTTCCAGTTGCAGATGTGAACACGGTTAGGTGAGGTACTAAACAAAAGCAGCAACAACAGAGTGGTGGAGGCTCTTCTGATGCCAGTTTGTGTGTACAGGCCCAGTCTTGCATTGCTTCCCTACATGAAAAATCCCATTGAGATTTCTACTTCCATCCCGCTCAACCTAATATCGACAAAGATAATTTTTCTTCCAGGAAAAGGCTAGAGTCAAAATGGACTATGTTGCAATAATTTGAACAATAAATACAATATTTCTTCCTAATACTGTTAGAGTGTGCCCAAGGATCTCTATTGGTAAATAGCTGGTCACTTTTATGCTTGCATATATGTGTAGGTCTATAATCCTATGAGCTGTTTTGGTGTTCATCATACCCATCTCTGTATTTTTCCTGTGTTTTGATGTGAAGCTCAGTTTTTAAATCTTCTTGCAAGTCACTGAATCAGCATCAGTTCAGGTCCTGAGGGCACAACTGGCTGTAATCACTAGCTGTACATGTCAAACTCACTCCTCTCCAAAAGAGAGACTGAATCACCTTCAGTGATTAAAGGTAGATATCAGTAAATACTTTTTAGGACACAACTGTATAGCATTTTCAGTGCTTTGATTGGAGGAAGCAAGCTGCTATTGACTCAATGTGGTTTGAGCTTCTGCTGATAGTTATCTTCTAGTTTGGACCACTTTTGACCCACAACACATGGAACGGTGATCCATACAGTACCACTGTGGTCCTAGGAGCTGTCTGGTTAAGATGTTCTTCAAGTTCAGGCCCAAAGCACAAGGAAAAGTTACTCAACTGCTTTTAAATGCACAAGTACCATAATAGAAGTATTTTCTGCAATAGAAGTATTCTCTGTTTTCTATGCTTTCATCGTGGTTTTGTTGGTACTGTTTCTTTTTTCTCTGAAAAGGCCACAGTTTAAACCCTCTGACAGAAAGATATGTTTCCTTCACATGTTTTTTATAGCTTGAATTTTTTTGCTTTGTTTTCCCTTGTAGTACACCTTTAAATGCTTTTAGGCCACAGACTTCTTAAAAGGAGCAGCAAATGTTGCCTGAGACAATGTAAGTGCAGAGACAATGAAGGTCTCCTTCCTCACCAAGGTGTATACTGCCCTCTCACCTTTTTTTTTTGTTTTGTGTTGGGGATTCCTCTTTCTTAATCACCATCTAGTTGGAAATATGGCTTTAAAAGATTGATCTGTCTTTTCTCAGATGAGGGCAGCTTATCACCAACATCTATAATCCTGGGCCACTACTCAAGATGTTGTCAAGACACCAGCTATAGAGACAGTTTCTCTCCTGAAGAGCTTACAATTAAATGTCTGACAAGAGACTGCAGTTGAACAAAACACACACTGACACAAAAAGAAAGAGAGACCTGTAGTGGCATCTGGCAAAAGGTCAGGTATATTGTGATCTGGACAATACTCCCCTGTTAGAAGATCACCAATAAGACCTGAATGACTACATGAATGCTGTTTTGTTGTGCTTCCCGAGCCAAGCCAGTTCCAGGGAAAAACAGAGACCGAATTTATAGAAATCGTGTTTCCCTCAATGTGTCCCTGGGTGGGAAGATGGGGTGCTGGACAGCACATCAGAGCAACTAAGGAGCAGAGATTCAGTTTTTAACGCTAGATCCCCTGTATATCTGAAGAAGTGTGGCGGATGCACTTGATTCGCGCCCCCCAGCCAAACCAGCAGCAGTTTGGTCCAGGCTCCAGAGGAGGGAAGGGCCTGAGCCACTGCCAGGCCAAGAACTCCTTCCAGGAGACCCACAGGGAGGCAGAACGGCAATGGAACACCAGTGACTTGTGGGCACAGGGAGTCTTGTGGATACTCTTCCTACTATATGCAGTTTGACTACAAGTCAACCACTTCATTCTATAAATAAGAGAGCCTGGATGAGCGCACTTTGAGCTCTCCCTGCTAAATAAGTGAGCTGTCTGGCAATGGTTTTACTACTCACAGGTCAGTGGATGAGCCCAATTCAAGTTCAGCGTTGATCACTTAGCTTAAGTAGATGCACACCAAATGTAATGGATTATTTAGAGACACAAGGTTGTATGATTTTTAATATACTCTTTGATTCATGTTACTTGATAGACTAGATTTGCTAAAATTTTAAGCTTGTATTCACCAAAAGCAACTGCAGACTACACTAAACTCCTGTAAGATAAAGTCTAGCTTGCAGTTTGCTGGGAAAAAATGGAACTGACTGAGAAAACAAGGATTCAAGGCTAATGCAGAGACATCACAGACATCTGCAAAGTGGACCCTATTTTGCAGTTCACTGGGAAGAAAAGATTTATCCAGACAAAACAGCACCTTCAAGGATATGGACCAAAACCACCGTCTACAACTGAACAAAACAGAGGCCCACGTGGAGTCAGGGAAAAAAGGTCCAATGGGGAGCAAAGGACCTGGTGGTGAAATTTTGCTATTGGACTGGATCTTGGTGTGAGTGGTCTGTAAAGAGATAAAAGTTTGTAGTTTCCTATGTTTGGGCAGACCTCTGCTCAGGTACCCAGCTTGAGTCAGCCCTCCTTCTCTTCTACTCCATTAAATTTTTATTTTTCTAGGAATTTTGTCGCCTGGAATTCTGCTCTGCATATGGTTATTGGGCCTTGTCTGAAAGTTTGCTACTGGAGTTCTAAAATGCAGTCTCCAAAGCAGATGGTTATCAGGGAAACAGGAATCCTGACTGTATGCACTTTGACTGATACGTCCTCCCATGAAGGTTTGTCTCCAAAGTTCCAAGGCGCAGCCCATGGAGTGAACGGTTATCAGGGATGGAAAACACCTGAAAGTTTTCTTCATGAATGGATGCAGGCATCTGCAGAGAAGGTAAGCAGCATTCGGCTTGGCATATTTCCCCCATGCAGTAAATAATAAAGTGAACCCACCACCAAACTCTTTTAAGTCACGCTTCTCGCTAAGAAATCTAAACATTCTTCTGCAGCAAGCAGAACCCTAAATTACTCTCCCTGCGACAAGAAGAAAACCTCCCCGACCTTCACAGAGCACAATATTTTGAAGGCTTTTCTGCCAATGTTTCTCTCACTTAAGCCTTTTTGAAGCCACCATCAAGGAGAGAAGAAGATCCAAAGACGAGAACTTACAGTTCTCTGAAGTCCCTCAGGTAGAAGACTTGGCACAGCTGGAGAAGATTATTTCTTCCTTCTATATCCCTCCTCCCTCTTCCTACCCCTGCCTTGCCACATAGTGCCTCTCTACTCTTGGAATATTTTGATTTCAGCTGAACTGTAACCAAACTCTATGCTACAGTCCAGTAAGGCTAAGCTAAAAGGCCTGGTGAGGAAATGCTGCTGGGAAACATCTGTGCTTTGTTTTATGCAAGCCAAGAGTTAAAATTATTTTCATAAATATCATAATATATAAAAGCTGTAAACCCCCAACTGTAGTGTCAGACTTCCAAATTGTATAAATCTATTTGTCTGTCGTATTAGTAAACGTTATTTGAACAGAAATAGCACATTGTAACAGCCTAACAAGAAGCAGTCTTTCTGATGACGTTTGAGACTTCTTTGCTCTGCTGTATGGAAATATTTAAGACTTAAAAGATTTATATTACAACATAGCATTTAAAATGGCTCAGTCCTGTTCCCAGTAAAGTCAAAGCGGGTTTTTACCGTCAGCTTCAATGGAAACTGCATAAGGGCCAAGATGTATTGTAACATTATTTTAATGTTTTTTCTATTTTGCTCTAAGGGATAAGAAGTTTCTCCAAAAGCCTCTTCCTCTCTAAAATATAATTTAAAAAAAAATAATAAAATCAGGCAAGTTATGAAGCATCAGTCACTGTCATGGCCAGACATTAATATCCATTGAGATCTCTGCACAGGTAACAGTCAATGGGCCCTGAATATCAGAGTTCCACCATGTATGGCACATTGGACACAGAGAAACACAGTGTATTTCCAAGTTTATTATTGGAAAGATTCTCTTGCCTTTTAGGATCCCTTCCCACAATGTCTGATACACTGTCTTATTTGCTCCAAAACAAAAATTCTCGCCTTTCACACGTATTTCAAAGATGAAATTCAACACGAACTAGTAAGTAATAAAATCTGATCTTTTAAAGGGAATGAGTATGAGTACACTCAGTAGCTTTTGATCCATTTTCTTTTTTATGATGGATAAATGCCAAATTGAATGAGAATAAACTAAGAAACATCCCATCAATTTCTAAAATCCATATTTTAATTTAAATAACATAAGGACAAACAACATTTCTCTTAAACTGAGTTTTTCCCTACCTCTAGTGTTAAAATGTTTTTCTTCGTTGTTTTTTACATTTTCTGCCTTTTTCAAAATAATTTTTCAGATAATTAATTTTGCATTTATGTTGAAATATATAAATATAAATAGAAAAAATGTATTTATTAAAAGGTTACAGGAAACATGGAAATCACATGTCCTACTATTAAGTCTCTTCTTACTTTTTCTGGTTTGGTTTTTAGGGTTTTTTTTCCCCCCTTTCTTTCTCTCTCCTGTCTTTTAGATGTGCCTCTGCTGCAGCTCATATCTGCCTGTCTTTCTAAATGCATCCACTGAATTTATCTGACTAGAGACATTTATCTAAAACAGCTGGTTTTTAGTTCTTTATATTGGCATATCTAAAAGCTGAAATGAAGAAAAAAAACTGAGGAATTAAAAATGCTGACATTTCTCAGCTGTATAGTTTCCTATATTTAAAGAAAACTAAAGAAAAACTGAACTTGCAATGAAGCAATGAAGTTATGGAGCTGGGACAATGATTTTTTTTTTAATTAGTGGTTTGATTGAGACTTTTGTATAAACTTAAGCATCGGCTAATATGAAATTCATTTTCCCCAGAATCTCAGGTGTGACTAATAATACTTTATTTCTCTTCCTCTTCATTCTGACCATTTATTTAGAATTATAAGCTCAACTGGAAATTACCTGCTGTGTATATGTCCAGTGCCCACCTTGATGAGTTCTCAGTCTAGTTTGTTATTGCTGAATGTAGCACAAATATATTGGTAATGAATGAAGAAAACATGTTTATGCTCTTCATAAGGGAGTCTGAGCATTTTTTGTGATAATATCCTTCATATTAAAACAAGAGTCACCAATACACACATGCATGAATGTTGGTTCTTTTTCTTTTCTCTTTACTGTGTAAGCAGCAAGTAGTTTCTGAAATACTTGTATTGCAGCTTTCAGCTGAGCATATTTTGAAGGGTAAATGGAAGGTGCACAGCATAAGCAGCTAAATTGCTTCCTAAATATTCCAGCGGAAATTAATACTTGAGGAGTCAACTGGTCATCAGAATCTGGAGTATGATGTTTGGAAACAAACTGCAATAATGAATGAGGTAATAATAAAGATTTGCTTACTTTTTGTTATCATTTCTGTCCAATACCTTCATATATATATATATATGTATATATATGCATATCATGTATCAATAAAACAAGTTACATTAAAAAAAAAAAAAGCTAAACAAAAACCACCACTTTCAAATTGTCTTCCTGATTTTTTTTCAGAGAATAATCAACCTACATTGCCATGAAAACTGTGTCTCAGTGGGTAAGCAATAATATTTACATATGCAGATAAACACAAGAAAAGCTCCTGCTGAAGTTCAGGGTTTATAATCCCCTCTCACTGGTAAAATCCTCTGTAATTTCCTGAAGCATGTGCTCTTTAGGCTGAGGTTACTTATTCTTATACGACTCTACGAACTGTGGCCAACGCCTCTAGCCTGATCCTTCCCTCCCCCCGGTTTAGCAGCGGGCAGGTGCTCATCCCAAAACACAACGCAATCTTGTATGTGTGGAGTTGTGCATATGCCAGCCTATGGGTCCAAAATTAAGGATATAACAACAGCCTCAGAAACAGTCACTAAGGCACAGAAACACGTCGGGCATAAATATAACGTACTTGTAACGTGCCCCTGCTACAGTTGCCATGGGAAATCTAACTTTGAATTTCCTTATGCTTCTGTTTAAAAAAAAATTTGACCGTGTAACATTAATAAGGGGCGGTGGTTTTCGCACCCATCGGGCACAAAGATAAGCACTGCGGGTGTTAAAGTGAAATCGTTTCAAGCGTTTTACTCTCTTCTTTCTCTTTGGCGTCCTGCTTCACTGCTGCTCTGTTTGAAGAGCCCTAAATGACCCTTTAAGCCTAAACACAGTCAGACAAACTTTTACCCCAGACAATTACGAGGGAAAACACGGTAATGTCACGCAAACGTGATCCGGTGACTTAATGAGAACCAAGTCAGCGGAGACGGAGAGAAGCTGTAAATCTCCTGAGACTCCTCGGGGGGGGCTGTTGCGGCGCTGGGAAAGGGCAATACAAGAGCGGGAGAGGGAAGAAAAATAAGATCGGCGTTTTAGAGAAAGGAAAAAAAAAAAAAAGAAGTTGGAATGAGGCTGTATATTTTTAAAGAAAAAGGTTAAAAAAGCCGTTAGGGAGAGAGCCTGAAGAGTTAATTTCCAGCGGCACTGGGAGGCCTGGGCGGGCTCCCGGCGCCCTCTGGCGCCAGGCAGCAGCAGCAGTGGAAATTTCCTTTGGAAAGACGCTTTGTTTCAAAGTTCAGACAGATTAAAATGATTCTTAAACGTGCCGACGGGACGAAGGGTAATTTTCCCGAGTGGCGAAGCGGACAAGGGGAGCGTGGCTTAGGGGAGGCAGCTTAGTTTTGGAGAGACGGCGAGAGAAGGGGAAAGGTTGCTTTCTTTTTTTTTTTTTTTTTTTTCCCTCCCTTATAATGATTATTTTGTCTTGATGGGTTTGCTTTTTGGTTTTGTTTTTTTTTTTTTTTTTCCTTATTTCTGCTCCGGAGTCTCAAGTTGAGCTGGCTGCGATATGAAGAAAGGAGCCTTCAAAAATGGGCGGTGAATGAAAACATCGCAGGCTCCTCGGAATAATGGTTGCAGCGTGACAAACATATTTAAAAATAAATAAATAAATAATCCCAAAACAACTATGCACCCCTGTTTCCCTCTGGTCTGGAGTTTCCCAGGGAGGGCTAGCCTAAACCGGCACGAAGGAGAAATGTCTTCATCCTACATGACTTTAATACTAAACGGGAAGTGTCTAAATAAAAAGCATTCTCGATATCAAGCACCTCTCCCTTAAAACTGAAGATATTGCAGGCGACACCCTTATTTTAATTGCCAGAAGAGTGAGAGAGTGAGGAGCCTTCTCTGCTATCAGGCTGTGAACTCAGATCAGATTTTTTAAAACGCACAAAAACGCAGAAACAAAACGCACAAACACACACACACAAGCCTACCTATAAACGAAAAGAGGCCGACAGCAAAAAAGCGGGAGAGCAAACCACAGGGTTATCCCTTTAGGTGTCTGCTGGGGCAAAACATCCTGGTTTTAACCTCTAAAAAAAGGGGGGGGCGGATGGGTGTGAGTGATCGGGCGCGAGAGGGAAGCACCTTCCCAGCTGTTTCTCCTTCATTCCTAATACCTCCCAAAATGGCCCATCTTCCAGAAAATGTATCTTTCATCACTTCAAGAGACCTGACAAAAAAAGCAGGGACCGCTTTTTTTTAGTGTGGGGAGGGGTTAGGGGGGACCTGTAGCCGGGGCCCCCCATCGCAGCTGCCCCTCCGGGTTGGGCGATGATCCTCGTCGGTACCTGGTTCCAGCGGTGATGTTAACGGGGTTTTTAGGTCGCCTCTGCACGCCTCTCTTCCTCTCGTCATCCTTACCAAGGGGGCAGCAGGCACTAGGTTTCTCCCGCAGTTAAGGATAAATTCACCTTTTTAAAGCTGTGTTTTCTTTATTTTATTTTTTTTTCCTTAAGGAGGCTTAAAAAAAAAAAAAAAAAGAGGTTTTGGTGGTGGTGTTTTTTGTTTTGTTTGTTTGTTTGTTTGAAATGAGACTTGAAAAATAAGTACATTCACCTCCCGCCCTGAAAACGCTTGAGAAAGTTTGGAGAATTAAGCGACAAGCCCCTGACGGCCGCTCTGCTTTGTGCATTGCAACCGAAATACATTTCCTTGGGGAAAAAAGATAAAATTAAATTTAAGAAAATAAACACCATATATTTAATAAAAGACAGAATTCTGTTGCCGAGGTGCGGGCGAGTCTCCGCACCTAACCTGGTTTGTAGACATACATGAAATGCGACTTTTCCATCCCAAGTTCCCCACCGAAATGCCGTAAAAAGGAAAACAGATTTTTTTCTTTTAGTGAAAGGACCCATTTTGCAACCAGCGATAAGTCAAAGGAAATTGTCGCCGAATATTTGTAGGAAAGGTCATGTGCAGGCGGATTTGTCCTATTAATAGGACACAGGAAGAGCCGAGAGAGCAAACGCCTGCCCTGAAGACAACGTGGGACGTTATTTGTGGTAATAAAGACAGACATTGGAAATCAGTACGTCGTGGATGCTCAAGCACGTCGTTATTTCACGTTAAATAACATTTCAGAAGAAGCTCCCCCGGCTTTACTGCTGGATCATTTGAAAGCAGTAGTAAAATGGGGGGGAAAAATAATAAAGACGAGAGCTCCCTGTTGGGAAGCCAATCAACATTATAGATTATAAATGTTCAATTATCAAGGGCTACTTTGCAGCAATTTGTTTTAATTCATAAACATATAAATACAGGATCTAATTAATAGACCACATCGGAGTTTATCTGGAAATGACTGGAAAGTAACAGACCATTCCCGAAAACTGCCGGTACCTTCCAGGGAAGCCTGTTGATGCTGAAGAATTGATAGCCGGCGGCAAAAAAAATAGGTCGCGGGGGGACACCAATGTCCCCGGTGCTTGGAAGGCAATACACGATACGTTTATAAAAAATCCCGAACACCTAACAGTTATATTTGTAGTTAAAATATTGGGTGAAACCGTAGAGGTTTAAGACTTGTTAGTAACACACTAATACGGACGTGCGGAACATTTAAAATATGACCTTAACAGTTTCAGAAGTAAGCGTTTTAGGTAACAAGGCTACGATAGCTATTATTTTTCACTTATTATAAATAAGTGACTTTTAGTTAATTATTCTTAGAATAGAGATTTCACAAAACAAGATTTCGGTATTTTTACTCGTAATTAGTTTTTGGTGTTGCTGATTTGTTTTTTTTTTTTTTTAATTTTGGTTTTGAGGGTTTTGTTTGTTTGTTTGTTTGTTTTTAATTCGGGCTTTTACTGTTTTGGGGGTTGGTTTGTTTGTTTGTTTTTCCACTTTGTGTCTGTGTCTATTACCGTTAATAAGAATTTCCAGAAGGAAAAAAAAAACAAAACAAAACAAAACTTGAGGCGACGAGGAGGGCCTGCCTATATTTCTTTAATGCAGTGAAAGACAAAACTCCTATTGACTTACAGAATGAAGCCCCACCAGAATTAATGCTGGGTGTCCCCTGTAGAGGAACCACGTTTGTTTTCCTTTCTCCTTTCAAGCCTTGGGACAAGGGCTGGACACGGACGCAAATACACACGGTTTCGTTCTCCCACGCCGCTGCATTAGCGTCAGGGGTCGGAGCCGCCTGCCCTTTCGCCGGGAAGGGCTGTTTTTCCCCGAGGAAATGTACACGGGTGGCAGCTGCCCGCTGTCTGCAGTTGCCGCGTTAGTTTGCTGGGAGCTGAACCAGGACCTGCGGACGGCAGGACAGACTGACAGACGTGTCAAGCAGGCTCCCAGCCAGCGTGCCCACTCGTTTCTCGGTAAGCGAGTATTCCCACGCAGCAGAAATAAGCCAGGGGCTTGGCAAATGTTCTTTCCACGGCGGAATGAAAGGAGTTTAAACTGAATTATCACGTTCCCCGAAATATCCTGCTTTCATTCACGTTTCAAATAAATTATTTTATTAACGACCCATTAACTGTTTTAACGACCCATGTTATTTAACCACCAGTGCTTCACGAAAGTTATTATTTGTTTGAAACTTCATTACAATTTCCAGTCACTCTCCGCTTACCGTGAGTATAATATGCACTATTAGAAGAAAGCGAGAGGGCTCTCAAATAGAAAAACACAGAATTGGTCACACATATTGCAAGACAAACACCACACTTAGGCACCTATTTCCATTTTTAATACAAACAAAAGCATTTTCTTACTTGCTAAGTACTGTTTGATCTCTCTGGAAGGTGCTGGGTACTGAAGCGTTAGGAGAACACAGACCACCTTTCAATAAAGGCCTAACTATGGATTTAAATAGCCTAACTTTAAGCACCTACATTAACAACCAAGAAGCCCTACGACTTCATTTCAATTCCCAACTCACTGTACCTCGCTCCAAAGATGACATAAACAGATGTGAGCTCTGTAGAAACAGCGTGTGAAAGTTAAAGGAATAAACAAAACAAAACAAAAAACCCGCGACAAAACCAACTACAAAACTGGCTACCATAAACCAAAACTGATTTTAGGGAATGTTAGCACCGGAGCAGCCCCATTTCGGAGAACGATCTGCAAACTCGTTTATTCCCTCTGGAAACACAGCCAGTCCGTTCCTATTGCCGTTCTAACAGGCATCTGGGCAGTGTTAAACTCCTCTGTAAATCCCTCTCCCCGCGGAGAGGGTAGTTACAGAGCAAGGGCCACCAACTAAAAACCCTGTAGCAAAATTACCGGGGGACGAGAACCGAGCGATGCGTCCCGACACCCACGGTGTCTTTTCGTCCGAGTCCGGCCTTTTGCGACCGATAAGAATTTTGCTCCGAGGCGGGAGCATGAAAAAAATAACCCCCACACAAAAACCACCTCGGTATCCTAAAATTTAATGGTGTTGTGTCTGAAACCCAGCTCTGCGCCTAGCTGGCAGAGTCCAGAGGCAATGGAACAGATGAAGCCCACGCGGGAAGCGAGGAAACCACGGCACGAAGAGGGGAGTGCCAGGAGCAGCAGCCGGGCCTCCCCGACGGCGGGGTCGGGCAGCGCTGCGGGATCGGGCCCGCACGCTGCGCTCCCTGCTCGTTACATTGGCAACAGAAACAGTTGAAAGAATTACCGCAAAACTAAAAATCAACACATTGTGGATACATCAGTAAAGGAAAGGAAAAAAAAAATAAGAAAAGGAAAAAAAAAAAGAAATCTTAGGACGGGTAGTCAGCAACACAGCAGATGTTCCTGATGACCGAACTGTCGCTCGGATGTTCCCCCACGAAGCTCCCACTGTGGAGGGAACAAACCTTTTATTATTTTTTTTTTTCCTGCAATGTCTCTTATCTTTTTTGCAGAAAGCAGCAATTCCGTATCTCTGCGCTAGGCCTTGTACAACATCCTGAACCAGCTCAGTGTCAAATAAAGTGTATGCCAAAGATTTAGATATTCTGATTGACATTCATTTTATGAAAAACTGCATCTTTAAATATAACAGGGACAAATTAGACCCGAGGTAATGCAAAGTCAGTAGCAGAAGCAGCTTTTCTAGCCAGGCATTGTCTTTATGTCTGGTTTATACAGTGCTTAGTAAAATGGATTAAACAGAACGATCCCTCGGTGAATCTAAGCAGTATGATAAACCACAGTGATAAAATCTGGCCGTACCATTCTCTACATAATACCTCCGGATTATTTTATAATGGCACATTCCCCGGTTATTACCTCTGATCATGACTAACGACCACGGGGTTGGCTGCCAGGATTAAAATGTACAATCTAATCCGGGGAAAGTTTTAAATCCCAGAACTGACCTTCCTCTTCACAAACAGTAAAAAATGCAGAGTTCAGGAGGTGTAGCGATAAACTCTCATTAAAAACTGTGACACGGGAGCAATGTCTCTATTTTTAAATAATCGGTGTGATTACTTTAAAATAATCAATATGATTTCATCAATCTTGTCTTTAAAATACACTTCGGAGGCCCTGAATATTATGTGTTCAATCACCTGGGAGGCAAAAGGCAGACCGGGGCACTCTGGCTGTTCGCATTTTGGCAGGTTTTTTTTTTAATATAAATAAGGCAGTACAAAACGAAAGGAGACCAGAAGCAGGGACAAGCGGCACGCAGACATCCTCGCCATTTTAAACAGCCACCACGAAGGCCCCGGTTCCTGCCCATTAAAAAAGGACAGTGGAGGATAGGATTGCATCAAATAGTAATAGAAGCATTAACTTGGGGGCCGAGTAAGCGCTCAGGGGACGACATCATCCCTCCGCGCTCCCTCCGGGCGCCTCCCCGCCCGCCTGGGGACCGGGGACCGCGGCCCGGCCCTGCCCCGGGCGCGCCCGAGAGGAGGGGGCCGCTCCTGCTTGCGGGTTTCCCCGCACAGGCTTGGCGATAGGAGACGGGGCGGGGGTATATCTCTGTTTAGGGTGGTGACACTGCTGTTGGGCTCCCAGAGCGGCAGTCGCAGCTCTGCGCCCCGCCGCACCGCACACGTTCAGCGAGAGCGCTGGGGTTCAGAGAGCCGAACAACTGAAAACAAAAAGGAATCGCAACCCCTTCGAGTCCGTATTCCCAGGGCCCTCCAAGAAAATCAACCAGTCAGCCAGCACCCCGCCCGACGGAGGGGGGGGGAACCGAAAATAAAGATGTCTGCGTGCTGCCCGTCGAGTCCTCCCCCCTCCCATAGCGAGGGGCCAGCGGGGCGACAAGCCTCCGCCTCGCAAGCCCGGCGTCCCGCTGGCCGGCACCTGGCGGGCCCTGTCGCCCTCCCGCGGCACCCGTGGGCCGGGACAGCCATCAGACTCCGCTCCCCGGCCCGGAGGAAAAGGGCGGGCTGGGAGCGGCCGCGTCCTGCCCCTGCGTGCGTGCGGCCGAGCAGGGGGAGACGGGGACATGTGGCTGCGGGCGGCTGCCGGGGGAGGGGGGAAGAGGAGAGCCGGGAACACCGAGGAAAGCCCAGCGCCGCAAAGGGCGGAGAGAGAAAATGGAGGGAGGCGGGAGCCGGGCCGTGTGCCATAGGGGCCGGGCAGAGCCGAGGCGGCTGCGCCAGCACTCGGCAGCGGCATGGCAGCGGGCGGGGCGGGCAGCTTCGTGGCGAGGGGAACGGCATGGAGTGGCGCAGCGTTTCTTTTCCGCCTCTGAAGGCGGAGCGGGGAGCCGGGCTGGCACCGGAGCGACCCCAGCTTCGTGCCAAGGAGCGAACGAGCGAGCCTGCCGCCGCACTGCCGGGAAACTACAACAACCGGGTCGTGCCGGGCCAGAGGGTGCCCGAGGGGGTCAGCGGCACGCCAGTGGCCACCCACTCGGCCGCCCCTCACGGAGGGCACCGAGCCAGCGGGCGGAGACCGTAAACAAGGCCCTTCCAGAACGTTCTTCCCGCGCTGAGTGACGGGCCGGCACAGCCTGCGGCGGGCGGAGAGCGCCCCCTGCTGCCGCCCGGGGAGCGCGCCGCCCCGCAGCCGGGAGTGACGAGACCCACGACCGCGACGAGCCCTCGGGGCACCGAGCGAGCAGGGGGCGATGGTTACAGTTGAAATGGGGGAAGAAAAATCTTTTAAAGCTGACTTGTCATCCTGCAATATGTGTTCCCCCCCCCCGTTTGTGTAGTTTTTGTCAGGATTTTGCCGAATTTATTTACAGCCGGAGCGTTTTAAGGCAAAAGTGCAGAGCTGCTGAGTAAAACTAAAAGTTGACTTAAATTCAGTTGATGAGCACAATACAGATTTTTTTTTTTTCATTCATTTAAAAAGTACATTCCTGTTTTAACACCACTTTGTGGTGGTTTATAGTTCCTTTAAACGTCTCCGAATATCAGATCACAAACACTGAAAATGTAAATCCGGCTTGTCTAATCCAGAGTTTAAAATATTCTTGTGATGTCACAAAATGAAGGCTTATAAAATATTTTCATTTAATTAGGAAGCACTAAGAGGATTTCTGTGAGGGAAAAAAGAAAGCGAGGAAGCTCAGTTTGAATTATTTATGCGCTGTGAACTATCATGATTGCTGCTGAAGCTTTTCAAGTACAAAAATGCAGGCTTTGCTTGCTTTTCATTTTTAGGCCCTAATTCTTTAATTATTCAGGCATGCAAATTCCTGTGAAAGGGGATTAATTATGCAGGTAATCAAGGTTTTATTCTAAGTTTACTTTTAAAAAGCAAAGATTTATCTGATACTACATACAGTGTTGCTGACACCGTGTTCATACCCTAAGGTACTGTTTTAAGGTATGATAATGTTTGGGGATTTTGTAGAAGTAAAAAGGTCTGGATGAATTCACACCTTGCCCAAACCAAGGAACGCAATCATCAGCAGGCACAACTCACTGGCCTGCAAGAGAGAGGGATGTTCTCCATCAGGATGAGTGCTCACAGTCCCCTTCCCATGATCAATGGGCTGAGGCAAATTGTATGAAGTACAACACGGTGAAGTGCTGGGTCCTGCACTTGGGTCACAACAACTCCAGGCAGCGCTACAGGTTCGGGGAAGAATGGCTGCCTGTTGGAAAAGGACCTGGGGATGTTGATTGACAGATGGGCGAACATGAGCCAGCAGTGCGCCTGGGTGGCCAAGAAGGCCAACAGCATCCTGGTTTGTATCAGGAATAGTGTGGCCAAGAGCACTAGGGGAGCGATTGTCCTCCCCTCACAGCACTGGTGAGGCCCTACCTCGAATCCTGTGTTCAGTTTTGGGCCCTTCAGTGCAGGAAAGACATTGAGGTGCTGGAGAGAGTGCAGAGGAGGGTGACAGAGCTGGTGAGGGGCCTGGAGCACAAGTCTGATGAGGAGCGTCTGAGGGAACTGGGGCTGCTTAGCCTGGAGAAAAGGATGATATTGCTGTCTACAGCTACCTGAAAGGAGGTTGTAGCTTGGAGGCTGTTGGACTCTTCTCCCAAGTAGCAAGTATAGGACAGGAGGAAATGGCCTCAAATTGCACCAGGGGAGGTTTAGACTGGATATTAGGAAACACGTATTCACAGAAAGGTTTGTCAAGCACTGGAACAGGCTGCCCAGGGAAGTGGTGGAGTCACCATCCCTGGAGGTGTTTAAAAGATTCATAGGTGAGGTTCTTAGGGACATGGTTTAGTGCCAGTGCTAGGTTAATGGTTGGATCCAATGATCTTGAGGGTCTTTTCCAACAAAAATGGTTCTATGATTCTATGATGTGTACAAAAAGATGTACTGCAGCTTTTGCGGTGAGGTCAAGAGGTCAGAGACTTTTCTGGATTGGGAAGAGTGGGCTCAGAGCTCACCTCAGTTCCACCATGTTGTAAAGCTGAGCTGGCCTCTGTCAGAGTTGCCACTCGGTGCCTTCAGGGGTCTGTCCCCTCCAGGAAGGTGCTGCTTTCATTACACAGTGTTGTGATTCTCTATTTAGCTGCCCTCTTTCCACTTAGTTCGCCAGGGCTCGGACATTTGCATGACATTGAGTATCTCGGTTTGGGTGCCACAACACACCATCTAGCAGTAGCAGTCCGTAACATGGCTGTAACACTCAACTTCTGTACCTAAATGCTGCACTGTATCATTTAATAAACAATACTTGCTGTCAGAAGTACCACAATATAGCACCAACAGCGAGCACTGTTTACATCTAAAAAACCCCCTGAAAACAGTGAGGCTCAGGGCAGGGAGTGATGGGGCCCTGTCAGGCTGCTGCCATCCCACCCCAGGCCGTATATCCAGCCATCTTGTTTCGAGGTGGCAGGCAGGTGGCCAGTGCCTGTTTTGGGGGTTGCTCACAAGCTGTTGATTCTTTGGTGCTTCTGGCTTTAAGGTACTGTGAGTTATAAACTCGGGATGTCTGGATTGGCCTGATTTGGGTACTGCTTAAACATGGGTCGCTTCAATCAGTTAAAGAAATAAAGCCATACCCTACAAAACACCTTTTTGGAGTTGGAGAAAGTGAGTTGTTGTATGCCTCTGTCAAAAGAGCTGGATCTGAAGAGTTAAGGAGTAACGTTACTTTATGCATGCTCCGAGGAGAAGAAAATCAGGTTTATTTTAAATGCCAGAGGATTATTTTAAGGTGTTAGAACAAGAGCTAGAGGTCTGTGGAATGGGCAGCCCGAGTCCTTTGGCGGCCTTGTGGCTTTTTCATCTTCCCCCCCATCCGGAATTCCCACTCCAATTGTTTGCCTCTGGGCAGCAGGGAGGGATCCGCGCCATTAGAAAAGCTATTTCATTTCAGACTGACAAAAATATGCTACAGCATCTGTCTCATGCACATACGGCAACTAACAAAATCTTTTAGCTTCTTCCTACCAAAGCGGCTTCCTCAAGCCTCCCTCAACAGCCACTCCTTACAGCAGGAAACAGAAAACTCAAGCCCTAACCACCTTTCCCCCACCAACTAATCTGCTGGCAGATACTCAAAAGGAGAAATGGACCCCCTACTTTCATTGAAGTTTTGTCTTTTTAACTCACTGACAAGACTGGTGATTAAGCAGCATTTACAGTGTGGCAGTTCTGACAATGCTAGCGGGAAAAGACAGCATGGGGGATACCACTACAGCAGGGGAAAAGTCTACACCAGTCCCATCCAGTTAGATGAACATCATAATGCAATTAATTCTGTATAAAATGTTACAGAAAGGTATAGTAAATACACATTTACTATTTACAAATAGTAAATAGCCACCTCAAAGAACAGAAATAGTAGTGCTCATAATAATCAGGATTAGCATTAGTCTTGGCAGTGTTTTTCAGCCAGCTTGAAGGAAGACTTCCTGTGATCAACAGAACATCCAAGTTCAAGCTCATTCTTTGTTCTGAAGATGACTTCTGCAATCTGAGGAAAAACTGCTTAGAAAAGGAACATGATTAAAAGAAATCATGACTAGAGAACCTGCATGCTTGCATCTTCTGGTGACATTTACTTGAGACAGGAAAGGAGGGGAGAAAGAAAGAGAGGAATTAAGCTCATAAAAAGATCTGATTCACCCCCTTATTTTGTCAAAACGTGACGAAACATGAAGAAGAAAAAAGCCCATCATAAAAATGCACACAAAGGAGAAAACCATTAGCACTTAATAATGGAATTAGGACATTCTATTTACTTCACTGTAAAAATAAGGTATGATATATTGTTCTGCTTTTAGGACAGTTTACAGAATGCCCACACCCAGGACTCGCAAGCCATAGGGTTGCATGCTGTGCTGTAGTTACATCAACATAGCCATCATGGGGCAAAGTCCTTTGTAGATACTGTGGTATTGGTGAAGAAACTGGCTGCCTAGGGACAAAAAGGGGTGGGGGGATCAGACATCTCCTCTTCTCCCTTATGTTACATTCAGTTTCTCAAAGCATTGTTTCTGCTGCCCCAGGGGTGGAAGCCACTTCCAGATTTGGGTGGCTGGAAGAAGAAAGGCCAAGGAGCTGATCTTCAGTTGTATGGAGTGAACAGCAACAGATGGAGAAGTAGGAGACAAATGAATTTTTCCTTCCCTTTCTGGATCTCTCTCTGGATTTAATTATCCAGTGATTTTGTAGCTGTTAACTGATGGATGTGCAGTCTACCACTGCCTGCTGGCTAATCCACTTTTGGGCTGTATTAGATTGGTTGAAAAATTATTGAATTAGAATAATATTCTGCTGTAACATAGAACAATAGTGGGAGAAGGAGGAAGTCTATGGGAAAAGTGTAATTTGTATCAACAGAAGAAACCAAGTTTCAACTTCTAAGGGCTAAATCTGAGTTTTCAGTTACATTAGTGCAGTACCACAGAAAGAGTTTGGCTTGTTCTTATGAGATTGATAACTACATAATGAAAAAATAGAAAAAAATTATATGGTCTTGTGGTTTGGTAGGAATCCAAACAGAGGATATTAAATTTGGTTTGTGTGGTCAGTAGTAAACCCAGATGCAGGACATAGAGAGTGGTAAAACAATAACAACTGGAGAAAGAGAAATGGAAAGTTGTATACCTATCAAAAGAAATACAAGTGAGCTCCTTTAAATGAGTACTTGAGGTCTACATAGCTGAAGATTTGTCTTGTGCCACAAGAATTCTGTGTATGTGTAAATTTGTTATTCAATGTATCATGATCAAATGTGAAAAAAACCCACCAAAACCCAAACAACAACAAAAAACCAGCAACACCACCAAAACCCAGAATAGTGCATAAACCTGAGTGTGTTTTGACACTGTTTGTCTATTCTCATGTTCTTAGCTCTGAGTAATGGTTTACTCTTAAAGTAGTGATTTGGAGTTGAGCCCTGAGTAAAACAAGGGATTCTCTGTATAAGTTAAGGTTCAAGGAAACTTGTTTAATATAACTTGTTTTGTGCTTAGTGCAACAAACACTGTGTGAAAATTGTTTCTGCATCGACAGTATGCCTTTATCATCCTGAATTGTGTCCTCTTAGATATATCTACATATCAGTATCACCATTGTCTTGGTTGAATTGAATCTGACTCAATCTACTCTTCCATTTTGTGTGAGTGACTGGAAAAGGAAAGTATTTTTTTCATATAGACTGCATACTGGGAATAGCATAGCATAGCATAGCATAGCATAGCATAGCATAGCATAGCATAGACTAGACTAGACTAAACTAGACTAGACTAGACTAGACTAGAATCTTTTGGTTTAAAGGAACCTACAACAACCACCCAGTTCAACTGCCTGACCAGAAGTTAAAGCACATCATTAAGGACATCATCCAAATGCCTCTTAAACACTGACAGGCATGTGGCATCGACCACCACTCTAGAAATTCTGTTCCAGTGTCTCTGGAAAATTCAGTTGTCTTAGGAAAGACAGTGCCACTCTTTACTGCAGGGTGACAATAAACTGTGGCAGATGTGCTCTGTTAACCTCCTCCCCATCCCACCCCCCACTAAGGAAAAGTAATAGGAGGAAAAAAGAGAGAGACTTGCAAGACGGAAAAGGTTAAAAATGCTTTACTAATGCTACTAATGAATAGAGAAAATAATACAAAATATACAAAACCAATCTTGAATTTCCCAGGCAGTGCAGAGCTGCTCTGGTGGAGCTGGCACGGTTCCAGGGCAGGCATCCAGAAGTCCTGGGCTGGAGCCCGCAGCAAACTGGAACTGGAATCAGGGATGCAGGGTCTGGAACCAGGCCTCAGATTGCAGGCACGACAGGCAAGGTCCTCTTCAGATGCTGACTATGGTCAAAGAGAGCGAGAACCTCATGATCTCCCACTTTTATAGGGTGTATGACATAGTTGGGATGGAATACTCGGT
Source organism: Columba livia (assembly GCF_036013475.1). Taxonomy (NCBI): domain Eukaryota; kingdom Metazoa; phylum Chordata; class Aves; order Columbiformes; family Columbidae; genus Columba; species Columba livia. The sequence continues at coordinate 139,901,850 of NC_088602.1, read as the reverse complement.
CAATTTTGGTCACCTGTTCTGTTCACCCCTCCTTGCAAATACGCCCCTCTCACTTAGGGGACGTGTGAAATTTTATCGGCAACCTTGGCTGCCATAGCAATTAGTCTAAATCTGGGTCTCTTCTGCATTCCATTGTTTCCGTTATCAGCTCTTCTCTGCAAAAATATGCAGCCAAATTCAGAAAAGTGCAGTTACCTAGAAAAATTTAGCTGAAAGGAAAATTCACTAAAAGAGAAACTGGTCTTGTTTTTAACAAAACCAGGACAGATAGGTAAATCATTATTTTAGGATCCAGTGTTTATGAAGGGAGTAGAACCAGACACTGAAATCAGGGGCCTTGTACTTCCACAGAAGTCCCTGAAAAAGCCAAATGTGGTTCAGGGAGTATCAGTGTATCTCACAAGATACATGTGGTGTTTTCAATAAGATAAACCTTATCTCCTTACTTGTGCTTGCCCCTGGGAGGAAAAAGCCATTTTTCCCTGTTTCATCCATATCAGTAGTCAGATAAAGAAAAGAAGGCTTCGTAGGTGAGAATACCAATAGCAATATTCCCTATAAGAAGCAACAACTGATGGAGTCACTAGCACCTACAAATAACTCCTTCAGAAGATCCTTCATTAAAAATTGTGCAAGAGTGGCCAATACCCTGCCCTTTATGTAAGAAAGTGTTAATAATCTTGTCAGTAATAACATCCAAAAAATCTGTGTTGCTTTTTGCAAGCCATGAAGACAAAGGTCTAGCTTGCAGTTTTTGTATTTCCCATTCAGGAACACTGGCTCAAACATCCAGAGAAGGTGGTATATTCATATTCTTTGCCTTTTTTATTGCTTCTTTTGTATTAGTCAAATCTACTGTGATCCATTTAGATTTTGCATCACTAATAATACCACCACTGTCTTCCACAGCACTATGAGCAGATAGAGAAGAGTATGTAGAGAAGGAACTAGCATGAATGTCCCCATCTCCTTGCTGAGGAAGGAGTCACAGTGAGGAAAATGACTCACGTAATATCATTCAATAGGCCAGTGTTGCAGTGATGACTAGCACTAGGCATTTCAAATGCAGTATACTCAAATTTCCTAAATGATGTGACAAACTACATGAACAATGACTAGCTGAAGAAACCTGTGACAAAGAATTAAAAGACAGAAGGCACCCACTTGCCTGTTGTTAGATTTCTATGGGTAAGGGTTGTATTATTTCACATTATCAGCAGGATGCCTTGACAGACAAATGATGTGATACATTTAGAAACAACTGGAACTGACTTGGTCTGTCAACATCTACAGGGAAGACCATCAGAAAAGCCAGACCAGCCTGAAGGAGAGAGGGAACAGATGCTAATTTCAAAAATGGAACTATAGCCATGGAAATTGTTAGTAGAAACATGATCTTGTGGATTCCAGAAATACTATATATGCTGTAGGATTACACTCTTGAACCCAACTTTCATTTTTATTTTCAAAATATAGTTGTTGAGTCACAAACAAATTCTTAGAAATACCAAAGAAATGTTGTATTTCCTGTACGTTTTTAATACAATGGCCCATTTTGCCAAAGTGCTTCTGTTTTGTTTGGTTCAAAGCCCCTTATTTCCTTTACTCCTGTTCCAATTAACACATCTGTTCTTTTTTCATTGTGTACTGATTCTCTTCTGCACACCATTTTTTCTCTTATATCACTGTTCTTTCCCAGTTTCTCTGGAAATTACTACCTTACATTTTCTGTTCTCTTACAGTATTTTTTGGTCAATGTTTGAGTATGATACATATCATCCTATATCAAATTATTCTGAAGTGTGTACTTACAGAAAACAGATTGCTCTGTATTATGACACCAAAAAAGACAGATTTTTTTAATAAGGCAGTCATTATAAGAGCTGACACAATGCAGTTCTAAGGAATGACAGACAATTAGGATTTGATTTCCACATTACAAATTAAAAGTACCCATACAACAATAGGAAAATTGAAAAGAACCTTCTAGAAAATTGCATGTCTTTTTTTTTTTTTAATTATTATTATTTTTAATTGCCTAAAGCAAATGGACATCTACAGCTGTCAGCCAAAAGAAGGGTTTTCCCCCTTACCTTTATGGTCTGCTGACATTGTCCATAGACAAAGTGGGACATTGCCTTTAGAATCAAACCAAGTTATGTCTTTCTAAAAGAAATAAAAACGGAGTGAAAACTATAATAAAGAGACTTTTAGCCAATAGCCTGTGTTTGGTAAAAGTAATAAATAGGTTCTCAGTTTATGGCTCATGGAGACTTGGTAGACAATAGTGTAACAATCAATTGTTGTATGAAAGATCCCTGTTATACCAGTTAAAAAGCAAAAAGACCATATTAGCTGTGGCATGCACACAAATGAGCCCGTAATGATTCTGTGAGTAAAGATTTCTATCACTTTAGAGGGAATAATTTACTCAGCATAAAACTCTCCTGCATCCAGAGACCCTGCAGACACAATGTGATGTGGTGAGGAACATCTCACAGACTGGTACTAGATTTTGGGGATCTAATCTGGATCTGAAAGGATGTTGGGGACTAATCATGTAAGGTTGGGAATCAGCAATTCTGTGTTGTCATGCCAGCTTGGGGAGGAGGAAGAGGATGTCTAATAGGTTAATGGAGGAACCAAGAGACAGTACGGTAGTCAGGATTTCCAGAGTCTTGACTGCCTTTATTCTCTAGCTAGACCACACAATAGACAACCATTAAAAAAAAGGAAGAATTATCATTGGCTTACGTGCATTGTCATATAGACAGAGACCATATAAAAACATTTCCTGGTGTGAATTACATTACCTTTATATTGATGCATTTTCTTTGTTTAGGACTCTATGAGTTAATATAGCTGTTTTACAGGTACTCTTCTTTATATAAAAAATCTCCATGGACAGATTATATTGCCTTACCATTTCCTGCTAGCACAAATAGCATTTATTATTAATGTTTATATAATAGTGTCACGTTAAGGTAATGAAGTTAGTCTCCAGTTTGCTAACCCTTGTAGGAACATGTAGAAGGAGTCCTTGTCTGCACTCAAAGAGGAGTGAAGAATTTAATTTGTACCTTGGTGTGAAACCTGTCTGTCCTACAGGAACTGGCTATAATTTCTCCAAAGATGCCCCAATTCTTCACTTTTCTGGAGGCACAGGTATGGGTGCACAGGTACAAGCACTTATATACTTATTTCCTCACTTCTTTTAAAAAAGCAGAAAGATGAGTTGATTATAGAAGCCACAAGGAATCAAAGACTTTGTACTAAGGCAGGGTCATGGAGACTTTGTTTGCTTAAGACATTTAGTAACTGATTTGTGCCCCATGCTTTATGTGTTTTGTCATTGTGGATGGCACCACAGGAGCCCAGCATCTGCCAGCCCAGTGTCTTACAAGAGTTGTTTTCCATGCTTCCTTGCAGCCTTCAGGGAGCACACTGGAGGGGGAGGAGGGAGTGGGAATACAGGGGCTATGGCAAACACACTATGGTTTCAGATCATGCAGGAGTGCAGATGTCACACCAGGAAGGCATAAGGGGGAACTTACTGCCCTTTCAGGCCCTTGCTTGGTAAGCCTGCGCTTAGTTTGGAAAAAGTTTTCTTAACGTCTTTTATAAAGCATGTAAGCTATGTTAGAGCCGCATCCAAAAAAATGCTGAGAACCTTCAGCTCCAATGAAGGTGATGAAAGAGTAGAGGCAGTCAACATCGCTTAAGATTTAGACCCTCGTCTCAACAGAATTTTTGTACTGAGATGAATCAGACACTGGATTCAAGCAAAGAGTTAAATCTGAAAACTAAATTATGCACTTTTAAACATCTAATAAATTGCTTATAACTGCACAAAATACCGCAGGGTGCATGTGAGCACCCCCACATGAAGCTGAATTGCAGCCAGATAAAATATCCTGCAGCTTTTGCTAATAATCCTGATGAAAGAGAGGCTTATTGTAATAGAAAGAAAATGTAGGAAAGATTTGTAGATAAGTGATCATTATAATTCAGTTACCTGAGGGAAGACATGACACAAACAATATTATTTGATGAATCGTTGAAAACTGTAAAGGGAAGAGTGGCAAACCTTGCTAGACTGTTTCCAAAGTCTGGCAATTTCTGTGTAACTAAGTTAACATATCCAGTACAATTATATCATAGAACTGCAGTGCGACAACATAGCCAGGTTAGTCAAAACCTGATACACAGAGGCAAAGATTAAAATATCAGTATAAAAGGGGCAGATATATTGCAAAGCAGACCCAAGAGTGGGCATAGTAAATTTGCCTGGGCACAGCTTTATAAAACTACTCACTAGGCCTTGTCTTCGCCTGAAAACCTCTTTAATGGGACAGGTTTTGTTAGATTTAAGGGAGTAGCAATGGGTCAAACTCTTAAGAAGTAGGCTAATTAATGGACATAGATCTCAACACTGTTTTTACTGTAGCTTTAAATGAAATGCAGTCCAGTAGATGGTCCTTGATGATGGCTGGGTGGAAGAGACAGGAAGCTAAACAAACCAGTGTTCTTACATTTAGATTGGCAGCTTTAGTATCATCAGTCCTGTGCTTTCAAAACTAATGCCTGGAAGCTTCCCTAATGCCTCCCCTCACTTCCATTATTAGATTTACGTTAAAAATCAGGATAATTTTTAAAATGGCAATTTTAGAAGAGTTTTCTTTTCTTAGAAGGCAACAGTTTGTGGGAGGAGGGAAAATAAAATTCACATTTAGGAGTTTTTTTTGGCATGTCACATTTATGCAAAAAAAAAATCCAGAGGTTCTCATCTCATCTCTTATTTAAAAATAACAAGCATTGTAAGGCACGCGGTTAGCTTTTGAAATCTGGCAATGAAGTCCTGTCAAGTGGATATAAACATGGATCATCAGAGTCAGTTTCAAAAACAACATACACAAAATTGAGAGACAATACTTTAATTCCAAATAGGAGAGCACCCATTCACACAGATTTATCCCAAAATCATTGGCAGTATACAATTTTAAAAGCTAATAATTTCAGTATTAATAAAGCCTTTCAAGTCCTGCATTTTTATGCAGAGATAGTTATCAAGTCCTTTAATGAATTAGTCTTAGGAAAGAATGAAGTTTGAAAGCTCCCTTGCAAGATATAAAATATGACCAAAACATATGGCTGCTGTTATAAAGTTTCTTACTGGTTCTGAAATCTGTTTGATATTTTCTTAAAATAGAGGTTAAAAAGTTGCCATTATATGGTTTTCTTCACTTACTGTTTGCCTTTCAGGGTGTTTCCCTAACAGGCAATTACACCAGACAGCTGGAGCTGTTAAAGCACAAGACAGGTGTGCACTTTGATTCTACACCTGAGATTTCTGGGAAATGTAGTGGAGAAATCAGAAATTAAAAAAAAAAAAAGGCAGGTTTTTATATGGTTATTTGCAATTAGTGATTTTTGTATGCTTAAATGCAGTGATTATTTACTGGTCTGGTGGCAATCCCACAGAGGCGTGTGTTCCTTGTGATGACAAAAACGCATTTAATGATTTATCTGGGAGATTATGAGTAATACCTTTGAAACCAATAAGATGAACTGCTAAGCAGGATTCACATGATTAAGCTGTATCATCGGTGATGTATTGATAAATTAAAAAAGGGGTAAACTCATCCATATTGTGGTCAAGCCAATGGGAAGTGAGTAATCTCCACGCAGCTCAAACTAGAAATGAGTAAATTCTCAATCACTGTCTGGGAATGGGACCAGGGCATGTACGGACAGAGATGGGGCAGAGTAGGTGGAAACCTCACTATACTTTAGAGCTTCAGGTGTTGACATCTGACTCAATTGGAGAAGAGCACCACTGTATCATTTTGTTTATCACTAATGCTTCCCCCTCAGTATTTCTACCACTTCCTTTATACTGAGTATTCCCACTGTATACTTTTGGTGATTCTTACCAAGATGCCTCAGCTTCTTACAATGAAAAGTACCTCTGATGAGGGTTGCCTGAAAAAGGCATCAAAAGGACCTACAACTCTAGACTCCCAATCTAGCTACACGTAGCAGGGAATGAGGGGACAGCTACGGTGGCAGAAAGGCTTCTAGGTAGCGCCTGATAGAGTTTTCTGGTTTGTGATTAAAGAGTAAGAATGTTTCTCTCATATTTCTGCAATGAAGCAATCACCCCTAAGGACTGGTAGAGAGTGTCATGCTCTCTGTCTATAATCTCATCCCATAATTTGGTACTGTGGCCTACACTGGGATGCTGCTCCTGTGACAAACACCTTGTGTGTCTCTCTGTATTGAACCAAGACAAAGATACTCTTTGTCTTAGCGAGATTTCAAGGTTTGTTCCTCTGATGCAAATAATAATTTCTAAGTCATCTTTGAGATCTACAGTCATGCCATTTCACTGGGGCAAAACATCAGGCCAAATACATAGGCTAGGCATGGCTTTAGTCTTTGCAGACTGATTATCAATGCTCATTGGTTTGCAACTTGTAGAAGCCAAAAGTAATTTTTGCAACAGATAATGTAAAGTTACAATAGAAAATCAGTTAGGAAAAAAGACTCTCTCCTATAGAGTCCTTAACAATGTATCGCTTCTCTTTAATGCTATAAACACACTATAGGCAGAAAAAAAAAAGCTGAATATATAATTCAGATGTCATAAAACTATTCAGACACCTAGCTTTTGAAAATATTATTTTAAGATGTACGTGTAATTTTAAACCACCATAGTATCTTTTGTACTCACTGTTTCAAAAAGATAACCGAAAAGTTGTTTTAGAAAAAAAGAACCTGGACATTTCTGAGAATAGGATTAGAAAATATGACTGGAGCACGTAAACCACAACAAAAATAACTCCCGAGTCCTGATTTTCCTTTGTGGCATCATAGGTATAACAGTTGTTGACTTAGAAACCTGCAATGCCTTCTAGAAAAAAAGAGAAGAGGAGGGAGTCCTCTTTAAATACCACAAAAACTAAAATAGAAGATTGTACTGATTACAGATTAAATCACAGGGCTAAATTTGTTTTATCGTGATTCCAGTATAAACCTTGCTGAACTCAGTATTAGGATTGCATTCATTTGGGCTGCCTTGGTAGGGCTACCTTAGGCAAACAGCAGGCCTGAGTTTAATGAGGTTGTCTCACCCTAATACATTACGTGAAGGAGGGAATCAGAGTTTTTCACAGAGTTTCAAAACCTAAAGTTTGAAACCCTAAGTCTCTGAATTGCTGATCTAATTAGAAACGTGCAGAGACTCATTAGATTTTTCGTTTGGTTGGTTGATTTGTTTTTGTTTGTTTGTTTGTTTGTTTGTGTGTGAGAACCAGTAGTAATGCTTGTTAATGTAGAATTTGGGTGAAATGTGTCCCTTCATGAAATACACCCTAGACACAACTGCTTTGGGTGTTCCTCTGAATTCCTGGATACAAACTACATCTCCTTTGGTCAAGACAGATGCTTTCCAAAACTCTTTCTGACTAGGTCAGAAAGGCTTATTTTTGTCTCTCACCATTATGGAAAACAGAATTTTTACATCACAGTGACTGAAAGCAAAGTCACTGAATCACAGGCATTGTAGCTAAAAGGGACCTTGTTGCTTTTAGCCTCCAGTAGGAACTTGTACTACTAAACAATCTGTGTAGATGTTTACTGAACCTTATCTTAAATCTTGGGAAGACTTTTCCTGCTTCTTAGCCTAATTTTGTCTAAATGCTGCTCAAATCCATTTTTCCCCTGTGTCTGTAGACCACAATTTCTTACCTTGCCATCTTTCCAACGTATTTTTTCACATTTGAATACTATTATTCTCTCTCTGCTCAGTCCATATTTCTGTAAAATAAACACACACAGCTGATTTGACTGTTCTTCATGGATCATGTCTCCTGCACATCTTTCTGTTTTTCACCTCTGGGTGACCTTCAGTTAATATATATCCTTCTTGAAGTATGCTGCCCAGAAGACACAGTTCATTCCTCAGTCTGAGCTTCCTACTGCTTCAAAGAGTAAAATAATTAGTTCACATGGGCCATGTACATATGACACGGTAGTTTATTCATATTATTTAACTTTTTTTCAGCTATATGATATTAGTGACTCACATTTCATTTTAACCACTGAACCTTCTTCTGCAGAGAATCTTTCAGACTAACATAGCCAATGGAGTAAGAAGCCAGTTTGTGAAGAACAGGAAAGAAGATCTAAAATTGTATTTAGTGCAATGCAGTGCAACAAAGCCAGTAAATATCCACTTAGCAAAGGAGGAGTTAGTGAGAAAGTCTCTTAATGCCATTTCATGCTGGTACCCCAGATGTGTAATGTATCTAATTACACATTTCTGTGGCTCGAACAATGGCTTTCAGCTTTGATGAAACAAAAGGTAAACAAAAATTTTCAAACCAGGATTAACCTGAAAATATGAAATACATGAAGCAACTGACTAGGGACTCCTATGTTACTTATTAATCTAATTTGGTGTCTGTTAAAGAGACAAAATGTGATCAGGCTTAGAAATTACAGGAGGACAGATACCCTGAGAAGCAGAACATCTTCCACGTAATGAGATGTAAAAGAGACAAAAGAAGAGGGAACAGAAAATGGAGAAGGGAGGTGTCTACCAAAGGTGTAGACAAATGCTGTTTTGTGTAATAGCGAGTGAGAGAACAACTAAAAGCAGCAATGAAAATTTTAGCTATTACCAGATTTAGATAACCAGATTCAAACCTTGACCTCGGTCCAAACTTTCTGTTTCCGTTAATGAGCACTGTGCTGGACATCTTGCCAGGTGTATGCCAAAAAAGCATAAGTAGCATGTAATTTACCCGCTCGCTCTCATCAAATAAGTTTCATGCCCTTCTGCTGAATCAAAGCTCCAAGACCAGATGACTGAGAACAGGGCTTGGCATCAGAAACCCACTGAAGGATATCCAGATTCTCAAGAAAAGCTCCAGAGGCAGAGAGTGCATTTGGTAGTCTCTCAGAAAGAACAGACGTCTTGGACCTAGGAAGCAGTTGGGTAAATGAGAGAGAATCGTTTAAGAGAAAATTTCATGTGTGAAGGCCTGGTAACACAAATACAAAATATGAAATATTTTGTATATGCATATATATGTATACATACTTAACAGACATTTGTAAAAAACACCAGTGAATTGTGTGTAAGATCCTGGTCAGCTATGAGATACTCATCATTGTATGCTTATTTTCACTTTTCTTCTTTTAGTTCTTTTGCTCTCTTTCTTTTTCAACCACATATGCACTGTATATTTTCTCTGAGGAACATTTTCACACTTTTATTTTCTTACTGTTAAATGGGGGGGGGGGGGGCGGGGCGCGGAGCACGGATCTTCATTTACAATTGCACGGAGCAACAGTGCCAGACAGTGGCTGGCTGGGATAAATGCAGCTGGATTTTCCCTTTAGTTAGCCTTTGAGACCTATGACAAGCACACTAGTTACCAGTAATTGATTTGAGCAGTACAGAAAGAAGAGAAAGACATATAAAGAGTTGCAGAAGAACTATCCCTGTTGTCTGCATTCCCCAGAAATTTCATGGGATTTATTCTGATTTTGAACACTAGGCTTGGAAATAAGCTCTAGGGAAGATGATGTGAGCTGTGACCGACAGTTTAAAGTTCCTTTCCCCTTCAGCACTGTTCATACTTCCATTTACAGCACTTTACAACAGGCTTTTCCGTCCTCACACCGTGAGGACTGTTCCTCCTGCTTGGACAGAGTCCCATATCTGTAAGGTCCTGCAAGCTGCAGTAGCCCAGGTCAGACTCACAGCACTGTGTCCCTTGTGCCATAGCATGAGCGATGTGCAGTCTGGAATAAAAAGAGACCCATGCCCCAGCCAGTGAATCGTGTTCCTGTAATCTCCGTTTTTTAAGAGACTGACACCCGAGTTACCCTTGAGTAATTACCTTCTGTTGACTAAGCTGTCAGACAAATTCACAGCCTGACTGGTGACTTCTGAAGTTCACTTGGGTTCTCCTGCCTAGGTGCTGGAAAAGTCTCTCCACTTGAAGGAGGGAAAATAAATGTGTTTGTGATGGACTGTGAAAGCTGAAGCCCAACAGGTCTTTGACATATTTTACCACGGGAGCCATTCTATCAAAACGCTATGGGGAGGTAAGGGCACCAGGCAGTGGTGTGGTATAGATGACCTTTCCTTCTGTGGGTTGAGAGAAGTGAACGTTAAGCTTTGTCAGCACAAGGTCAATGGGTGGAAAAAATGAATCACTACATTTTCAATTGACTGTATCACCTAACGTGCCAATTATTTTGGATGAGAAATAAATAATGATTGTGTACTAGAAGAGCATTCAGCAAATGGTTTCAACCCACATCTACCAATACTTTGGTGAAATGAACATCACCTTACTTTCTGGAAGCCTTTTAGCATTACTAAGGTAGTATTTGTTTAAAGTACTTTAACAAGCTTTACATATTTTGCCTATAAAGTTGAAATAGCTACATGAATTTATGGATACTAATGCCCTGAAAATTAGACTATCTCCAAGCTAGTTCAGACACAATCTAGTTTCGTTTCTTTTGCTGAAACTTCTTTGTTTTGTGTAGAAACACGAAAAAGGCTTACTAGTTCAAAGAAGCAAGTAGTACTGGTCCGATGGTTAGCACACAGTCATTGAGGACACGAAGATCTGCCCTACTTCGATGGCTTTTGTAAGAAAAAGAAAAAAAACCAACAAACCCAAACAGGTGTAAGTGATATGTAGAGAAGCCACATAGCAACTAACAGCTGTGTTGCTGAGCCTCTCTTTCTTATCTCCCTGGCTCAGCAAAGGCCTAATTCCTGCCCACGCAGCAGCACAGCTTTACAGCAAGAGAAAGGGTGCCCCGCCACGCTGGACTCAGCCCCACGCCCGGGTTTGTGCGCGGATGTGGGGTACGTGCAAGGGAAAGGAAAGCAGTTCACGGCGAACACCCAGATTTTGCGCCGTTCAAGCCAGCGGCTGCGGCGAGGGTCCGGGACGGAGGGCACAGGCCTGCGCTCGGGAACCGCCGTTTCTGATCCCATCACAACCCGGTGGGAACGTGGAGCACCCCACTCTCGCCCCGCCGCCCTCGGACCCCACGACTCCCCGCAGCCGCCCAGAGCCTCGCCCCGGCCCGGCCACCCCCGCCGGCGCCACCGGCTGCCGCCCCTGGGTGGCGGTGTTACCCCGCGGGACGCAGCCGCGCCCGGCGCCGGGGCCGCCCCGGCCCCGCTTTCCGTGGCCTTCGCGGGGTCAGAAGCTGCCAGAGACTGCCCGCTGCCGCCGCCTCGGCTCGGCAGCCGCGTCTCCTCCCGCCGGGGCTGGACGGAAGGCCTGTGCGCCTCCCACGCCCGCGGGCATTGCCCGCTCCGCGACCCGCGGGCGCCCGGGGCTCTCGGGAGGGAACCTCGCTTGCAAAAGGCTTCAAACAGCGGGGAAAAAGAGGGAGGGGTAAGGAGAAAGGAGGCTGCATCTGGAATGTCCTCTGTGTGTTGGATGCCATTTGGATGGCAGCTCTAGGTAAAGTCATGAGGCTCTTGGGGAAATGGGTTTGCAAAAGTGAAACATGGTCTCACCTGAAAGTCCTTAAAAAATAGTAGGGATGCAAGAAAAAAAAAAGGTGTTTGGTCAGAGGGGGAAAAGAGTAAAGGACATTTAAATACAAGGAAAAGAGCGTGAAGGGAAAACGCAGCATTTTGAAAGGACACATTGATCATAGTTAAGTATTAGGAAAAATGTAGCAGAAGCGGTCTGGAGGGGGGCTGGCTGCCTGCAAGGGCCGGAGCATTGAGTATTAAAGAATAAAACGTGAGGAATGCGGGGGGAAAGGCAGAGCCACACCGATCAGCAGGGAGAGATAGCGGAGGGCGGCCGTGCGGTGAGCAGGCTCGGCCGTCTCCGTCCGTCCCAGGGAGGGGCCTCGACATGAGCCGCCACACAGCAGGGCCCTTCTCTGTCCCGTTACCCTCCCGCTTCCCCCTGCCAGGGACAGGCTTGGGATCTCTGCGCCATGCCCCGAGGAGACCCTCTTTTCGAGAGCTGGGTGGGTGACGGCAAGGTGCGGGCAGCGCTGACTGTGGGAGTCATCTAAACACGACCTGCGATTTCACACTGCATCTCTTCAACCACGGCAGCCTGGCTGGGCTTTAAAAAAAATCCTTTGTTTTCTCCATCAAGATAGAGGCTTTCTGATGAAGTTCTGTGTTCAGCCTCTTTTGCTTGCTTGTCACTGCCTGCTTTCCCTTCAGCATTTACTGGTGTGTGTTTAGCCGATTCTCTTTGAAAGATGCCTAGAGCTATCCATGTTTACTGTTACTACATGTATATAAATGTATGTGTGTAAGTGGGCATAGGTGCGCGGGTTTATCCCTATCTACATAACTTACCACAGCCCACAAACTTGTATTTGAGTGCTATTTAAGCGTGCATATGCATGCAGATATATGCCTCCAGACACGCACACATTGTGTAGAAGAGTGAAACAGATAATTCCACATAATTCAGGAATAAAATGGGCAGCTCAGAAATCGGTGTGAAAGAAAGACAGAGGAAGAAAGAAAACACAGTGAGAAAGACAGAAAGAAAAGGAAGCCTTGCTTAACTGTCTGAACACAAAGTGAGGTTTTCTCTCACCGATTAATCTCCCTAGCAGCGGCAAACTGAATATCCTAAACCAGTGTTAAAAGCCAAGTATATATGTTTCTTAAAAAAAGAAGAATGTTTTCTTACTGTGGAAAATGAAATCAAATTTAGTGTCAGGCATTTATGTTCAGCAAGGTTGAATGGCCAAAGAGAAATAGTGTGGACACACACACACACATACACATCGCTTTCTAAGATATGGGGTTGTAAGCAAATGTGGGTTAGAAAGAAAAAAATTTTGATTAGAAAGAAAAAATTTTTAAAAAAGGAAGAAGAAAAAAATTTTTTTAACAATCTCTTTTACGAAGTCCATACATTGCAAATCCAGCCGCGTTACCATACTAGAGGAAATGAAAAAATGCTTCGGTTTGAGAGGACGAATCCTTTATTTCCCTTATTGGATACGTTTCATGTGTTTCCCCCAACACTCCGACTTAAGGACATGCCTTCTGAAACACAAAGACACGCATAACTCGCACACGAACATGCACAGAGACAGATAAGATATGTATTGGATCCTGACACATACGGGGAGGAGGGAAGAGCAGGAGAGAGAGAGAGAGTGAGAGAGAGAGATCCTCCTACCTGGAGCCACAGATTGCAAGATACGTAGTGTTACCTGGGGAAGTCAGAACAAGTAAAAACACATTGAACTTCAGGGCTCTATGAGGCAGTTGATCAAGATCAGTGCTTGCTCATTTTCTCCCTCAGACTGTCTGTCTTGGGTTTTTGTTTTACCGTTTTGAGCAGCTCTTTCTATTTTTTCCTCCCTCATAGCTTTAATATCGTAGCCGCTTTCGGTCACCATGGCTCTGGGAAGAGCTGCTTACCTGCACGGTGCTGATTTTTTACAGTTCGGCCGGCTTTGCTCCTGGGTAGCTTCAGCAATGCTCTTGACTGGGATTTAACCGACAAGATCAGTTCGACTTTTTGTGCAATTTTTATGGCTCAGTCCATTCCCTAGATCATGCACAGAAACTTTCGGAAGTGGATTTTCTACGTGTTTCTATGCTTTGGAGTCATCTATGTCAAATTAGGGTAAGTCCTTGTGCACGACAAATCTCCTTGGCTTTTGGGTCACGCTATTACAGAGTTGTGAACAAAATGTTGCAAAGGAAAAAAAAAAAAAAAAAGAAAAAAAAAAAAAACAAAAGGAAAGAAAGAGGTGATTATTTCTCTCTGTCGTCCCCCCTCCCACGGGTGTCCAAGCGGTGGCAGCTCCCACAAAGCACCCGTGGGTTTCTCCCGGGTCCCGAGGCTGCGGGGCCGCTCAGCCACGGGGAGCTCCAGCAGCCCCGAGCCTGGAGGGAGCCGGTCGCGGGTGATGACGGGTCCTTTTATTTTGTACTGCTTAAGCGAACTTAAATATTATCTCTGGCGTAGTGTACCCTCAGGAAAAAAAAAAAAAAAAAAAAAAAAAAGGCAAGAAAAAAAAGCAGCCTGACAGAGTTAACTCAGCCGCTGCTGCTGGGACAATAGAGTAGAGCTTAAGTATTAAAAAGGCGAAAGGGGCGGGAGGAGGGGAATCCCTGCTCTGAACCTGCACTCAGGGATTTGTTTTATGCAGGCCTAGACACAATTTGCGTTTCTATCCATCACACGGACGTGTTGAAATTATCTTGACAACTGGTCCGGCTACCTCCGCTCTGAAGCGCCCGGGAAGCCGAGCGGGCTCCGCCGACGGGACCAGCCCGGGGGCCCGCAGGCCGGCTGGCAGCGGGGGCTCCCGGGAAGCCCGCTGTTTGCTCCTCGGTGTTTGATCACCGCGATCGAGATCACTCCGTTCTTTTAGTTGCCAAGTTTTCCCCTTTCTCCCTCTTCCTTTCCCCACCTCGTACCTGTATGGCTTTATTAATATTGCTCGTCGCAGTAGGCTGACTTGAGTTGAATTTCCACATTCCTGAGCCCCAGCCGAGTCCTTACCTGTCGAGCTACAAACTCTTTAAAGATTCTGTCTTTTCATAGCTGCGGGATTTTTTTTTTTAATGATCAAGAATGCATAAGGTGAGTTGCAATCCAGAAACGCTCGCTTCTCACCTTGAAATCAATGCGGGCAAGACGAGGGGATCCAAAGAGCAGCCCCCAAAGGCGGGAGAGCCGGGATAACTCCCCAGAGGGACAAGCAGGCCGGCCGGCAGCGCTGCGCGGCGCAGCACCCATTCCTGGAGCACAGCGGGAGAGCAGAGGCTCAGCGACAAGCGGGCAGCTGCCCGGCCCTGCCCGGCCGGCTGCCGGGACCTGCTGGGGCCGCAACAGCCCGGCCGCCTCGCCGCCTCTCCCGCCCGCCCCGCCGCCACAGCCGCGGGCGCTGCTCCGTGCAGGGTGCGCGACGGGGACAACCCCGTCTCCTCTGTCAGCAGTCCGAGCAGCGGTGGGGAGGAGGGGGCTGGCGGGGGAAAGGAGGAAATATGCGAAAGGGAGCATGCCAGAGGCGAGGATTAAGGTTACTCCGGGAGAGGGGGCAAGAATTAAAACAGGTTCCTCGGGGATGAGAAGAGAAGCGACGGTTGCCCAAGCAGGGTCGGTGCCCACCCACCGGGAACTCCCCTTGCCCGCTCCTTCCCTAGCTGCGGGCAGCAAGGGCTGCCTCGTTTGCAGGGCGCCGTCAAAAGCCACGGGCCACCTTCCGGAAGGTCACCAACCGGGTTGCATCCCTATGTATGCACGCCTGTTTATTTATTTATTTATTTATTTATTTATTTAATTAATTTTGGCACGGTTCTCAACCCGCCCCAACAGCCACAGGTGCCGCCGCGGGGGGGCTGGCGGAGCGCGGCCCTGTTCCGCGGGCGACCCGCGGAGGATGCGCGGACGCGGAGGGGGCACGGGAGATACCTTCCTCACCGCTCCCTGTCCTGGCTGGCGAACACGCCCGGGGATAGCCCTAAATCGTGCCTGCTGGAGACATTGAGGTAGTTATCAGTGCTCTAACCTCTGCAGGGCCAAATACCTGCGCCGACCTTTGTCGTAGCTATGGTCGGCAGCGATGGGCTGTGTCGTCCTCCAGGCTCAGATTGACAGGGGTTTGGATGAGAAGTGAATTTGGTGAGGCTATACATCCATAAATGAAGCTATGACGGGGGGCACTACTTCAATAGCTGGTGGACTTCGTACAACACATCCCTCACAGAGAGGCAGGCGAGCTCAAAGAAAATGCTTTGCAAAATAAGGGTAATGATATTGCTGTTCGCTTTCGCTGCGGTTTTATTTTTAAAGGGAACAGAAGCCTGGGCACATGTTACAGTCTGGAAGGCAGATCTCTTTTCGAAATTGATTGTGGCTGTTTTAGAAGGGTATTCAAAGCAGAAATCACAAGAAAGCTGTTGGACTGAGCCTGAGAAGTAAAACTGAGTGGACAGCAGATCAGTAAAAGCCGTTACAGAAACCCCATCAGATCCATCACCATGCCTGTAAAGCGATGGAGACACTTCACTTTCTCTGAACAATAGGAGAGAAATTTGCTATGAGATCCAGGGCTACTTCTAGGCTAGGCATGTGGGATGCAATTATTTCCTCTTTCATCAACCACTGGAACTACCATTTTGTTGAAACCATATCCTTTGAGTGTAATGATACCTTTTCTAGTGAGCTTTTTGCATAGAACAGGGAGAGAGATGAAGTGAGATAAAACGTAGTTTGTCTTCCAGTGCATTAGGTTTATTTTGCAGCGTCAGGGAGAGAGCCATTGTGGCTGCGATAGCAAAGAGGTTAGACTTGACAGGTTTGCTTCTTTCTCTTTCTCTCTTTCTCTCTTTCTCTCTTTCTCTCTTTCTCTCTTTCTCTCTCTCTTTCTCTCTCTCTTTCTCTCTTTCTCTCTTTCTCTCTTTCTCTCTTTCTTTCTTTCTTTCTTTCTTTCTTTCTTTCTTTCTTTCTTTCTTTCTTTCTTTCTTTCTTTCTTTCTTTCTTTCTTTCTTTCTTTCTTTCTTTCTTTCTTTCTTTCTTTCTTTCTTTCTTTCTTTTCTGCGGAGCACGTGTTCATGTCTTAATAGAACGTGCTAAAAGCTCCATTTTCAGTGGCAAACATGAGACCGACGGGAGAGAAAATTACGCAATAAATACATAAGTATTCACTCAGCGGTTGGACGGGGCGGGGGGTGTCCCATGAGGTGACACTGCAGGATACCGTAAAGAAGCCGCTATGTCCAGCCAGGAGGAGAGAGCGAGATATGGCTCAGGCTGTGTTCCCTCAGGGAATTCCCATTGTTCCCGTTTCTATTTCCTATCCCCGAGTTTGCCGGAGGCGTGAGGTGAAGCATCCCTTGATATTTCTGTCGGTGACGTTTCCGGCCGTGCACCCAAGCGTAAAGGGACTGCAAACCTGCTGGCTCAATGTAACCCCTCGCGAAAATAAATCACATCAAATATTGAGACCGGCTAGCAGCAGGATTGAAACAGAAACGTTTCCTGCGAAGATCGCAGAGAACTCGGTTCCAGTTTAATTAATAAATACATCGGAAGTTAAAAATCACAGCTGTACCGCAGATGCAGATTACAGCGGATGCTCTGGGGATGAGGGATGAACGGGGCGGCTGCGGGGCCGGGACCGGGACCTCCTGACACCATCCCCCCGGTGGAACGACACTCTCCCCGGCCACTCCACGGAGTTAAAAATCACAGCTGTACCGCAGATGCAGATTACAGCGGATGCTCTGGGGATGAGGGATGTGACCTTTGGAAAAACGGAGCCGCGGGGATCAGGGCTTTGGGGGCAAACCCCACTATTTTCCTCTTAATCTTTTCTGAAGGGAAAGCAGGGGGGCAGCCGAGGCAGCGCCAAGGGGAGCGGAGAGGGCTCCTCTCATCCCGTGGGGCGGAGGACAAGGTGCGGTTCGAGGGATAGAGGCAGTGGGACCTGGCGCTGCCCAAGGGAACAACGAAAGGCGCCGGCACCCTTTCGGGGTGCTGCGCAGACGCTTCCTCCTTGCCCCTGCAGCAAAGGCGATCCGAGCTGGGGGCGCACAGGGCTGCGGGCTCCGGGCACCCCGGCCCCGACAGGGAAGGCTGGAGCACGCTGCTCCCCTTCGGGACTCCCGGGGACCGTACGGCGGGGACGGGCCAGCTGACCCCGCTCCCCGCCCCTAGGGTGAAGTTCACGCTAGCTTTGCTGCTTTTGGAGCAAACGAAATCCCGCTCCCTTTGCCCATCCCCGGGGCTGCCCGGCGGCGGAGAGCCCGGGCACCCGGGCCGGCCCTGCCCGGTACCCCCGGCCCGGCAGCAGGCAGCAGCTGGGGCGCAGCCTCGAAGGCGGGCACCACGTGGCAGCGCCAGGAGCCCCGGCGAGGCCGCGGGCTCCCCGGGAGGAGAACCGAGGGATTTACGCTCGGAGCCCCGAACGGGGCGGCTGCGGGGCCGGGACCGGGACCTCCTGACACCATCCCCCCGGCGGAACGACACTCTCCCCGGCCACTCCACGGACGCTCTCCGTTGTGCCGCTACCGCCGCCACTCCTCGTTATACCCACCACCAGATGTCCGCGAAATTTAAGAAACTCATAATTCCTTCCGCTTCTTTCCCCTGACACTAAACTTGCAGCTCGACGAGCTACAAGAAATACCCGTTTCCGATCAGAAAGGAGGGCAGTATGTTCCTAACCGGGCGGACCTTCAAAGCTCTTACTGGCTTCCGACGTGCTCTTGTGCCGGACACTCCGCAGGTTTAAGGAAAGAAAGAAGCTGCAACTGAGAATAGACAGATAAAAGGGGAAAGAAAAGATATATATATATACACACATAAATATTCGTGCCTGCTCTGCTTCACCTACCCGACGATGGTGTCGGCAACCATTTTCGGTGCCGTTCTGCCTCTATTTTGTCAAAAATACACGTGTTTGTGGAAGGAGGAACGACAGATGCTGAAATGCCCATATTAGGCGTTCCCGACAATACCCTCTCCTCCAGTGACACACGACTTTGTTGAAGGGAATATATTCGGCTTCAATCAACAAAACAAGTGCACTTCTTGCTACCCCTGGCTGACATGCGTATAGAAACCTTTTGGATGGAATGTAACGGGTTATTCTTATAATCATACTCATCATTATTAATTCTCCGAAGTAACAACCAGCCCGTGGTTTTAGAATAAAATTTAACTTCCGAAAAGAAACGGCACGTTTGGTTTATTTTTATACAAGTTTCCTCCCCCTACGCAGCTAAACTGTGGATAAATCAGCTTCGATCCGAAAATTGCGGAGCTTGGTAAACCGTCTTCGTTTCAGCTGGACTGGGTCAAACTGCCAGCACCAGTTCGAAGTTTTCCAGCACCAGTTCGAAGTTTTCCAGCGCCAGCATTTACTTTTCAATTTTACAATTCACTTTTCTTTTTCTTCTTTTTCTTCTTTTTCTTCTTTTTCTTCTTTTTCTTCTTTTTCTTCTTTTTCTTCTTTTTCTTCTTTTTCTTCTTTTTCTTCTTTTTCTTCCTTTTCTTCTTTTTCTTCTTCTACTTGTTCTCCTTCTTTCTTCTTTTCCCCAGGCACGTCTTTAAAAGCAGATGCACATTTTAAAATATATCCGAAGCCGAACAAATGTTAGAAATAAAACATCAAAAGTGGCTACCCCTTCTCCCAGTTCACGTTCAGCGCAGCTGCCCCAACCACAACCTGCATGTCTGAGAGGGAGAACGGGGATTACAGGAGATACGCATCTATATGTCTGTATATATAAATACCCACACACATACGTACATAAGTACAAATACGACGATTTTATAAACTTAAAGAATTATAAATAAGATTATTTTGGGATGCAAATAATCGTTGAGATGCTTAAGCTTCTGTCCCTTGTTAAATGAGATCAGCGTTTCTCAAAAGGACGTTGACGGTACCAGCTTCTGCACTGAAGTTGTAGATGAAAGTGGTTAAATGAAACCAAACTTCGAGAAGATTTTTATCGCGTATTCAGCGGCAGACAACGTTTTACATCAATTCTGCAATTCCCATTCCATGTGGAGGAATATTTCGTTGTGTCACGGGGACAGCTGCACCCATGTACCGGGACTGGTTAACTGGAGGAGGTGTTCCCAGAGTGTTGAGAAGAACTCTTGGCCAAGAAAGCTCCTTCCCTCATTAGGAAATTAACCTGAGACGAAAGTTTACAACAAACTCTACGGACAGAGGACACTTCGGAGTCCGGTTCTTTCTCATTTCGGCTGCAGTTGTGCTAAATTATCTGCCGCGCACGTTTCTTTTTCGGGGTTCGTTTTCAAACCCTAACCCCTGCGTCCACAGCGCACGTCTTTACACCACCTCTTCCACGACTAACAACTATTCAACCCCCTCCCCGAAAATAAGGACGAACGCACAACGTAGCAAAGAGGAAGAGTGACTATCTTCTGCACGGCTGAGCTACACGGGGTGAAGGGCTCCCTCCCGCCGGAGCGGGGAAGAGTCGAGCATCCCTTCGCCCCGGGGCGCGGCGGTGCCGAGGGGCAGGAGCCACCCGGATCGGGGGAAAGGCAGGGGAGAGGCAACTAACCTGCCGGGAAACGTCTCTTCTGACTGGCATCTTCTCAGGAAGGAGAGGGGGAGAGAGAAGAGAGGAGACCACAGTTCTTCCTGCGGGAGCGGCGAGAGGTGCGGGGTCCCGGGAGCCGCCGGCAGAGACTGCGGCACCGGCGAGGCGCTGCGCCCCCTGCTCGCCCCCCCACACCGGCTGTTTCACACCAATCCTTTCCCTCCCCTTTCTCTCACGCGAAATCCAATCTCGCCAGGAAGCTACGAGTGTTCATGTTTTTATTTCCCACTCAGGCGGGTTACGACAACATATATGTGGGTTTTTTTGTTTTTTGTTTTTTGTTTTTTTTTTTTTTTTGAAAGATCCCCTGAAACCGGAGCTTAATTTTCAACACCGGGGACAACAAGAGCCAAAACCCTGCCGAGGCTGGAGGGACGGCCGTGGTCTTCGGGGAGAAGTCAGGCAGCCGCCCATAATAAAGCAATTAACCGAGAGCGGAGCTGCGAGCTGCCAACTCCTTCAGGATCTCTCCAGGGCGAGCTGAAAGGGTGCCGCGGCAGACACCGGGACCCCGCCGAGCGAGAGCTGTGAAAATGCAGTATGAAGTGGGTGAGGAGCGCCCTCGGAGTGAAGAGTAGGGAGAAGGCTCAGCCAGGGAGCGAGAATTCATTGCAGCCCGGGCGAGATCAGTGTCTCTCCATTGTCAACCTCCCCTTTAGAAAAAAAAAAAAAAAAAAAAAAAAAAAGAAAAGAAAAAAAAGAGAGAGAGAGAGGGAGAGAAAAAAGTAGGCGGATTGCAGTGACTGACTGCCCAATGGCAGCCCCGAGTCTCAGGAGAGTTACAGAGAGAGGGGGGGAGAGAGAGAGAGAGAGTCACTTTCTGCCATCCAAATCCCTTAAACCATCCTCATTCCAATACGAGAACCCACTGTAACAACTTCCAACCACTGAGACATGACAGGCAGGAGCCCAGAGGCAGCAGCAGCAGCAAGAACAGCGGCAGCAGCACATACTCTGCCCAGGGAGCAGCATTAGCACCAGGGGAATACTAGACACAACAATACAAACAAACAAACAAACAAACAGACAAAGCCCCCCCAAGCCCAAGGGACTGGATTCCAACTCAGATTCAAGCCACAGCTGACACCAAAAAGGGTGGGGAATTACGACCAGGGGGGCCCAGAAAGGAATAACCAAGGAAGCGAACTCCAAGAGTGTAAACGGGATTCAGCCATGATCCTTTTTTCATCTCGCAGTGTGTTACTCTCAGTGTATTACCCTCAGATTTTCCTCATCCTTACCAGTGGGAGTTACCTGTAAGTGATCCAGATTTTTTTTTTATTTTATTTTTTTTTTTTCAAAATCCTGTTTGAAATTACCCCGCTAGCAGCTACCTAGGGGGTAACGCGCAAAGCAAGCAGAGGGAGCCGGGAGAAGCCAGCACGGGCGGCAGCTCCGTGCAGTGCGTGGTGGTGAGGATGGTGGTGGCGGAGGTGCTGTGCTGGTGGCGGTGGTGTTGGCGCCGCTGCTTGAACGCTGCCGGGGGAAGGTGCGCACCGCCAGGTAACTCCCGGGGCTGTCCCTCCGGCGGGGCCGGGGCTCGGCGTGCCCGCAGCGAGGGCGGCGCACCTTGGAGGGCGGCGGGGCACGGGGCACGGAGCGGCCGGCGTCTCCCCTGGGGACTCCGACCCCGACTCCTCCTCCTGCCAAACCGGAGATGGGCATCAATTCGCGCTCGTCGGGGGAAGTGTGTGTCTGCGCCCAGCCCCGCAGCCCGGGGACAACCCCCGGCCGTGGAGGCCCTTGCTAGCCGGCTGCTTTTGCTCCGGAGGTATCTCCAGTCCCGCAGTTAGAGCTGGCTCCAGGACCTTTTCCTTGTGAGGAAGGGGGTGGAGGTAGGGGTGGGGGAAATGAGAGTCGGTGGGTGGGACTGCAAGGAGTTTCGGTCTCTCTTTTTTTTTTTTTTTTTTTTAATATCTATATCTGTATCTAACGTTGCGGTGGAAAAGTAGCGGCTGGGCTAGTCCGTGCGGGCTGCGGAGAGAGTGTCCGCCGTCGTGCTCCTGCAGGTCCCCCGGCAGGTCTCTGTCCCCGCCGAGTGCCGCGTTAGGGGGTCGGGGGTGGCGGGCCGGGGGTCCCGGAGCCGGCCAGCCGCGGTGCTGAGGGGAGCCGGGCCCGGCCGGGGCTGCATGTCGCAGCCCGGAGGAGCTGCCGGAGAGATGTCAGAGGCTTCTGCTCTCCGCGCCCGGGGCGAGACCTGACCACGCTTTGGGCCAGCTGTGGGGGGAGGAGGGCGCTGGGGGCGGCCGGTCCCCCGGCCGGTGGAGCCGGTCTCAAATCGGGACCCTTCTCCCTGCCTTGAGCATCCTCACAGCCCCGGGGCACGGCGTGTTCCCTTCTTGCCGGGACTCGGGGATCGGGCCCGGGGGAGCTCCGGGAAGCGCAGCAGGCGGTTCGTGTCTGGGACAGGCGGCCCAGGGGCCACGGCAGAGGGCCTCACCTCGGCTAGGGCGAGATCTGGTCGGTGATGGGGAAAACCCGCCTCGGCATCCCCGGCCTTTCATTCACCTCGGCTGCGGGGTCCGGACGGATTTCCCCTTCTTTCCCACCCCCGTGCCGAGCTCAGACCTTTTTCACTCCGGCGGGTGCAAAATTTGAGCTCCTACCCCTGAGCTGTGTGTGGATTTTTATACCCATAGATCTTATTTTTTTTTTCTCTGTATGCATGCAAGGAAGCACATGCACATAACAAGCACGTGTGTGTGTTCCTCTATGTGTGTGTGTGTGTGTAATTTCTGTGGGCTATGGAAAAATATAACCCACCGCTGTGGAAGTAAAGTAGGAATAAACACACCCATAAAAAGAAACTAAACGCCTGTTTCTACATTCTTAATTCTTAATGAAATGCACATGCCTTGGCTACCGATTTTTAAAGACTCTTGATTTATGGAGGCACGTTAGGTTTAATTCGGTTGGATGCTACTGATTAAACCAAATAGCTGTCTGTTTCTGTTCACAGGAGAGATACGTCTGTTGGTAGGTGACCAACTGCTTGTAAAAAAATTGCAGTCCTATCTTTTTTTTTTTTTCCCTAACAAGAGGAAGGAGTCGTAATAAATAAATAAATACACCCTTTTAATATAAGCGTAGCCATATTTTTCTCAAAACCGTAGGAAATTACTATCCTACAAAGTTTTCGTTCTATAAATAGTTCAAATCTTGAAACAAAAGTTTTAAACCGCACACCAGATGCTGGGATGCTAGCGGTTTCCCTTGCTGTGTGACATAATTATAAGGTCCGAAAGCAAAAGCTATAGAAGTATAATAATAATACTAAGGCGACTGCTGAGGGGAAATACAAGGGAAGCAATGCCTGCTTTATTTAGAGCGAACTGCTTGGGGATCTTTTGAGCGCTGCCCCGCGACAATGAGAGACTGTTGGGGATAAATAATGCTCCCTCGCTTTTCCCTGTGCCATCCCCAGTTCATCCCCTCAGCGGCAGGTCACTGGGAGCTGGACCCGCGGAGCCGGAGCCGAGATGGCTATTGCAATCCAGCAGAGCAGAAGGGAAAGGGATCAGGAGGTGAAACCCAACAAAGCAGAGCCCCAAACCAAACGCGCACCTCCCTCCATCCATCACTCCGGAGGCACGGAGCCTGTTGCCTTCCCGGAGAGAGAGAAGCGCACCCGGCGCCGGTGGGGACAGGCTGCCCGGGGTCCCCCGGCTCCCCGCCCTCCCTCCGTGCCGTCCTCGGCCCGGCTAGCTGTGTCTCAGCTGTGTGCCCCTCCTTTTTGCCCCCCCAAGAAGCGGGGAGCAGCGGCGGAGAGAGCCGGGCGCGCTGTGATGCTTCGCCTTGCTCCCGTTGGAAGGTTAAAAGAAAGAAGAGTTATTTCAGTGCTTAATGGATAGTAGCCTAGCGAACTTGTGGTGTTTATCTTGTGGGTAAATATACTTCTCTGGCTTACTAATGGTAGCTTTTGAAGATTAAAGCATAGTAGAGCCTGTTCGAGCATTATCTTCTGGTGTCTGTTTCTGCTACCCGCGCTCTCTGGAGAGGAGGATGCTTCCCAAGCTGCTATTTAGCGAGCTCTCATGCACTGTCAATGGTTACGTTAATTTTGCCTGAGATCTCTATCATCTTTTGGCTGTGGGAACAACTCCTCGGCCTCGGAGTTGCTGGTCCTTCAGGGATAAAGACGAACCTATCGGGGGAAAGATGTAGTGGATGAGCAAACTGAGCACAGGGTGTCCATGCTCTGTCTCTGTTGGTGTGTGTGAGTTGGGGCGAGGCGGGGGGACATACAATGCAGCTCGTTTATTCTGCTAGAAAAGCTGTAAAGCTAAAATCACATTGTGATGAAATGGTATTTTCAGAATTAAAAAGGCAATGATGAAATTAAATTTAATTTTTAGAATAAAAAAGGCACCGGGACTCAGTGTTTTGTGTGCACTAGCTGGGAAGAAAGTGAAGTTATAGTAGACTGCATCCAAAACTAGGTTAAAGAACCGACTGCTCTATAAAACCAATTTTTATATTGTAAACATGCTATCTGATAAAGTAATCTTCTTTGGTGTGCTTGCCCAGTAACCTTTGGCTCTCTGAGACACTGTAGACATTTTTACAACCAGAAGCAATTAGTGTCTGACTTTTCAAAAAATAAAACTGACTGCAGCTAGAATAGCTGGTAGTAGGATGATTGATGCATTTTAATGCACTGGACATATTTTGGTAATCCAATTACATATTTAAAGTATAAAACTGACATTTAGTAACTTTGATGTAATTAGTATAAATGTCTAAAAACCAGGATTATATATAATACTGTCTGGCACTGTTTCTGGCAGTGCATGTTTGAGTGTGCATGTATATGTACACATATACATATTTAGCTTCTTCTAAAGGAAATGGTGATAGTCCAACTTTCCTTCTGTGTACTCCTTTCACTGCTCATCTTCTTTAGAGCTGGATGTATTCACCAGCAACATGAGAGTCGGTTCTTAAGAAGCTTATTTCAGGGATTATCTGCTGGTACATAGATGGAGTTAATTCAGTTATTTGCTATAAAGCGATTTGGAATAACTAGTAAGAGAGAGTGTGTGTACGTATTAATAGCAGCATAAATCTTCCAAGTGGTTATGTATTCTAGTACCACAATACAGCAAATAATTTATTACAGTGAGTAGATATTACTGGCTGGTTAGGAAATGTATAGAGAGAAAAATCCTCTGCATGTTTTTCATCTGTTCTGCTGATGCTTCCATGTCCTTACAATTTCGCGTCCTTTACAACAGGGATTCTCTGCACTTGTGGGAAGCAGTTAGAAGGAACGCATCTATTTCATATACCTACAAGAAAGTACTCGTACCTATATTGCTGAAGATTAGAGCTGCTGGAGACAGTCCCTAAGTCTTGTCTATTAGTCTGTGTAGTGTGGGAAGCAGCTACGCGAGCAGAGAACACCAGCCTGCTCTGTGGTGCAGACCCTTCAAGGGGATGACAAGCACAGCTTTCCTATTAATATAAACCTGTGTGACTGGTGCTCCTGCATTAGTTGATACAGTCAGGGCTACACACTCTGGGTCACTCTTCCCATCCCAGTTACATCAGGGCTGTATTGACCTTTGCGATAAAACTGGCTGTTATGGGGACAGGATTTTCCCTGGTTCAGTCACTGGACTGCGGAGTAAATACAAAATTCCCCTGCTTTTGCACCTTATTTGTATTATAACTAAGACTGCACATGCTTCAGGGCACATTTGCTTTCTCAGTCTCCATTTGTGCAGCATCCTATGCCCAAGGAGAGCTCTGCTGAGATCTTTAGATACTCCTTTTACATAGTACTGTTGTAATAGTCATCTATGAGAGGCTTTGGAACAGGTCTTCAACTTTACTGTCCCACAGAGATGTGTTTGCTTAGAGACAGGACAGGTGAACCACCGAGGAGTATGGACTCTTTGCAGGATCACTTAAAATTAATGCTGTCACTCAGCAGAAACAAGAAAGACGAAGAATATTTGTGTGCTGGGCTGTCATAATCACAATAAACTTAGCTTACCTGCCTGATACAGGCTATTTCCATGTATTGAAGATGTCACACAAAGATGGTAAAGTTACTGTGATATGACTTCTCAGTAGCTTTAGAAGATAAAGGCCATCATTTCTCTGAGAGACCCACACTAAAATCCCCTGTCTAAAACTGCAGGGCTTTGGTAAATGTGTGACTGGCCACCCCTCTCCTTGCCCTGGTGCAGGCCGAGCACCCAGGTTGTGAATATCCTTGAATCTAAATGTATTTGGATGTAGGCACCTCTTTCAATCTTTCATGGCAAGCAGGTTCTGAGAAATAGATGTCTAACACACCTTAAAGTTGAAAACAAAGTAATTACTTAAATAATTATAAGGAAAGGTGGCAGCATCCAGAATTCGTAGGATGACAGTGTGGAATTATAACGTGCTGCATTACTAACTTAATCTAACAAGTGAGTATAAAGCAACGTGAAATATTCAGGTGAGTAGGTAAGATTAAATGTAGATAAGCTTACATATTAAACAAAGAACAAGGCTAATCCCTCAGAAGACAATCTTTCAAACGAGGTGTTAAAGAGCTAAGCAAAATGAGCTGCAATTATACAGTTAGACTGGCAAACACATTTTGTGCAATGGAAAAAACGCACTGTGCGTACCTGGCAATATAGCATGCTAAAGGTAGAATGGTGCCAAATGTTTTCTCAGTGCATGGGACTTTGTAATTTGGATTGAAATACTGTCAGAGAGATTCCTAATCCCAAAAATACAGTCTAACCCTCTAGTCCTCCCAAGTTACCACAAGCAACAGAAAGCTGGGACCAGCTATAGACCAAGGAATTTCTGCAGGCATGCTGACGCCATGCATTACAGAACTGGTTAATGTTGCAAGCCCGATTTCTTCAGCCTATAACCTTTGTGTGTCATTTTACCCTTGCTGGATTCCCGAAGATGTCTTTCATGCTGGCAAAACACCTTTATCTGCTAACTACCTGGCAGATGGCTTTTGGCAACTCCAGGTTCGTCTGTCTGCTTGATTCTGCTTATTATTTTGCTCTTTCCTTCTGGAAACTTCACTGCCCTCCTGTACAGCATTGTCCCAACCTGCCCCAGGTATATCACTTATATACTATTACAGTAGCACTCTACATGAAAGAATTCTATGGGAACCAGCCAGACCTCTAGGCATGAGAACCATGACCAAAATATCTACACAAATGTGAAGTCTCCATGACTTCTGGTTTCTGGGATTGTGCCGTGTGCATGTCAATACCCTGGCAATGAGCTAAACAAACTTGTCTCTGAGAGTTTCAGGTTTATAAGCCCAGACTTACTTGTGAGGTTAAGAAAGACCAGGAGCTCAGGCACAGGAGTGCTCTGGAAGAAAAACAAAGGCAGACAGGTTCCTGAAGAATGTCTTTCAGTCCTTTAAGGCTCATTAACATCCTCTCCTTCTCCCTTACTCTCCCTTCAGGCCCCCCAAAAGGCGAAAGGATACGTTTTCCCTGCATTGTGGAGAGCTGCATAGGACTTGCTGGCTACTTCTTGTGAAGACAACTCCTATGTATTTACTTTTGCTACAACACATGCATAAGGAACATTGCAAATACTTCAACTAGAGCAAATGTGAGGAAATGCTAGAGACAGAGACTTGAAGTCTGTTCTCAGTAGGTTTTTCTGTCCGTATGCAATATATTTCTATGACTTCCCACTTCTGTTACTGCCTACATGTTGTTAAGACAAACCTTTAGGTAAAGTACTGAGTTGTCTTTTCCATGTTTTCCTTTTGGGCTTTATTTCTGAAAGGCAGTTTTCTTGATAGTGCAATGGAGTTGAAAGCTGCCTCATTCAGTTTTATTGCAGTACAGGCAGCTTTTCTGAAGTTAAGATAGTTAAGGCCTAAAATAGTTGTTCTCATCATAAAAAAATCTTTCTTCTATAAGGGTCTGACAGCAAGATGATTATCACCTATTAATTATTTTACAGCAAATCATACCTTCTTTAGAAAATCTGAAGACAGGCTAAATTAGAGACCTATTACAACTTTTTTTCTGGAAATAATTTTAATAGTGCATACAGTTTGTACCCACGTTGTAGTTGCAGTTTTGAACATTTATTTTCTTTTCAGCCAATGCTTGTGGATCAAATTTCCCTCGTGGCAGGAACCCACAAAGGATAAAATTCACGTTTATGCAAAAATCCCACTTAATCATCATGGTGACATAGTCTTTGTTCCAGCTCTTTGTCCAAGGTCAAATTTCACCCTGAGTTCCTAAGTAATAAGAGAAAAGGACATCCAGTGGTATAGTAAGTGTGCAAATGAGGGCAAAAGCTAGCCTCAGATTTTTAAAATGTGGCAGAAGAATTTCCCACTGTGAAGTGGCATCAAGTCCGCTGGTCACTGTACTGTGTGTCCCAAATTTTTTATTTGAAGGAGAGCTACCCTGTTGCTAGTCAATGGCACCACTTTCAAAACTGTTTGAACTCCAGGGATTTTACTGACAGATTTGTGGTCCAAAGATAATGCTGATGAGTTGTATCTTCCACCAGCACGTACCTGGAGTACACAACAAAGGCATATAAAAATATATATATTCTTCTGGATGGCCATCACTTTAGATCTGTGCAGCATTTTGGGAAGCTCTTACATCTTGTATTTTCAGCTCTGAGGGCCTCCCCCCTTGGGCTTACCTCCGCAGATCAGTAAGTTAATAAAGCAGGAACAACTCTGCTGCAGTAAATGGAGTGATTCTGGTGCAAGTGAGAGGAGAACAAAACAGAAAGTCAGCATAAGCCTTGTTCTTCCAGTATCCATTTGAGTACAGCCTTGGCACAGGCTGCCATATTACGCAATTTGAAGAGAATGTGGCCATATTTCCCAAGAACATACAGCAAAAGCAATATTAATAGAAGGCCATGTCAGACAAAACCCGAAATCAGTTCTATGGGCTATTGAAAGAATCATTATGGCCTCTGATGCCAGTAAGAGCTGACATAACAACAAAATGTTATTTATTTTTTGAAGGGAGAAGCATTTCAAAAGCACTGAGGCATTTGCTCATTATGTGCAAGGCATTGTGGGGTAGCCCAGCTTTCAGAGCTGAAAGTAAGCATAAGCCATAAAGATATAAACCACTGTCTGCCTGGAAAACAAATTGAGGTGCATTTAATTTAAAATTGTTTAAGTGCTTCAGTACTGGGACTGGATATCATATCCACCCTCCTAATCTGGCTAAAGTGAGACATAATTATGAAATGTGACTACTATTTAATAATAGTTTCTTTCATTCAAGGATTGTAAGTGAATTAATCCTCCCAGTATTCAAGTGAACTGGGCAAGGATCATTTCACTCCCATCTGGGGTGGAATGCAGCAGCTACTATGTAGCACCCCGCAGAGCTGTATGGGCATGCAGGACCAGCACTGGTCCTAATATCCCTGGCAGCAAGGCAAGAAAACATCTGAAAAAGCCCAAGTGCATCTCTAATTGATCCAGACCCCAGCCAGGGCAGTGGGATATCCCCTCTAAAGAGTGTGCTTTTCCATTTGCTCTGTGGTGATGACAGGTGAGGTCCAAGATGGGAGCGATGCCTGAGATGCTGAATAGCAGCATCCTGACTTCTCCATGCCTCAGTTTCCCACAGCTTTAATAGGGTAATAACAATGTTGGCATGGCTTGGAGGTCAGGGAGGGGCAGGAGAGTGAAAGCTGCCACAGCACTTTGAAAACAGAATATGTGGCGTCAGTGCCATGTCATTACTTTCAGTGGCTCTTTTCTGACCACAACCAGCGGAGATGGCATGATTGCATCTCGTCTGAAACATGGCATTGCCATCACCTTCTTCACCACCATGTCCAGTGCAGCCTTGAGGAGAGGGCAAGGGGAAAGTGCCACTTATCAAGGTCATGAGCATCATTTCTGACAGTGCCTCCTCTTTCCATGGTAGCCAGCCAGTTACCCATGGGCACAGCCGAGCAAGGCTTGGCCAAGGAGAGCTGCTGGCCTTGGGGTGCAAGATGGGTGGTGGCAGGCTGGGTAGCAGGCAGGACACGGTTAAGGGAGTGCTGAGGGGAATGGCAGCATCTCTCATGACTCCTTTGGCTGCTCGCCAGGGAGCCATGTGACTCCTCGGTGAAAAGAGTCCTCTCAACCATGAGACACTTTTTTTTCCCCCTCCGGTTGTACCTTTTATTTTCTGAATTTGAAAGAAAACAAAACGTACCCACAAAACTTTCCACATTAAAGTTATATTGTAGTCTGGTGTGACTCAGGGTGAGAAATTCAAGGGGAATGAAGAGGAAGGAGAACATTTCTGAATCAGACCTGTTGTGCTGAGTCTTAAAGGAGAGAAGGATTTTGCTGGATGGAGAACAGCACTGCTGTACAGCACAGTGAGCAAGAAGCAAAGGACGGGGCTTAAATCTATTCCCTACTGCTGTGGGCTACAGCTAAGTCTGTTAGGGTAGCTTCAAATCCAGTGGACTTTGATGCTATCAAAAGGGCCAAGGAA
The DNA here is from genome assembly GCF_036013475.1 of Columba livia. Lineage (NCBI taxonomy): Eukaryota > Metazoa > Chordata > Aves > Columbiformes > Columbidae > Columba > Columba livia. Next base: position 139,871,235 of record NC_088602.1, on the reverse strand, counting down.
GGGAGTGCAAATAAATATGGCTTCATCTGATTCACAGTAAATTCCTTTTTCTCCACTCCCATGGCCTAAAGGGTACACCATCTAGCTTTACAGTTTTTGGTTGTTTTCTTTTATTGGCACCTCTCATCACAGTATCTGAGCACCACCCATAATAATGAGATTGGCACATCCCTAATAGACTTCCTGGAGTCTTTTGTTCTTCTCCCTTCTCTGTCTCTGGGGAGCTCTGCCCAGGGTAGGTGCTTCTGAGGGGAGGGATGTGGGTCAGGTTATTGTTGTTAGTGTCACTCTGGTTATGTTGTAAAAGGTGTATCAAAGAGGAAGTTCTTGCACTATGACCTAAAGGTCATCAGCCTCTGGATTAGTCTAATCTCCGAAAGTTTTTCACCCAGACAGATCCTTTCGACCGAGAGTAACTTACCTCTGGGCTTAGAGCTTTGTCTTGTGTTTTATGATTGTCTTTGTTCCAGAGGAGCTCAACATCCCTGGTAGAGGCAGAGATTTGGTCTTCTCTTGCTGGGCTGTGACCCACTAATTGCTGCATGGTGGTTATGCTTCACATCTCGAACTGGGGATGAAAGAGAATAGGAAAGATGAAAAGGACTTGCATGCAGAGGCAATATGCACAGCATAACCTCACCTGGACATGTGCTATCTATTTTGAAGCTGGCATGTTCTTTTCATGGTCAGACCACTTTGCAAGTCATGGATCCTGTGTCTCACTTTGGCTATGTTCTCCTGTCTTGGGAGAAAAGGGCAAAACATTTTGAAAATTGCCAGCGGGGCAATTTTTCAGGCCCATTCATCTGTTTGGGTCTCTAGTAGACTGCACTGAGTGGCTGGAAAAGCCATGGCTGAACAGTAACAAGTTCAGGGATGTCCATTAACCAGTAACACACAATGCAAGCTGTGCTGACAATGTTATGGGTGCAAGACAGGATTTAGAAACAATAGCTTCTTCTCTATAACCCCCAAATGCAGCCATGTGTCTGAGCAGAACCAAGGCATCATCTCAGTGTAAATACTCAGTTTTAAGGAATTCGCTTGGGACAAGCATGTGTGCCTGCTCCTGTGTGCACCTCTCCTCTCCCCACCCCACCCCAACTACATGGTGTGCCAAAGCGAGCTCCTCAGCAACAAGACTTGGCAGGTGGCACCTGATGAGATAATCGTGCCCTTGGGACATTAGGAGGCATGAGGTGCAGCCAGGTGCTCCTAATCTGTCCATGGGTGTGATTTTCTGTGGTAACCACACCCTCAAGTGCTGTCTTACTGCAATTAGGAAATTTGTTCAGTTTAGGTCAAGTACTTCTATTAGGGTGCTCTTCACATCTAACGTGTTGGCATGGCAGGAGCAAGTGGACGTCCAGGGTCAGGCAACACACTGTGCTGAGTGGTGCTCCTGCAACTAACAGGGAGAGATCCTACTTCTCACCACTTTGCTCTCTGCTTGCTTCTGAACCCAGACCTTTCCTTCATGAAGACCCACTAATCTGAGCATTAATTCAAGAGCAAATAAAAATAAATGGAAATGGCTCCCTGGGACAAGACACTCTGTTTCAGATGTGTTGCAGACAAGGAACCATTTAAGAGTTTTCCACTTTTGCTTCCTGGGATTTCCATTTGCAAGAAGCGCTTTTAAAACTCAAATGTATTAGGGCTGTGCTGCAGCAAAGATCAAACGACAGTTTCTTCTTGTAGGTAGAAAAATGGCTTGCATTTCAGTCTTACTACAAGCAGGTATGGAAGCTAGGTGTTAAATCAGCCTGATAGAGAAGAATACCAGGTAGATACACAGGTTCCTATCTTCTTCTGAAAAACTTGGTGTAGTAATCACTGGTAGATAATGAGGCTGTGGCTAGCACAGAGGTGAATAAGGGAAGGGTGGCCTCCAGCTGCTTGAAGAATTTGTTCCCACATCTTTACTTGAGCAGACCTGTTGCTTGCCATGAATGCTACAATACTGTAAGAGGTATAAAATGAAACAGTGGCTTCAACTGGTGTCCAGGTCCCTCAGTGTGACTTTGGGGAAGCCTTATCTGCCTGCATGTTGCGTTCCTCTTCCAACCATTCCTGCGTAGAGTGCAAGGGGGAGAAGATCTCTCTGTGCCTTCACATAGAGAAGCATGTGCAAAATTTGTGCTATTTGCTCTTCACTCAGCCAGCCTTGTTGCTGCCTAATTTTCAAGTTGAAATGCTGGCTTCATCCAAGCATTGTCTGCATAACTGCAGGATTTAGCTTACAGTATTTTGTTAGGACAGTGCTGTTTATTGGAAAGAAATGGTAAAATCTGTCAACTCACTGGAGCAGGTCTCTCATGCTGGGTAAAGATAAATCAGAGGGACCGGTATATTTTACCTCTCCAAAAATGAAAAACACTTCCAGTGCCAACAAAAGTCCTGCTTTTCTTCATATCGCACAGGTATGTTTTTTGAGGTGTATCAGATCTTTGCTTACATGATAGATGCCATTGTATACCTAATTAGAAATCAGCTTGAGCTTTCTGACAATAGCTGGCATGGATTATGTTCTCTCTAAGACATCTTGTGAGATAATTAAAGCGATGACTGACAACATAGCACAGCAAAAGGAACGTTTCTCCAAGTACAGCTGCTTTACAGGTTGCTTGTATGCATTTTGTTAAATGCAGCCCCAGTAGAACTACCCTGATCTTGATGATTTCCCCAGAAATAAATCTGGCCCCTTGTTTTCTGAGAGTACATCCTGAAATTCTCTCAGTTTCTAACTCCGTTTAAAATTCGTTCTTAAATGCATGGACATAAATATACTGCTTATGAAGGGTGCCTGAATCTCAGCCCTGGAAAATGAATTCCTCTCCTTGCCCACAAAACCAGTACAGCACAAGCAGAGGGTGTGTGAGCTTCCCCACTCCACCCCATCCTTGTGTCTCATCCATGACCTAGAGGGGCAACCTCTAGCTAGGCATAAGCGGGTGGCTCAGTCTCTGTACTTATTTAATCTTTGGCCAACCTGCTAAGGCTGCCAATAAGGGTGCCAATTGTGGTGGTGGTTTCTGTGATGTGGATAGTCGTCCACTGGGAACTGGATTAAGACCATCAACTCATTTCAAATACTCTAGGCCACAAAGCATCTGCCAAACGGTAACCATTTTTTTTTGGTCACTACTAACTTGGGTCATGTTTGGATCAGCGATGATAGGCTCCGTATCCCGATACTAATCCCCTGAGCCATACAGTTTCCCAGAATAAGTTTTTTAAAGAAGGAAAACATTATGTATTGTCCTAGATTCTACTTCGATCTGCTGATTTTTAGTGTGCGTATTGGTCCTTTAAAGTGCATAATTTTCATTACTTGACTGTAGAGAGTTCACATGCTGGGAAAGATTTTTGAAGGTGGCAGGTGGCGGATTCATGTGGTGAGATCCAAAAAGAGCTCTCAAAGATAGTGGTTATACACTCTGGCATTGCAGTTGACACTATATTTGGACCTAAAACTGACCTTACACCTTCAAACTTATCACACAGTCCCCCAGCAGGGAAATGGCCATTAAACTGAAGAAGATCACATTGCTTCCTTCGCTCTTGTTCTTTTGAAGATACCTAGGTATCTGTGTAAGCTCTGTGGTGTCAGCCAGTTTTGCTCGCAGCTTTTCCAGCAGTTGGTTATGTTGTCAGTGGTCCCTGCTGAACCCACCACAAACTTTCATGTGTGCTCACTAGCACCCAGCATTGTCAGGAGATTACTTATTTCACAGATGCTGCAGAACTGCAGCAGGCAGAGACTAAATCATTTGGCTCAAATCACACAACCCAGCAGGGCAGGGAACTGGAGTGGAGTTTTGCTGATCTCAGCCTAGCTCTCAAACCATTAGCAGTCCTTCTCCTCAGCAGAGAGTGGAGCTAGGGCCAACTGAAATTCTTACTTTAGTTGGCCATGAATAATATTACTTCCTGTGGTCGTGTCTCTTGCCCAGAAGAGACCCAGTCTCAGAGAATGCCTAGGATGAGAAGCACATTGCCAGCATGCTGAAGGAATGTCTTTCTGGCCTCTGGATAATACAAAGCTGCGCAACATTGCCACCAGCAAATCCTAAGAGGTGACTGAGTTTTTCTTTGCTGGGGGTGGTATACATTTGTGCTAGCACAAAGGCACTACTTTGCTTTAGTTCCACAGAATGGTGAGTCACCTACCTTCTTCTCTATTACACATGGAAGTGAGGCATGCTGTGATATCAAAGGACTGACTGTTAAGATGATAGAAAATTCTGAGCAAATCCGTTACAGATCCAGATGTTCAGAAGCAACAGATAGAGGAAAAAATTACGGTATTGAGTTGATGATATTGTGAGGCTGTGGTATAATCTCTGTTCTTTTGCACAAGAAAAGTATCAGGAGCATCTTACCAGTAGATATCTCACAGTGTTTTTTTGGTGTTAGATTGTGAAATATGTATTTTTGATCTACTTTTATTGTATGTTCATATTATATTTAAAATAATAAACAAGAAATTATTTAATTTGATGTATTCTTCCACTGTGAAAAATTGTTTCTGTTAGGAGAAACAGAAGAAGCTAGAAAAAAACTTGGGAAAAATTGTGTTTGAAAGGTTATAAGCAGTCATATATATATATATATGTATAGAGATCATAATTCTTAAAAAAAATGCATCACTACAAAACTCTCTTTTTTAAATTTTCTCTGCTTGTTTGTAGCCCTTTTATGTATAGTTTCTCTTTGCAGAATAGAAACTTCCCTTTCAATAGCAGCCAAGACTTAAATTCAAGAAAACACATGGAGAAATATAAGCATACTGGCTTAGAAGAGCTTGTAGTTACATGCATATATTCAAGCAGACCACGTCCCAAATGTAGAAAACATAGGACATATACAGTTCCTGGCACCCTTGTGTGTTCCCCAAGCACAAAGAGATTCCAACACATGCTTAACTCTTTCCTAAACCAAGTTCTAAATTCAGGTGATAGCTCTCAGTTTTAGTTTTTCACTAGCAAACCCATGAAAAGTCATCTGAAAACATACAGTGTCAAAGTGTCAGTGAAATCTCAGCTTTGGATGTGTGCATTGATATAAGAAAATCAGATTTTTCCTGTCAGTCTATTGGCTGTGCATGAGGACCAAACTTACTGTCTCAAGGGTTTTGAGATGAGAGGTGATGGGAGGTGATGAGTAGCAAGGGAGGGACAGCCAGGGCAGGGCCCATGTGCTCCCTAGGGAGTAGGAAATGCAGGGATGTGTGGGGTGGAAAACCCAATGGGAAGGAGAGTGAGCAATCCAGGAATTGGAAAGGAGAAGGAGCCAAGCAGATGGAAAGAAGAAAGTGAGAAGTCAGGGAAGGATGGAAAACAGAAAAGATGGAGCTGAAGAACAAAATGGGCTTCTGGATGGTTGTTAGAGAGGGGGGCTGTTCTTGGGAGGTTCAGCATTTAGCCAAATCATCATTCAACCTGTCTTGTTGGTCCAAGTCATAGCCCCATTGGTTCGTCAGAAATTAATCACCTGAGAGCCATTTTTTTTGCAACTCAGCATGAGGGCCACAGTCTGGAGAGGAGCATAGCCTGGAAGCAAACGAGTGTGGAGTTAGGAAGTATGTTCAGAAAGCAGAGCAGCTCAGGAAACCAGCCTCAGTCCAGAGACACCCCCTGAGCTGCCTAGGCTCATTTGTCCCCAGAAAAGATGTGCCTGACCGTCACTGGTAAGGAAGAGAGACAACAAAGAGCACAACTCATAGCTGGCTAATTTCAGCTAGCAGAGGATGATCCCCCTTTTGAGGAGGGGACAAGGAGGGGACAGGGGGAGAGGTGCGAGAGAGGGAATGTAAAAGAGGTAAGAGACAAAGCGCAGTTTACATCAATAAGATAATTTGGCTTTGGAAGAAGATTTTCTGCATGGCTGCTCCATATAAATTGTGCTTAGCTCTACAGTTGTGGGATTTTGGGGTCTCCGATGAGGCTTTTGAACTCCTAAGGACAATTTTTCTGTTTAGTATCCCAATATGCTACCATGCACGAAACCTAAAGCCTTGTGTGGGTGCACTTTTAAGTTTAGAGATTCAGAAATGCTGTAATACTAATGGTTAAAAAGGACATGTATTAAAGACTCTCTTTACAGGAGCTCATTTGTGAGCGTTGGGGTAGACGTACTCTATGGCCTGAGAGTCCACAACTGGAGTGTATAATGACAATACACAATATTACAATTCTTCAGTCACAGCAAATGCTGTGTAATACCGGTGTGCAAGGCTGAATAGAGACAGTCACTGCTGAGGGGACACTCAGCTTTTCCTTCCTCTAGAGCATGAATTCATTTCAAAAGCCAAGCTTTCAGGGGGTATAGCATTGTTTGTGTGCAGCCAAACCAAGATGGATTTTCTTCTCAGATTAAATTCAGCTCTTTTCTTCCCGTCTCTAGAGCTAACTCTTATTAATATTTCAGCTGACTGGGATCCAGTTTTTAAAATATATATAGAAGCTATTGCTTGGCACAGAAGAGAGAGCTTGGCTTTTATAACATCTATGCACTACCAGGGCCTAATTTATTACTTTGTAAAGTATTTTTGGGGATATATCTTTGTTTATACAAAACTAAGTCCAGTGCCATGCACATTTCACATGTCTCTCTTATTTTCTATTGTTTTCTTCATGGACACAACACATATAAAAGGTTTATAAGATATAGAAAGACTCCAGAGAAGATCCTTTATGACTGACTATGAACAGTTTTGTGATCTTCTTTTTAGCTTTGTTTAGATCTCTTTCCAAACTTGCATACAGTTTTAGTTGAAACTGGTGCCTCATACACACATAGATGGTTTCAACCTGTTCTCACAAACCTGATTCTCAAAGTTTCGCTCAGCAGTTTTCACTAAGGACATATATACATAGATCTAAGGCCAGGCAAGAGTTAATGTAAGCTGGCTATTGCATCTCATCCTTCTGAAGAGCTCACATTAAACTCCTTAAGACGAACAGAGCAAGATTGTAATCTGAAGTAAACTATTATATTGAAACTAATCTCGGTGTAGCTATGCTGGTTTCAGTCTTGTCATACAATCACAGAGCTGTACTTTTCTTTGTCTCCCTCTCCTCTATTCCCCCCATTACTGTTTCTAAAATGAAATGACTAAGGAAGGGGATGACTGATGGAGAAGCACATGAAACTAAAAGGAGGCTCAGAAACCACCCACTTTCCCTGAGATGTGAACCCAAAGACAGGCTTCCCAGGGCCAGGAAGCACCTGGCAAATACCTGGAGAGAGACTCTCACTTTTGCAGCAGCACATCCTGGCACACACATGCAGTCACCCAGACAGAAGAGTGAATGCTAGCTCCAGTGCTTCCAAGTTGAGAACACATATCTGGGCAAACATAGGTTATTATAACTATAGACAGCAAACCACAAAGGCATTCAAAGAATCACCACCACAACATTTTACAGAATATTATTACAACTGTCACCAGTAGTTCTGTCAGAAATCTGAAAATTGCAAAGGACAAATTTAACTACTGAGGAGCAGGGAATTCTCAAAAATTGTCTGACGGTATGCTGGCATGTTTCAGACCAGAGAGAAAAATGCTGGGTTTTGCTGCTAACCATCCTGCAGAGCACAGGGGGAAAACTAATATGAGAACAATACTCGTCTACACCTTTTACTTTGAGATCCTACATGCATTCTCATTAGTATTTTTAGGTCTGCTTACTCTCCCACTCTGTACTACACCATCTCTGAAGCTGGACTAGCTCCAAGGGTTAACTTGAACAGTTTCTTTATCAAAATCTCTGATCTCAGTAGAGCTGTGACTTTGGAAACAAGTTTGAATTTTATGAGAAAGAAAATAAATGGAGCTGTGCTCATCTGGCCTATACCTGCACCAACAAAATGTGTCACAGCAACATCACAGTTAAATTATACCGCTGAAGTCACATAAAACATCTGGTTAGGCATGTCCTCTTGTTGTTAAAAGACTTATTTTGTACTTTTATGTATTTTGATATAAAATACGTGGTATTTTTGTTTTGCTCCAGATTTTAATTATGCAATATTCTTTCCCCATGACTCCTTAATTCAAGAGATTGTCAGAGGAGAAGTAGAGATTTGAACACAAGAATCTGAAAGCTGGTGACTTTGAAGCTTGGGAAGCTCTCACAGATGTTGGTGGCTTGAAGCCCTGGGATATCTTCTAGACAGGATGTGGAGCAGGGCTGTTATGCAAAGGTGCAGAGCTTGAACTCCTTAAGTCCCACTACCAACAGTGGCTCTGAGGAACCTTCTCCCTGCTGCATCCATTTTAGCTGCTACTTCAACCAAAGGTGATCCGTGAGCACATTGCCTAAAAGCTCTTGCTTACATTAGCAGGAGTGAAAGGGTAGAGCACACTAATTGCTATTTTCACCAGATTTCAGAGTGTAAGCTTCTGCCAGCAAAGCCCTGTTGCCTTTGTTGTCATGTATTCCAGGAATGGTTTTCCTGAAGCCCCACACAGGGCACAAGCAGACCCTGTGGGTGCTCCTGTATGCTGGGGTGTGACTGCAGCCAGACAGTGCCCAGAGTGGTGCTCGGTGGTGCCTGCCTTCTGTGTTCTTGTGTGATGCCCTGTACAGAAAAAGGATTGAACCTAGAAATACCTGAGAGAGTTATATCCTCAGGGAAATGGTGGATTGCCCAACATTGGACACTGAAGACTCAGCTGGACAGGGTACCAGGCCATATTATCTAGAATGTGCTTTTGACAAGAAAGGTTGGACCATGTGATCCTTGTGGTCCCTTTCAACCTGGTCTTCTATGAATCTATGATTATTCTTTTTACGACTTGCCATGCCCGTCTCCCTCTAAAACCAGATGCTTTTAATATGAGGAGTTCAAGGACTTGTCTGTAATACAGCACCAGTATTTGTGGAGTTGTGAAAGTATCCACTTATGAAAGTGTCCAGTTGTGAAAAATCCTTTCAGCCGACACTGCCCTAATGACTTGGCAGTTGGTGTAGATCTGGAAACTGAAGTTCAGCATCATGTCCTCTCAGTTTGGTCCCAATGCTGGATGGGATGTTTTGTTATCTAGTGTAGTTATTTGCAACCAGGAGAAAATGTGGTGTATTTTTCTAAGTGTAAAAAAGCCTCCTGCTTTACAGGCCAGAGGGCAAATGAGAACATGTCCTAACAGGAGGGGTTTTTAGGCAATGTGAGGCCACTATCTACATAAAAGTGCAGATTGCTCCACAGTAAATGGGATTGTATAAGGCCTAGAAATGGACAGAAGACAAATCCTTGCTCCTCAGTGTTACAGCGTGCTCCTTTCTAGTGATAATGACTTATAAGATGTTACACATGAAGCCTGTCAATCATCCAAGGCTCACTGTTGCATCTCTGACGTAGGAAATACCGATTCTGGGGGGAAATATGTTTATTTATGCACTAGTGGTTTTATAACTGCTTCTTAGGTTTGGAGCTTCAGAAGTGGCTCCAGCAAGCCTGGGTTAATGGACTGGGAGTATGAGAGGTGCAGGATAAGTAACACAGGAGGCATTTCCGCAGCTTACCAGCTGATATCACCACAATGTAAGTGATATCAGTGTATGTGCTGAACAAAGCAATCTGTTGTATTGGGTTCCCGCCTAGCTCAGTTCAGCAAAAGGCTTACATTTTGTGGCCTAATTTCACTAAAGTACTTAAGCCTGGGAGTATCCCACTGGCTCTGGCTTGAACTCAGTGGGAACGTATTCATGTTTAAAACTTTCCATACACGCTTAAGAACATGTCTAAAGCCCGTGCCTGGTGTGCTCCATGGGATGAACACTGAAAGGCTGAGTGTCATCAGCAGCCACTGGTGACGTGTGTGCTTCGGTCACAGCACGTTCCCTTGGGTGGGTGGTTGCTTCACCAGACTGTTTTCACTTACATTTTTTTCCTGACCAGAGTTGTTTAGTTTGTCCCTTTGCTCTCAGACCTTTGCTTGGACAGTTTGTGTTGCTTTTTAGCAGCTGCCTTTAATGCAGGATCTCAGACGTCTTTGGGAAACCTGCCCATAATCATCAAAATCGAGGGATAAATTTGCATATGGAACATGCTAAATGTGTAATGTCACATAGATGCCTAAAGGAGATATGAGCTCTTTAGGAAATCAGATTGCTTCTGTGCTGGAAATCTAGCTTTCGACTCTTTGGAGAATCGGGGTGTTGGACATATTTTCTTTTAATTATCTGTCTCTGCTGTCATCCCTAGCACTGTTAAAAGCTTACTGAAGGTAATTACCTGCTCATACAAAGTAGCTTCCAGCAGGGCCAATCACCAGCACCAGCAGAGTTCATAATATACCACCCATCTCTTGGTCCAGCAGAGAAGGAAAAGGAAAAAACATTTACACAGGCGAGGTCCTGCGCAGGACAGGAACAAAAACCAACAACAGTCATCACCGATACTGACCCTGATTTCCTATATACATATTGCCAGTGAGAACAGTAATTTCTTTGGAGTCCCCAGAGACTCTTGTAGACTTAAACGGACTTTGGCTCAGGCCACCTTTGTTTGATACAATCATTTGCTTTAATGGAGTCAGATTACTACAGTTGCATCCCAGTTTTATATACAGCTGATTGAAGAGGAGAGTGTGGAGTGGGAGGGGGGAAGAAGGAATAGTGTCCTTTGAAAGCAAATAAATGCTACCACTTCTGCTAATTGCATGAAAGTCAAAAGCTAAGCCATAAATGGTAATGCAAGTCTGACATTACTCGACAGCCCTGCTATTCCAATGCAGAATGCTGTATGAAGCAGATATAGAAGAGCTTAGTGTTAGAAAAGGCTCTTATCCTCACTTGTTAAACCACTCATGTGTTATGACAGGTCATCCCCAGCCTAACAAATGTAGATTAGTGCACCACCAGCAGGGCTAAAAAGTATAAATATTAGAAATTGTAAGAGTGGACCCAAATGACCCCTGATTTCTGGAAAACTGACACCTCAGTCCGGTCATGGATCATACCCCTTCCTCATGAAACATCTGAAACTCACCTGTCTGTCACATATACATTAACATGCAAAGTAGTCTTTTTTGATATGAGGACTGACTTCCCAGTCCAATCAGTCTAGTGAAAAGAATCTTGCTCTTTTCAATAGGCTTTGGATCGAGACTAGAAGTGGCTGATAGGGCACACTGAGCACCAGCATGGGGCCCAGAAAGATGGCAGATATGGCAGCTTGTGCTCATATTTGGTAGCTCCTGTTAAAGCCAAAGCATACCAGAATGGCTTCTCAGAGACGATACACTGCAGAGTGGCAGAAAATTGGCTTTGGTGTTAATAGCCAGAGTTGTTTTCAAAGTCAACTGGAATACATATTTGCATGTAGGATTTTTCCTTTGAAAAATTCAATATGCAGAAACCACAACTGCTCCACGATAAGAGGTAAACAAAGAGAAGAACAAAGTATCTGTGAAAGGCAGTGGCATGTTGCAATCCATTTGAATGTTTATCTGCAGCAACATGCAAAGGTGGATTCATACACCCAAATTTAAGCAATGAGGAGAGGCTCTCAAGTTAGGAGTCTGGTCTCCCTGGATGCCTCCTATAGTTAATGGAGAAACAGGCAGGTCCATGGAGTAACTCAATCCACCTCCATTCTGAGTCATGCTGGGAGGTGGCTGGCTCTTTCCTTGATGGTATAGGGAAGCTGGGGCGCCTGGTTACCTAACTCGGGCACCTCTGGCAGCATGGTGAGTGACACAGAAAATGGGGCAAAGTGAAGAAGGCTACCAAACATCTTTAATTCCCATTAAAACAAATTACATCTACTTTGTCTGCCTGAATGCTGAGACACAAGAGAATTAGGAGGGAGCAAATGGGATGGATGCTAAAGAGGCAGAGGACCAAACTCTGCTCATACTCCCATACACGTGGGTCACAAGTAGTGCAAGCAAAAATGCAGCACTGGCAGTCTTTGTGTTGCATGGATTTTCAGATTGATGAACGGGAGCTGTGGGAGCTGCTCATAAATTAAAATAGTCCTGAGATCCTGTAGCAGTGGTATGATTTTATAGGCTGTTGGACTGAGTAGAGTGATGGCACTGATAGACAGCGACAGTTCTTTGAAGGTGCAATAGTGAAGACCCAGTTCTACTGATACACTGCTGTCCCTGAAAAAACAAACAAACATCTTCTGAAACTTTCTTATTGGTTATCGATGCCATGGTCAATGTACAGCTGAGGAGGAGGCAGAGCAAACCCATTTTCTAATTCAGGTAAGGGGTTCAGCAGCAGTTCGGGTAGAGGTAACACAATCTCTAGAGCTGCCAAAGTGTGCTTGGGACTTCCAGGCAGCAAGAGTGAGTCACAGGGAGGGCCAGAGAGAGAGAGAAAGAGAAGCAAGCTCAAATCTGGGAGGGTAGAGAGTGTGGGTGGAAGGCAAATACCATGAAAGAGCAGAGGGCTGCTGTGTGAGTCAACTGAATCCTATAGATACTAATATTTATCATAAATACCAAAAAGGTTTAGCAACCACAGACTCTCAGAAAGTAGTAAATGAAAACTGTTTCCTGCGGTTAGGAGGACCAGAGAAGAAGATGTGAGTGGAGGAAGAAGAGGTAACAGGACTGTGAATGCATGCGAAGAGGTATTGCGGAGTATGACATAATGGAATATGGATTAGCAGCAATTATGTGGCATGGACAAGAAGGTCAGATGATTAGCTTTTCCAGAAAGATGCTGTGTTGTTTTTCCTGGTAATCTCTTATTAAAAGGGTGCTAGAATGCATGAACAATGCAAGAAAAACCCTTCTCATTCTAGTGGCTTTTGTTTCCATAACTCCATAAGTTTTGCACAAAAAAGCACTACAAGGTATTTACAAGGTTTTACTTATTTATTTTTTTAAGTGCTGCTTCATTTCATTTTTATGTGTTTTGCCTTGGTTTTCAGATGGCACTGAAATGTGAGGCTTATGATCTATGAAGAAATATTTTTAACTTTGAAATTTGCTTTTGGGGAGCTCTGCCAATGCAGAGATCACTGTTTACTACTTTTACTTCACAAAGAGCTGACCTGTGAGGTGCAATAGCCTGTCAATTATTAGTTTTTCTTCTTTCTTCAGAAAATGCACTGACGGGTGCAAAGAAATGATGAATACTGGAACAGACTTCTTACATAGCTTTCTGATTTTAATAGCAAAAAAGACATTGTGCGAAAAAAAAACAGAAATGCATCTTTGAAGGTAAGGTAGCAAAATAATGTTTGGGAAAATACAGAGTTTTCTTCGACTCTTTTAGAAAGTGATAAAATAAAGCCCAAAATGTGGGCATTCCCAGCGTACAGAAATTATTTTTTTTCTCCTTTGCTGGAGGATAGATTGCAGTGAATCTCAAGTATAATTGTCAATGCTGGACTCTAAACCTTCTCAGATGGTTCCATCTACAGGTTAAGCAGAGCACTATTCAGAATAGATACAAGGGTGTGAAACTGGGCTGCAGTTGATATAAGCTAGGGCTATGCATATAAGCTAAGGAGAGGAGGGAGAATTTTTATCTGAAATTATAGGAGAGATTATTATGTATTTAATTTGGTGTCAAGGCTTTTCCTGTTCTGTGACTGCCTCAGTAATTTCAGACAAAAAAGTTCAGAAGACTTAGAAAGAGGCTGCAGAAAAGGATGCTGCACTGATCTTCATGACTGTTTATCTCATAACCTCTAGAGTGCTCTTGAACAGCATTTTGCAGCTGGTATTGGTATTGTGTCCAAATTTGACATTTGAAAGCTCAAAGTTTGGGCCAAAATTTCAGTTTAGTAGTGTTTTTTATTTGTTTGTTTGTTTTTTTCCCCCTGAGATCTGCTAACCAATCCTGAGTGTGCGTTGGTATGTGGTCTTCAATTTGCAATTACATTTTTCTACAGGATCTCTGCCTCAGTAGTGCATGCTCTGGAACATCTGCCTAGAGTGACTTTGGGTCAATAGGCTTTCCTCCAGGGGTATGATTGAGCACAGGCTGTCCGGAGAGAAATGTGAGTGTCCTGTGAGTCAAGCATTTGAATGTTGCCATTGGGAACTATGTCCTGTTCCTTTCCCTGGCCTGACTGCCTGTGTATTGCTAGCTGAGTCATTTAAACATTTTTTTAAAAATTACAATTTTTAGGTTAGTGGTAGCTGTTCCCTGTATTGGGTTGTTTGATTTGGGTTCCCAAATATGTGACTTGCTGAAGTGGGGAGAAATCCCAGCTGCAGCAGAAGTCAGAAGGATCAGGGTTTCAGACAATTATTTTGTAGGCTGGTGTCCTAGGTGCTGTCAAACTGAACTCCTTGGATCGGCAAATACTTCATAGTTAAATCTTGCTAGATTTCAGGTGAGAGGAATCATGTCTCCTCTCCTCAAAGGGGTATTATGAAATTATATTTCTGTGATTCTCTCACACATTGCGTTGATCAGCACTATACAAAAGCCGAAGTCAAGATCAGAATTCATCAATAAAACGTAGTTTGAAGCACTAATAAATGCTGGGCTGTTCACAGTGAACAAAGAGAAAGCAAGACAGAGCAATTCCTCATCAAGGGAGTGCATCCGCCCTGTGCAATAAGTGGAGTGCTGGGTCCTGTGGAAAAAAGGTTGTGTTACTGTTGAACTGAAGTCTTTATCACTGTGCACACACAGAAGAGAGATAAATTAAAGCTTCACTGTCACTCCTTGTTCTCGGTTTTCTTAAGTTACAAGTGCTTGACCTCATAACCTTAAAATATTAGTGTAGAGTTGCCCTCTATCAGTTAATATTATGTTTAAATGGAAAGTCTGATAGAATGAAGTAGGACATGAAACACTGGTGTAAATTGTTTTTGTTTTCAGGGAAAAGTTATTTCCCTGCTCGATTTTCTGAGGCTTCCTCTATGACACATCATAATGTATTGGTTCACTCACTTTTAAATTAACAAATTAATTGAAGCCTGTTAAATCCTAGAATTTAACAGTTTGGGATTTTAGAGTCATTGGCCAAATTCATCCCTCATGTTACTCTAATGACTTTGGTATTTGGCTTATTGCACCCCTTTCATTTTGGAAGGTTAATCCTGCTAGCCTTACTCACAATGAAGAGATACATCAGCTTGGCCTATTACAGTGGACTCCTTTGTGTCAACAACTCACTAAATGAAGAGACATATTTGGATGCCTTTGCAGGGCGAAAAAAAGAACTACTTTGTGTCTTGCCAAAGAAACAGAAGCATTCACAGGGCAAATTAAAACTTTGCCACGTAGGAAATGGAAAACTGTAAAGTGATAATTTCACACGGCAGTTTGCTGAAGACTACACCCTGCTTATAAGCTCTTGTTTAAATCCATCCTAACTCTTAAACCATAGGTCTTATTAAAACAAAGTGTATTTTTAGATAAAGATGTTAGAACACACTGTAATTTCTACAGCTGATTACACTTTGCAAGAGAAGGAAAGCCAGGTGAATGGCTGGGTGTGTACAAGCATAGATATGTGTATATGTATATGTACGTGTGCAGGTACCTGTAACAAAGGTGGAGCTAACTATTATTTGAAAGAAAATATCAACCCTCTCAATTCCTGTGTTTGCTTGGCTGTGTTAGGTCAGGGCAAATGAGGAAGGGTGGAGGCTGAAGTAGGATATAGTGAAATACAACTGAACTGAAGAGTGGTGGTCTGAGGTAGATCAAAGCTTGTGGAACAGAGATTTCCCAGCTTCATAGTGATCAGCCCAGATTCTGTCTAGAGCAGTGTTGACTGGAAGATACCACACCACAGCTGCTGGATGACTGAGGAGAAAATGGATGTTGTGGCTTGACAGCAGCTCCCCCATGGGTACCACCAAGCTCTTCTGGAACTAGCACTGATTAACACCCTTATTTCCAGTGTTTGCTCCAAGGCCAAGAGTCAGGCCTGGAAAGGTGAGAGTTCTTCCTCTGAGAGGCACCCAGGTTGTGGCTAAACTTGTAGAGTGAGCACTGTAGTACCCTCCAGCCTTTGAACACCCAAAGAGAGTGAGCAGCTGGGAAGAACCTGATCCATGGGAAGCAACGGGTTAAATTTAATATCTTGCCATTTAACTACCCTGAGGACAAGCAGTGAGATTGGTCAGCAAAAAGAGAGAAAGCAACTATAACTTAAGATACTACTGTCATGGTTATAGGGCAGAACTAAATTTTGTATTGCAGAGGTTTCAGTTTTCTTTTTGGCTGTCATTTGCTCTTTTGTGACAAACGTGTTTGAATCAATGACTGGAAGCTGAAAACAGAATAATTCAGATTTTATGACAGCAAACATTAGAGCAGGAGTCACTAGCACAAACTGCTAAGGGGAGTGATGAGCTGTTCACCTTGGGAAGAGCTCGTGTAAAGTCTGGATCCTTTCTGGCACCTGCTTTAGTTGCGAATTTCTCACATGAGTAATTAATGAACTCTTCAGGGGTCAAAAGAGGATTTGGGTGATGTTACGAAGTTTTAGACGGCAGCATGCAGCCACTTGGTTCCTCCAACGTGCAGGAGTGAGAGGCAGCACAGGTATGTGTGTCCCATGGTTGCACTAGCCAAGGCAGAGTGTAGGAGCTTCAGTTTGTTGGTAGGAGCTCAGCTCCTCCAAACCAAGGGGGACATGCAGCAAGCAAGGAAGGAAGGACAGTGAAGCAGGGAAGACATATTATTGCCAAGTGAGGAGTCAACATAGTCAGCATTTATAAATTCACAGAATTTCTGCTGTATTTATGCTTGGGCTGCATCTATGATAAGAATTTGAGATACAATACATTCAGTGTGCCTTCCTTGTCTTTAGTAGGAGATGACTGATACACAAACTAACATTAACATCTTAGGCATGTAACTAACATGTTAGTTAATGTTTGTTTAACATAGCTGAATTTGAAAATGGTCCTTAAGATGTTACTGCTGAATCTCTTAAAGAAGACGTTTAAGATTTGCTGTATTTACAGTCATGTACCTTCTCTGGAGCTGGAAAACACTGACATATATTTGGCAAAATTGAAGAGGATGGTTTGTTTTAGAATTACTACTTTAACCACAACATCAGCTCAGTTAGGAAAAAAACCTGTGGGCAGCTATAAAGACAAAACAAAATCCTGACCCAGCATCTTCCATGCAAATGAATAACAGCAACTACAGCAAGAATGATCAGGACCATTTGAAATAGTTTTAAAAGAATAATTTGGATGGCAGAAGAAAGCACTAAAAATGATGGTACTCTTTAATTTTTTAGTGCCTCCCTTCTTTGTTGTCAGCTTGTTTGTTACTGGTGGTACCTATGTGGGAGTCAGCTGGTATTTGCCTTCTAATTATTTTTTCAACTAAATTAGTGCCTAGCACTGAGTATGTACTGTGGAAGAGCTTATAAGAACAGGCAGTCACCATCCTGGTCCATATACTGTCTAAGAAGGTAAAAAGATGAATGCAAGGAAGCAGGAAAGAAGCACAAGGCAATGAAGTAGCTTGTACAAAGATAGACAATAAACCAGAGCTAAGAGTAGGACAAGATCTTATTGTTTTGATCCAGTATCCGAGCCACTGGCAACGTGGCTCTCCACCTCTCGTCTGTGGACTTCCTGGAAGAATAGATAAGCAGGGAGAGCCAGTGTAGGCTGATGTTTGGGACCAGAAGACCCTCTATATCCTGTACCTACCTGGTGTATCCCTCACGCAACCTGATTCAGGTTGTGAATGTGGTGATATTAACACTCTAGGTGTAAACAGAGCAGCGTGAGAACTGAGTCAGGTTGCCTGATTTTCTATGAGTCTGTGACTCCAGAGAACAGGTTTCCATTTCAAATCCTAAACATATGTGATGGTCTGGCCTATCATGTCCCTGATTTGACATTATAGTGTTAAGGTTTCTTACTCAGAAAGACAACAGGAAGGTAAATGTGGTAAAATACTGCACTAAGTATATGCCAAGGAGGCTTCCTATGCCATTTAGAATTTGTAAGCCACCACAATGTGGAGGGTATTGAGGCAGACAACTAAAACCAGCAAAACTTAATTTTGTGTCCAGAAACTGCTTGGTTTTGATTCTGTCTAAGGGTGTGCATCTGTTGGAAACTGTAGCTAACAATTCTCTACAAACTCCTGTGTGAGGTTTTGATCCCTTTCTTTTGCATTGTGCTTCTATGGTTGGAATCACTCAGGTGCGAAAAGGAATTGGTAATTCTGCAAGTTTCAGAAAGCACTGAGGCGTTGAGTAAGAGTTTGCTTGGCAAAGATACTGCATGTGAAAAATTTCACTAAGTTAAGATGGTAGGGAGCTATTTAAGATATCCTTCTCCAGCTTTTCCATTAAAGTTCATTAAAAGCTTTGTGAATCAGAGAATGTTTTGGATTAATTGCCACATTCAAATTGAAAACAAACAGCTTTTTGCATAGTTCTGTGCCTTGGTATTCGAACGGCTAACAGTACCACTTTCTCATCTATTGCTATTGCTAGGAATTTTCAAACCCTGATTTTTTAAGACCCCAGGCTTTTATTTGTTTCACACAGGACAGGTTTGAAAGTGATTTGGTTTGCCTGTACAATGTATCACCGTGCTCAGAGGAAGGTTCAAAATGTGTTGGATCCCACTGACAGCTGATGCCAATTCAGAAAAAATAATGAAAACAAATGCATTGAAGTGAGGATAAGTGTAGAGTTGCTGCAGTGACACTTAATTCCTTGATAAGATTGCTGTACAGAAATTGCAGAAGTCCAGTTTCGATTCCTGGCTTCAGTAACTCACAAAATCTTCACAGAGACCTACTTCTTGAAGTTTTCTTTTTAGTCATCCATACCAGTGTCAGGTTACAATTTGGCTGCTGTCTACACAACTTTCCTTATGACTTAACACAGGCCAAGACAGCTATAAGCTTGCAAGTCAACAACTTGCAATCAAACTCAAGGATCTCAGCCACTAGGAAGACAGTCTGTCAATAAGACAAAATAAAAGCCACCCAACAGTTTACTATGCTTCATTCTATCCCCTCTAGATTGAAGTATCAACATTTTGAAAATATTAGCTTACTTCTGTGTGAGTTCACAGAACTAAGTGAAGTACAGGTTATATTGGCAGAATCTGCAGTACTTGCTGCAAAATTTTAAACCCACGAAGACATACGGACATTGCAAAGCACTGGTGACCAAGCAGACAAGTTGCTGCAGGTAAATATAAGACAAATTTTTATTTTCACATCATTGATTCAGATAATGATGAAATTAGTAGTTTTGAATGATGTGAGTTTGACTAGCCTTGGGATAATTTCCAGCAGCTCAAAACACCACAGCTGCCACTATCTGCCATTCCCTTGTCAACAGTTTCTACACAGATTCAGGGACTGAATGGTTACAGAACAGGAACCATCTTTTCACCCTCAGAGGGGATTTTTCCAGTTCAGCACTAAGTACTCTTGGAAGAACTAGAGGAGAATTTCTTCTGTAACATGGAAAAAGCCATCAGGCAAACATCCACTACTGAATTATCACTTTTTCTTGACTATGTAGACTTTTTGTTCTTTTGCAATCCCTGTTTTGTCATGCTGAGTCATCTAAGGTTGAGAAGCTCAATCATCTCTGCTGTAATGCATATCTTTTCTGGGATCACTATTGCCGTGTTTGCACATTTAGTGGACTAGCAGTCCTACCAAGCACAGCTTCTTCAGATCAGACTGTGACCGCATTTCCTTCTGCCTCCTTTATATTGCTTGATCTCTTACATAGACCTTCCCATGCTGCTGTCACAGCTGTGACTACATTATGGACATTCGTAACACTCTAGCAATGAAAGGCAGCAGGTTTAGTCTATGAGGTCTCTTTCTCCCAAGATTACCAGTTTTCTCTGGTCTTTCCTATCTCTTCCCTGGAAATCATTAGCATTTCAGTCAGACCTTGCTGTAGAAATTACTTCAGTGGGCTGCAGTGTGTTAGGACCTTATACCACAAACTATTTAATTTCTCTTTTGGGTTTTCATTTTTCTTCTGAGTGACCGAAACATTTCTTATTCTTGAACTTTTTTCTGTGTTAGAGTTTTATGCAGTGACATTGTGTAGACATGGAGGATACACTATGCTGGACATTTGGCAGAACCAAGAATAATCACTTCACCAAGAAACTGAGCATTAATGTTTATGTCTTTCACTGAAATAGCACAAGGGTGGATTTGAGCTAGATAATCAAACTGGGTAGAGGACTGATCATGACATTTCTGGTTCAAAAGGGGTCTATGACATAAAAATTATTATAATGTCAGGCTTCCCGTTTGAAGTCTCTGGTTCTGTGAGTCACATTGTTCTCTAGCAGCAGAACAAGAAGGGTGATCATCCTCTTCTGTGCAGTGTGGATCCATTTATTGCCATTTCTAGAAAGCCCTGAGATCCTCAAAGTATGTGATTTAAGTTTAAAAGTATTAAACCTATTTCATAAGTCTGTCCATACTATAAGCCAGCTGTTTTGCCACCCACAATTCCTCTGTGGTAGGTCATGGGCAAGATCTGTCCTGGCATCACTTCACTTCTCCAGCCAGAGGACATCCTAACAAACACATAAATTCATATGCCTTTTTTTTCTGAGTTAGAGACACATCCACCTACACTTTGCATGTGTTGTATAGACCTAAGTCATGAATATACGATATTTCTGTCCCTTATGAAGAAGTCCTAAAACAGTTGCTGTTCTCTGACACTTGTCCTCAATTCTACATTCATAGGGTTGTCCCACTGGACTATACAGTTAAATACCAAACCATGTCTAAATTCCTAGATAGATTCATTCAATTCAGAACTGGAAAATATGAGCCATTCAGCAGGAAATGGTATCACATTTACTCAAGTAATCAGCAGGTTTCTTGCCCCCAGCTTTACCAGAAAAAAGCTAAGACAGTCATTGTGCAGACCAAATGCAGAAAAACTGTTTAAACATGAAGAGGAGAACACAATATATAGTTAATACTTACAGGAATTTTACACAGGCAAGTATAATTATCTGACTTGCCATCAGTTGTCTGAGTCCAAGAAATGCCAGAGGATTTTTAACACCACAAGAGATCAAGCCCTCTATTTCATCCCTGGGAAGCAACATCAAACTGGAGGACATGCGTCATCATCTATCACCATCTATTTTCAGTGTGAGTTAGGTATTTGGTATCTCCAGAGGAACTGGATTTTGGGTTAGGATGACATTGCATTGTTTTGTTCTGCAACAAAGATGCTGATTCTTGTTAGCTTTTGGGAGTTGGTTTGTGATGTTTGGATTGTATTATCAGGATCATGCACCACATGGGTTAGTTATCAGATCATTCATGAAGCTATAGTTTTCCAAACACTAAACAAAAAACCCCAAAGGGGTGATTTTCTTACTCTTGTATAAGACAGAAAGAATGTTCTGGGTATCTTTTATTTATATTATTTATTTTTTTTTTTATGTGTGGAAAGTTTTGAAACATAACAAACAAGATGCTTAAGAGATGTCTAAGGTATACTTTAAGACTTGGCATTAAGATACTATTTTATAATACCTTTTTTTTGTGAAAGCATTCAAAACATTCTCTTTATTAAAGTTACTGAACAAATATGTATGGTGTTCATCCATTGCACCTATTTTTTTCTATAAAGCAATCTCTAAGCACTTTTTAGAACACACCAGGAATCAGAATAGAAGCACTTGAGTTGGAAAACACTAGCCACCACAGGAAGAACCTTAGGAGGATGGATTTTGAACAGCATGATCCTTGATTTATTTTTTTTTTCCCTGGGAATCTGTGGGGTGGGCTTCCCCACACAGAAAGGCAGTTTGTGTCTCATGGTCAAATTTTTAAAATAAGTGAGATTTCTGTTGACCCTCCAAATGGGTGGCCAACTCATCACAAAGAATTGTCTGTCAACTGAGTAGATTTGTGACAGGGGTGAGTGGTCCTGCTTACAGACTGAACCCATGACCTCCTAATCCTATCTCATATGTAGTGCCTGTTAGACTGTTCAATGGTCATTAGACCTGGGTGAACAAGTTGGACAAAAAAATAAAGTCATTCTGGGGATTAAGGATCCAAAGAAACCAAAACCCAGCTCTCGAAGTTACTTCAGGTTTTCAGCTGCCAGGTAATTTTGTATTACAGTGCTCTCTTTTGCATGCTACGTGTTTGTTTTGTCACAACAGTAAACTTTCATCCTGGATCCTATAGGCTCAGGTAGGAAAGCTTGAGCATATGGTACAAGTCTTTTGTTTTTTAGCAAGAGAAACCTGAGTTTAAGGGTTTACTTTGATGGAATAAAGCCATGGTAATCCATTAAAATAAGGCATTTTGATTTTTACTAGGATGAAACGCTCAGAAGTTGAATAAAAAATGTAAATGCTGGCTTAATTCTAGGGTTGTTTATTTAAAGTGGTATCAGACAGAAAGTTTGATACAACATTCTATAACAAATCCACAAATCATAGCGAATTCAGAAACATCTAGTGATTTGGACTCTTGATCTTAACTCCTAGGGCCCCTTGAGCATACAGACTGGCCTAGAAATGAAACAGAGACTGCATTTCAGCCTGAAACTGAAAGACACTTTTTCACCAACACATGTCATTCCTTACAACAAAAGCTTCTTTGACTTTGTTTTGGGACATGAGAGAAAGACCCAATAAGGCTGGAAGTGATGCCACCTCATTTCTCTTAACCAGTTCATGGATGTCCGACTGGAGAAATTCCTCTGCACGGTTGTTCTGATCTCAGAAGTGCAATTAAACCAAAACACGTCAAGCCTATTTTGGCTATTGCTTACTGGGAAACTAGTTTCCTTTGCTGCGATTCTACTCAGTACTACACCAAAACTTAGTTTATGTTTATTCAGACTGTGTATCAGTGGGAGCTAACATACGCAATATTTCTAAGACTATTAAACCAGATTATTTTAAAACATGACCTTTCTGTATTTTAAGTGTTTAGTGAGGATACTTCTAGTTGCAGGATTTACCCTGTCTCAGACACTAAAAGCTATTAACGTAAATATCAAACATAATCTATGCAAATTGTGTTTCTACACTTCTATGGTACTTCCCCTCCATCTGCCCTGTGTTTTCAAAGTCAGATGCTGCAACTCCCCTTATTTGCAAATCAAAGGAGTGCTGATAACTGGACGCTAATTGCACAGCTGGTACTGTTCCATTAATGAGGGAGTGACACACAAGTTCAAGGAGTCAAAATATTTTTGCAGGGCCCATTTGACTCAGCTACAAGACAACCTTACCCCAACTCTGCTTCTCTCCTGCTTTCACATGTATCTATTTTCAGATTTGGCAGTGTTTTGCTTCATTTTTCTCCTATACTGCTGTGAAGAATACAAAGGAAGATGTCAGTGTTGAGCTAGTATTGGTTTTGATACCCTCAATATATTGTTTCCATATCAATATGATACTAATGATTTATCAGGTCAGCTTATTTCCCCTCACTTACAGCTGTCCCAGAGTGTGGTGGTTAATCTAACATGGGCATTCGGGCAGCCTCAGTATTGCAGGTGGCCTGAGGTCTCTGGTCCTTAATTAAGTCCGTGGAGTCACTCATCCCCCTTGTACAGGACAGCTCAAACCTGATCAAACCTGGATCAAACCTGAGGGGAGCAGCACATCTGCCTTTTCTGCTACATGTCTTTTCAGACTGTGATATTGAGGGAGGGGACACTTTGGAGTTTGTTTTGGGGTGTAATGTTAGAGCATGATACAGAAGATACCCACTGATTACAGCTGTGTTAGGGTATCACCCATATTAAAGCTAAGCCCAGGATCAGTGGGTAGCAGGCAGCATCCAGAATGGCACTAAATGTGTGGGGAAGGAAAACCGGCTATCTTATTGTTGTGCCTCTGTGAGCAGGAGAGGGGAGTGTATTTCCTTCAGTGCCAGTCATATCAACTTTTAGTGCCTTCTTGTGCAGAAAATCATGGACCAGTGAGAGAGAACATGGAAGAGAGCAATAGAAATGATTGGTGGTCTCATGCCTAAGAGGAAAAGTGGAATGAGGACTGTTTTGCTCTGCAAAAATTTCTAAAAAAATGTAAAAGATGGTGCAAGACCTCTGGGGACAAAATATTATCTGTTTCCATAGGGCATCAGAGAAGAAGCACTGAGCTTTAATTGTTGACAATTAGTGAGAATTAAGTTAGAGTGTCTTTATAAATAGTGCTAAGTCTCTGTTGGGGGTGAGAAGTGTCCTGCCTCAGGAAAGGTGGATGGACTACTGTCTCCTTAAGGTCACTTTCTGTCCTATTTACTCCCTTCTGTTGTTAAAACTGTGCCTTCCCATCACCATTCAGACAGAAGTGATTACCACATTGCTTTCTCACAAAACTCTCTCCAGGGAATGCAGCTCATTCAGTCTCCAGCATTTGTGGTCTTGTCATATCCTAACAGGAGCCTTTCAATGTAAGCATACAGTGGCTGGCTCTGCACACTGCTGTGCGTACATATGCCAGTCCAACAAAGTGCTTTGGCATGTGCTTGTCGATCCTTTGATGCACATGTTCTCCTGGTGCACTTAAGGATAAGTGTGCACTTTGTTTTGCCAGGGTTGGCTTAAAACTATAGACAGAGGCATGTCATGTCATCTGGGTACTCGCTGAGAGAAACTAAGAGTGCAGGTTGCAAATTTCACATCTCAGAGCATGTCCATGCATATCCTTGGCTATAATCACAACCCTTTTTAACTAACCTCACCTTCTGAGTAGGGGGTAAGGGCCATAGGGCTTACTGATATTTAGTTTGTAGGATTTTAGAAAAATTTAGTAGTTTTGAGACTTAATTATAGTCTATGACGTTATTGTTAGTTTGAGTTTTTCTTCTCTAGAATGATTTAATGTAATTCAGGCAGAAAGGTTACAATTCTTTATCAATTTTTATTGCACTTACGGGTTAAAAGGTTAAAAAATCACTGGCAAAAGAGTAACAGAATTGGGAAAAAACCAGAGTGAGTGTTTGTCAGCAGTTAAGAATGAGTTATCTAAGAGTGTGAGGCTGGTAGAAGATGAAGACTAGCGTGTGACTCAGATGTAGCTGTTAAGCCACACTTAACCTACTCTGGGTGTTTGCTGACTGACACTGCGTGTGCCACACCATCTGCCTGTATACCCTATAGATTTCATATGCTTCATTTCTTTGTAGCTGTTTTAGTGCCACCTCTGCTGGCTCAGCTGTGAACCCCAAATATTTATTATCACTTACCTCTTAAAATACATTCACTCTTTGGATTACATGGCCATAAAGGGACTTCTTTGATTTGTTAGATTTAGAAAGAGAACTGGAGGAAGAAGGCATGCAGTTGCCCATAGCCAACAGAATCATCAGTTTGAAGGCAGGAAGGAGCTTAATTTGAGTCGATACACACCATAACAAAAAAGCAGGTAAATGCTTCATATGTATGGTTGTCTCTGTGTGTGATCTTTTGGGAGAAGATTTTAGAAGAAGTATTTCATCCAGCTGCTTTCACAAGCTTATAGCGATTTGCAAAAAGCTTGGGACACACCCAGCATTGGCCACTGGGATAATAACACAGATGCACGATTTTTATGGCTGCCTACCAAATTTAGGAACTCCCTCTGGGAAAACAACTCAAAATGGCTTTTGCTAATCCTTCTGAACACCTGGAATAAGCTAAATAAGCCAGGGAACTAGAAGAGTTACTATGTGGTTTACCATGGCGCTTACATCACTCAAAATTAAAATTTTGAAATGAGCAGCTGAAAGAAACCTTAGAAATTCATGGATAGCTCTGTTGGGTGTTACATTGTTTTGCACCAGTGTTGACAGTTCAGTTTATAAAACACATCGTTTCTATTCACAGAAACCCCACATGCTGAATACAATAATGCTCTGAATGTTTGGAAATCTACATAGGAAATATATTTTTATATTCTGCAGTTTTTGGGGGCTTCTCCCCCTTTTTATTTTACCCTCAAGGCATTCTCAAATTGCAGCCATTTCAGAGCAAATGTCCAACCTCTGGGAACAGATCTGAAGATTTGATGAGTCTGGTAGTGTACTCACAACCAAACCCTCTTTCATTCTATTACTAACGTGAATAACCTCACGTACACAAACTGTCTTGCAACTTCAATGGGATAATTCACGTAAGGAAGTTAAACATAAATTATCTCCCCTATGGATCAGAATTTCTCATTGCATGATTATCAAGAGCCAGTGGGAGTTTCGCTGGGTGCAAGGAATGCAGGCCTGCTCCATAAAAAAGACAAAGAGTTTCGCTTACAGTTGGTTATGACGGTGCAGAAAGGTTGCAAATAGGATTGTGCCTGAGAAAGAAATTATCACCAGACAGGGTCTGAAGAGAAAAGGCAAAATTAGCTAATGCACTAATAGGTATGAAAAAAAAAAAAATTACAAGAGTAATGCAGTTTGGTATTTGTTCAAAAATACACTCTTTTTGTTTGTTTGTTTGTTTTTAGGCAAATATTTATTAAAAATATAAAAAGCCTACCGAATGCACTGTTTTTGCACTCTGTATTTCTTAGGTATCCACCTTAGTGCAAAGCTTCTACCTCTTCAATTCATTTTTGGGATTTGATGTTGACTATGAAGTCTTTATGCAGGGATGTATTCGGAGACATTTACTTAGGTTGACTTGCAGTTTAACAACAAATTTCCTGCTGAAGCAAATAGGACTACAGGACCAGGAAAGCATGAAGTGTGTCAACTATGCATCTAGCACATTGAAATCTGTGATAGATCTCTTGTATTTAGTATCTTGCTCTGCAAGATATTATCTGAGCTGTGCAGACTGAAGGGGACTTTCTGGCCACCTCTGTTGGAGGAGCATGCTCACATCACAGTCAGTCTAGTGAGCTCATCTAAAGATACCTGTCTAGCCATAGCTACCTGTCTAGCCATGATGTCCTCATTGCCAAACCTGTCCTGGGAGCAGGACAAGTACCCAGGGAAGTGCTGGGTATGTCTGCACAAGGCTAAGCTCATGGCAGGGTGATGGTGCAGAAGTTCTCTGGTCCAAGAGGTGGGTTAACTGTACAACTTCCCTGCATCACCAGCACCAATGCCAGGAGAGAGACTGCATCTGCCATGTCACTAAAAATTAAAGAAATACCACTCTGTTGGTTCCATTAGCTTGTGCCTGTGTAATTTTCTGTGGATTCTTTCTGGCTGCACTAACCTGCCCCTGAGTAATGTGACATGGCATTTTACTTGCTGGTAGGAACATGACAGTACCAACCACAGAATGGGTGTGGGGCCTCTTAATCAATAGAAAAATATTAGAAGAGACAAAATATGTTGATTGCAAAAGTAGATCACCTGGGAGAATGTAATCACCTGGAGTGATGTAATTAATTGCTCTGAAAAAGGGCAAAGAATACCTGTGTTCATGCCAGACCTGGAGAAGTCAATGAATTCTGCTTCTAGGACTTTGTGTTTCTTTCCCAGTTTTTCCCACATCTTGGAAACAATGCAAATGTGTTCACTATAAATGAGTGTACACCAACTGGTGTAGTTTGAGGGAAAGGTAAAAGTGGGCCATTAAGGAGGAAAAGGTCTGGGGCTCAAGGCTCTGCAGCCATCCTGGGAGTATGCCAAGGAACCAATGATCTACCTGGTACACTTGGGTGCTGTCAAGGATGCGGCCAGTCCTAATGCTCACTTGCTTACCCCCTGCACACCTTTAGAGTAGGGACTGCCCTTCCACTGGTGATGTGTCATCCCAAAGCTCCATCTATCGTTGAGAAAAATCCAGGGAAGACCTTATTCTCTTCATCCTCTGTGTTGGTAGACAATGGTCTTGCCTTAAGTGGAACAATTAGAGCAGATGGGAGCAACAAACGCTACCACTGGTTTGAGCAATGAGCCCCTTCCAGATGTAGAAACTGGCCAGTAAATAAACCTGACAGCATCAAGCCTACGGGTTTTTTGTTTTAATTTCATTTGCAGCTATTTAATTTCATATCCTGATATCTCATGACCCTAACAAAGATTTACCACCATGAATACAATGGTGAGGAAAAGAAAAACTATGTAATGACTCAGACTATGTTGGTGTATTCAATGTTTAAAAATTAAATGTCACTGACAAAGTGAATTTAATTTTGTTCTCTTCTGCTGCTAATTGAAGACCAGTCAGACAGCTTGATTTATGATCATATATCTGTGCACAAATAGCAACCTCCAGTGGTCATTTAGTTCAAATTGGACATTATGTGTGGGATCAGCATATCCCCTCCACATTCCTCACTTAAAAGGACCTCTGAGACTACTTTGTATGGCTTTTCAGGAGAATCTTAAATCCACATATATGCTTTCAAACTCATGAAGAAGAGCCACTGCTATGTAGTCATGAAATTAACAGAAAAGACTAAATTTTCCAACATAATGGCTCATTAACAGATTTTCAGAATATATTCTTATTGACTACTCAGATCTTGGCTAAGAAAAATGAGTTCCTACTTGAACTACCATAGCAGTATAGCCAGATCATTTCCTTTTAGGAAACAGATATCTTCCTTTCCTGTAGACCCACTATTACATGCTTTCCTCTTTTATTTTTTTTTTTTGTCTCATATCCATGAAAGCCCTTGCCATGGAAAGCCAAAAAATTAAGATATATCATATACTTAAATGTTACATGGAAAATATAACAAAGCATATATTTTAAAAAAGATTCTGCCGATAGTCCATCTTTAAGTTTTAAACCCGCAATGCATATCTGCTATTAACTGAATGACATTTTAGAGTGAGGTAACCAAGGAATATATGCTTCTGGGCATAAGAACCATTCTACCACACTTTCAGAGCCACACCATGACTGTGACGCACTTTCATCAGATCTCAGAAGTTAAGCAGGGTATGGTCTTGCCAAGTCTTGGACTTGGCCTGAAGGACTTAGTCTTTCTTTTCTCCTTTTAAGCTTTTCACAGGAGAGAGCAGACTGCTAAACTTAGGACAAAGATGAAATATGCACTTTATTTATGCTTAATTAAGGCTTGGAACTGGTAAAGTTTGGAGAATACCCATATCTATGCATATGTCATGTAAGAGGGAGAGAGTTTATTTATTCTTTTTTGCTATTATATATGAAAAACATAACAAAAACATGGATTTTACATCTTCAAGTGTGAAATTTTTATTTCTCTATAATATTGAATTGCTTTTGTGTAAACACCAAAAATCTGCAGCTTATCTCTTCCAGCTGTTTTAGTATTTCAAAGCTGTATTCCCCCACAGGGGAACTGCAGTATCCCACCATAGTTACTCTGCAAGGTAATTTTGCTTTCCACCGTGGTGGACCGCTATTCAGCAAACAACTCTGCAACTCTCTGTCAGATGTCAGCATGATTCTTCCTAGTGCTAAAGGAAAATAGAAATGGTGTGGAAGGCAAATAGCAGCACTAGTTATCAATACCAACTGCACATGCTCAGCAGGCACCTTGGCATTCAGAAATGGACATATTTGTTACTGATGGTGAAGTTGCTTGGTATTTTGCAGGGCATAACACAGGTGTGTGGATGCTTGCGGAACTCAAATGGCAGGTCCTGTTAAATGTGCTTATACAGCCATAAGAAAATAATTACATGAATGAGAAGTGTTTCAATTTGATTTCCAAATCTGATAAGGTCCCGGGTTTTTAAAAGGAATCAAATCATTTTATATCAACAGCACTTTTCATTAAACTTGCTCAGATAAGTTCAGTTATGCCATGTGTGTCACCACCTTCATCACTGGCGAGACCAAAGCAGGAATATTCCAGCCTTTCATGAATTGCTCTGTGCATGCCAGGAGAGCTGTTGCCTTCCTGCAGCTTACCACACAGGCCACAGCTTGCTAAAGCCTATCAGTTTCCTCTGGTTTAGCAAACCAAGTGCTTCTTGAAACCCAGATTCCTTTGGAATCAGTGTTTTCCACACTTCAGATATTTTGACATCCTATTTTACTGTTATTGATTTTTATATATATAAGATGTGAATGTTTTCCACCATATAACAATATGCGCCTAGAATAATGTGAGTGGAGTCAAGAAAGAAAAAGCTTATTACGCTGTAGTTTGCCATGCAAATTCAGAATCCCTGCTGTAAGAAAGTAAATATCCAATGTAAAGGTCCCGTTTGCCAGTGTTATCTATACACCTTGGTATAAAAAAATTGAATACACGTAAACTAGAGATGTAAAAGGTCTTCGAGATAACCTGTTATATATCAATTATTGCCTCACTGACTAATAAATATCACAGTGGACCAGCCATACACTAAATAAAACATAGATCAACTTATAATGAGATTGGACTGTCATTTTTGGGGACAATTCTCAGAGGCATCATGCCAGAAATATGCCTGAGATGCTTTTGCTTTCTCTTGCTCTGGCACTAGCAGTAAGAATTAGCAAAAGGACACTACCAAGCACTGATGGGATCTGCAACAGCTGGTGAGTAGGACAGTCAAATTTTGTCTCTAACCACTCCTAGCCTTCCTATTTTAGATAAAGCTGTTTAGATGAGGAATAGCTCCTGGGCCTTCTGTTGAAGCTTCAGCTGTCTTGCGTTAGGAAGCCTCAGTGACTACCACTCCACAGCTATCCTCCATTTCAGGCTCAGGACCACTGGTATTCCTACATTTTTCTCGCAGCAGCTAAAGACACAGTGCAAGCTTCAAACTCTGCTTGTAAAGGAAGGTGCTCCGTTGAGTAACGGGGCTTTTGCCATCTCCATTTTGGCTCATAATATGCACACCTGGACTGCTGCTTCTGATACTCAGTGCAAGCTTTTCTTTAGTAGACGCTAGAAAACTAGTGGATGGGGTAAATGGAGCATCAGCAGTTGTTTGCGTGAAAGTGTCATCACTAAGGAGTCAAAAACATGTGGGCCCTGAGGAGACCCTTCATGGAAGCCTGTGCTTGTTGCTGTGGTGCAAGCCTGTCAGCATGGGTCCCAGGGGCGGCACGCAGGCCAGCACCACACTGGTGCTGTGACCTGGGGACATCTCTCTGCTGGGCAATGATGTCTCCCCTCCTTCCTCCTGAAGCCTAATCATTCGCTTCTGGAATCATGGCAGCCATCCTTTGCCTCCCAGCTGGCAGGTAGGGGAGCACGTGAATTCAAGGCTTTGCTGATGTTTCTCCTATCGCTATAATGTGCAGGGATGGGGTCCTTGTTCCCACTCCTCTCTAAAGCAGGTGTTTAGTCCAAGGTCTGCCCTTGTGTGAGTTACCCCTCAAGCTCACCCATCCCACCACTTCCATTCTGGACCATGCCAGCAGTTGCACTGTATAATCTACCACCTTCTTTTTTGGGGGTGACCTCCTCAGAGAAGTCTCTGACTTTCATTTTAATGGGAGTGAACACGTTGCAGACCACAGCCCCCAGGTCTGAAGGCTCGACTTGGAGCTCCAGCAAAGATAGGTGCACTGTAGGACAGTACCAGGCAGGCCTGTTTGATTTACATTTCAATAACGTGTGCCGAACAATGATTTCCCAAAGCCAGTGGTGGAAAACAAAATTGAAAGCCTAAACGTATGCAGATGGCATTCAAAACCCTGGACACAGTTTATGGAACTGATGCATGCTCCGAATTTTTACCTAGGAATTCTTAATTAAGTAAACCATTCAGTAGTGGTGTATTGTTTCAGATGAGTTGCAGTGTCACCACAAAATATCTCAGTGGTTCCCTTCTAACAAAGAGTCTATTATGGAGATTTGTATCAGAGATGGTGGGGTGAGTTTTTGGTACAGTGTGCTGAGGTTTAAGCTTTGCAGCTTCTTTGCTCTTAATGGGATTTGTGCGGCTAAATCCCTTCATTCCTTGCTGAAAATGAACCCCCTGCCAAACAGCAGCTTCAGGTGAATATTGAGTAGCAGGGTTAGGGGGGAGATCATGGTGACCCTATGGGCACCTATTCAAAAGGCTTGCAGTAAGGCTGACTTGGGGGTAATATGCACAGTGCTGCTGTGCAGCCAGGAATACAAATGAGTGAGGGTGTTTGAAGACAAGGTGTAGCTCCTGAAGCCACCCCTGGCCTGCAATAAAATATTTGCCCAGGGAGCAAGGATTGCTAGAAAAGAATTTTTTGGGTGATTTTCTTTTTCTAATCAAAAGGTTAAAATCAGTTTGATTAAGTGCTTCATCTGTATGAAATGTGTTGTTGTTCTTTCTGTGTTACATCTTCTTTTGCTGTACGTTTTTTGGAACTGAATTTTAAGCTCCTTGGAGAGATCTTGGTACACATTTCTGCCTGTACAGGAGCTTGGAGTCAACTCTGAAGACTGGTTAGTTACTGCTGTTTATCTATATGTAGACAGTTATATTTTATAGTTTTGTCAAAATTCAGATTCTTCTAACAACAGTAAAAATTTTCCTCATGTAGTGCATGTTGTTGTACAACTGTCTATTATGAGGATTAACTTTACGAATTTTCCACTTGTGCAGTCTCTATGACCCTCTATAAACTACAGTTAAAGTGATGATGTTTGTATATGTGAAATTCATTTGAAGTTGCAAGAACATAATAACAATTGAAATAAATGAAATTACTAAGGTACTCAAGTTAAGCAAATGCCTACATTTGCAAATATTAGAGACTCAAGAAAGCAGATTATGAATGACGAGTACATTTCTGACAAGCGATACTGCAATATATTTTATGTTCTTAAAACTCACATGTTTTAGGCCTTAGTGTTTAATTACTGAAGAACTTTACTTTTTCAAAGAACTTTACTTTTATGAATTTATTGGAATACATAATTTTTATGGTTGTGAATTTTCATTTTTTCCATATAACTTCGTGAAAAGGAAAGCTATAGTTGTTTAGGTGCTGAAAAGAAGACACAACCATCATAGGAAATATATTTTGAGGGAGAATTTTCAGTTTTTGTGACAGTAGTGATTTGTCTTTGCATAACTAAACAAGCATTATTTTAGAAAATAAGCTGAAACTTGTCTCCCACTGCCATGGACTTTTGCTTGCTATGACTGCAGCCACAGTTATTTTTTCAAAGAATGAAAAACTTGATGCTTCATGATTCTGATGCAGCAACCAGGCCTTCCAGAGCATCATTCCTCCTGTTTAGTTTGCTGGAAGTTCGAAATGCAAGATCTTATCCAAGCCCAGATCAGTGTTTTCTTTTCTTCTTTTTTTATTTTTTATTTGAATGTAACTCTGCTTATAGCTATTGCTCAATTTCAGTGCTGGTGTTTCTCTTGGATTAATGACTAAGTGGTGAAGAAAGGTGAAGGCTCTCCATATGCCAGTCACTACTGCTAATTGCTAAGAAATGTGACATTACTTCGCTAGTGCTGTTTAGCTGGATAACCCATGTGGATGATGTTTGATTGGATAACCTATGTGGACGTCCCAGCATAAAACTCTGAAGCGTATATGGGCTGTTGTGGTATGGGACGGTTACAATTACTGTAAACTGCACCAGAAATCTTAACAAAATGCTGAACTCATGATTTCCTTGTGATAAGAATCAAGGAAGTTTGCACCGCAGAGAAACATTAGATAGGAGAAGGTGCCAAAATGTGGCGTGGGGATCTGCCTTTTGATAGTTATAAAGTGAAACATTCTCCATCTAATAAAAAAATAAATATGTAGCCTTCAACCTGCCAAGAGGCAGGAGCAAGACACAACCCTGCTGAATGTGTGATGGATGCACAGACTGAGGGGTGCCGCAAGAAATAGTGGAGAGAAAGCTTGAAATGCTGTTGGGTACATTTCTTTAATATAAATAAAGTTTTCCAAAACCTCAGTTTCATGATTCAGCATTCCTTTTGGCACTGAAATTACAGTAAAATTTTAAAGTAGGTTAAACAAGTCTGAGGGAATATGCTGATAAGTTCAGGCCAGAGAGGGGAAAGTCCCTGGAAGTAATAATAAAAAAAGACCCCCCTCTACCTCCAGTAATTTCAGTTTAATTCTTTTAATGATGAATGTCTTAAAGCACTTTACAAACACATAATAATTATGATATCCTCACAATACTTTCTGAGGCCAATATAGTCATGCTTATTTTCTGGATGAGTAAACTGACCCACTGTATTAAAATGCTTTGACCAAGGCCTGTTTCCAAAAAAAAAAAAGGGGGAGACACAAAAATGCACTCTTTAACCTAATTATGAGATCGTAGCAATGTGTATGGAGGAAGCAACTAAAGTGCAAATTATACAAGGGGTAGATACTGTAGCCAACTCTTTCTTGCTTTCCTTTGTTTTGAAAGTCAAGTCTCAACTTGAGATAATAGTGGAAACTTGGGGGGCTGAGCACCTTTCAAAAAATTGTGTCAGAAAGTTATCTTGTAGCTTTTATTAGTTTCTTTTTTTTTTATTTAAAAAAATATATACAAATAATTTGTGTATATAATTTTTATCCGTAAGTTAGTTGTGTGGCATCATTACATTAATGACCATCAGGCAGCCAGGGGACCAGAAATGCATGTCTTGTGCATGTGTTGAGCATCATGTTAGATTGTGAAAGTTTGTGCATGTCTGTTTCTGAGGACCCAAGCCTGCATTCCTTCAGGATGGGTTTTCCTAGACAGGTCGGTGTCTGAAGCAGTTCCTGCTGCAAGGATTATGGGATGGGGAGGTCTTGCAGGATGCTTGGGCACCTGCTCTGTCCCAAAGAACTGGAGAAGGCCAGGTGGAAGGAATGGGGTAAGGCTTGGGGCACAGCCTCAGAGGCACCCAGAGAACCGCTGCATGTGCCCAGCTGGAGAGGTGTTGCTGCCAGGGAGCCCTGGCTGTTGCTCTGTTCTGAAGAATGGCTGTAGGAATTCACTATTTCTTCAGCAGGCCCACTGCCTGTGTGTCCCAGCAGAGAGCGAGTGGCTGATCTGGGTTCCCTTCTGTTTCCGTCAGGCGGCAGAACCATGGACTAAGCTGTAGTGGCAGAGTCCCCTGTCCCCACAGTATCCCCAGCTTACTTACTCTGTACAAGATACCTTTCCCTTGCTATAACTCTAAAAGCATGGAAAGACCAGTCTTGGATCCTAACATGATTCGGGAGAGGATCCTAGCATTTTAGAGTAATCAGAGAGTGTGTGTTCTGAATATAACACATCAGCTATTATGGAAAAATACTCTTCTCTGCGCTTTACTATAACATTTTGAAAATGTATGTCCTACTTGATGTGGAAAGTCATTGAAATCAGAGAGATAAAAACTCCATGAGCTATGAAAGAAAACAATACTTTTACTTTTCAGTACTGAGAAGGATGTGATTTTTTTTCAAAAATTAAATATTGATACTTTCCCCTGTGATTTTCATTAACTTTGGAAGACATAGGTTTATATATAAAGTACCATTGCAAAGGTCAGTGAATCTCATTATCTCTACATCAAACTCATAATGCTTTTCTTGAAGACTGTCGTATCTCCTGTAAAGTTCTGATTTGAAGACATCATAATTTAAATATTTTATTCAATTGTATAAGTAGGGGTGAGCCAGAAACAAAACCTTAGCTGAAAACCTGCATGAATCTTGGAAACTTGCTGGTTCCAAAAGATGATCCAGCTTTGTTGCTCAGTACCCAGAGGAACATGAATTAAAGCTACAGGTCTGAGCGCTCCTGTTTCAAACACTGTGAGTGGCTGGAGTTGCAACTACAATTTTTTCTTATTTTTATTTAATAGGTAGCACCACATCGCATGCATGCTCTGTGTTTGCAATGCCTTGTCTCTTTACCTATAAACCTCCCACAAGCCATAAGTGAAAAGACACAATTGGCAAATTTCTCATGGATTGTTAACTTTGGAAAAGATGCACAAATACCTATTAAAGGCAGAGTGAATCACCATGGAATTTTCATTCCACAGTAAAAGCAGTATTTCATTTTGGCTAGTGAAGACTTCTCTATTTTACCCTTTTTGCTCTGGCTTTACTATAGTTTTTTGAAACAGTAAAATGAAACACCTTGATTTCTTCGAAATGTAACATTTGTGCAATTTTTCAGTTACCTTTGTGATGAAGTTGATAACTTCTATAAAATTCTTCAGTTCTGTTTAGTCAGCATTTTCCAAAAGAAGGATTTCCAGTGGGAAATTTTTAACATTAATGAGAAAGGCTTAAGTCAGTGTTCAAGACAGAAAGAAAGGTAATGGGGAAGTTCGTCTGTATCCTGTTACTAACCTGTTTATATATGGTGACTTCTCTTGCTGCAGCAAGAGCAAACATCTTCACATTACAGAGTCAGTCAATAACAGCATTTGATGGGAAAATGAGTTTACCCCCATATGATCCAATACGAGGCTGAGAGATGGTGAAGAGTGGAGAGGGTTTGTGGAGATGCTTCCTTGCAGGTGTTGAGAAGCAGCGATGCTCTCGCCATCCCAGTTTGCCAGACTTGGGGCAGGGCAACCAGCTGGGCAGCATGGCAGGGGCTTTCCCAGGCCTTTGGTCACTTAGCTGTCGCAGGGTCTGTCACACCATGGTGGGCAATGGTTGTTTTGCTAACACAGCTGTACTGCTTTCTTTGCTCCTGCTGATTTGTCCAGAGCCAGTTGAAGCATTTGGCATGGGCCTGGCTGGTATTTGGTAAATGTGACCCGAAGCACCATTGAACATGTACCCATCTTGTCTTGTGTTTCAAAATATTACCACTTAAAATATAGCCTGTAAAGTTGTTGAAAAATGAGCCTGTAAAGATGTTGAAAAGTGAGCTGAAAAAATGAAAAATAAATGCACTAAAGTGAAAACATATGACAGGTGCAAGTTATATGCAAACTTTATAATGAATTCTGAAAATATACTTAAAGAATAAGAACTACAATTGTTTCTAGTCTGGATGGTATGTATTAAGGATATTAAGGATCACTCTTAGGTGCTCCATGATATTTGCCAGGACTAGAAGTACGATTATGCTAGTGAACTTTAATTAATCACTCAATACCCTGAATGTAATAACAGGCAAGGGGGTAGGTAGCATGAAGTCAATCTCCAAATTGTGCCCAAGGGTTTCACATGTGGGATGGATGAACTGGCTGCAGTAACTGAAATGCTAAGCCTGAATTTATGTAGGCCATTCAAAGCAGACATGAGCTCCAGAGATTTGTGAACAATCAATTATCACTATTTTTTTTTTTGAACATGTCTTGCTTCCCACATCTCATCAGCTGATGGCTGCGTGTAGGAGTGGAAGCGAAAGTGCCAAAATTCCATTTGTTTGTTGTTTCTGGCACAAATCAGATCAGGAATTACTGCAAGATTTCCAACTTCATTTGCCAGACCAGAGAGGTTGGGATAAGTCTGCATAATTCTAGGAACCCAACTTCCAACCCGTTCCCTTTTGCCCAGCGTCTTGACTGCCATGCAGCAGCACATGGCAAAGGCAATTAATGGCCTCAATTTGGTTATAACATGCCTTTCTGCTTTTTTCTTTTCTTTCTTCAGAGCTTTGTCATCCGTGGTGGCTTTAGGAGCTAATATCATCTGCAACAAAATCCCAGGCCTGGCCCCTCGGCAGCGAGCGATCTGCCAGAGCCGCCCTGATGCCATCATTGTGATTGGGGAAGGGGCACAAATGGGAATCAATGAGTGTCAGTACCAGTTTCGGTACGGGAGGTGGAACTGCTCTGCACTGGGAGAGAAAACAGTCTTTGGACAAGAGCTTCGAGTAGGTAAGGGTGTCTCTAATATGGTTCTGAAGTTATATGTTGGGGCTGTGTTTCTTTTAGCTTTCTCACTGTGGTCCTGCAAAGGTTTATATACCTCTGGTATTTGCATACTGGAGTTGAACAGTGATGCTCCCAGAACTGTGCTCTGTATGTTTTCACTCATTGAAAAGTAACTGGAGAGTGACAGGAGGTGTCTAGTGATCTCTAGATGAAGTCATTCATATCTGTGCAACTTCATACCCAGCAATGGCTGAGATGCCTGTGCAGGTCACAGTCATCGCACCCCATAAAAAAATATTTCCAATTGCCATCCTTTTAGAAATTGCCATGATAACCATGCTGCATGTTATGATCAGTCAAAAGAGAACTAAAATCAGCTCCAAAAAGCCCTCTGCACACTTGCAAAAAACTTAGGTAATGGGAGAGTCCCAATTAACTGATGGAAGTACAGTGCATATGACTCTGACCTTCCAATATACATCAGCGACACATATCCATTTTAGTGTTGCTATCATATTGTAAAGAAAACACTGCAAGTGATCTGAGGCAGGAAACTTATTCAAAGAAAACAATACAGGACCTTGGCCTGATAAACTGTTAGCTGGCAGAAGTTAAATTAATCACTTTCAATTTACCCTATGTCTAATATTATTTCATAGGAGAGATTATGCAAATTTTTCCAGCACTGAGGTAATTATTTTCCTCATCACCCAGCTGAGTATCCTTAGCCTGTTCCTGACCTTCCCTCTCTCCTCCAAGGGCTGTCCACTTATCATCCTCCATCCTGTCTCCTGCTCAGTATTGGGACAACATTTTGTGGTGTGTGGCTCTCACAAGGGCCATTCAGCTTCTCAGCCTGTTAATATTGTGTCTGATTCTTCTTTGGGTGACACCTCTTTCTTAAGTTCAATTGTTCAGGTGAGTCTTGCATCCCAACACAACTGAATGTGATCAGGCATAAGATCTCATCAAAACTGTGAAAAAAAAGGCATAATATTTCATCCCATCTGTGCAAAGAGGAAACAACTTATATGATTCTTTGGTTGCTATGGAGATCAAGGCTTTGGGGTTCTTTTCCAACACCTTTGTGAAATGGATGCCAAAAGCTGAGGTATGCTTAACTCAATGATAGAACTAAATATTTTTTAAAAGAACGTGTGAGTCTGAGCATCTGGCTGAGGTCTGGGCTTTTTAAGGGCACAGTGGCCCGGCGGTCAAGTGTTGTAATTGGGTAAATCCATTAGCATCAGGGGAACTGACCTACAGCTGCTGAGAATCTGTCATATTCTGTGAGAATTACTCCACACCAAATCACAGAAGGGGAAAGGGCTAAAAATAATACTAAAAAGACCCAGTAAATCAAATTAATGGCAAGAGAAAAGTCCAAACTTTTTGAACTTCAGAAAAAAGTTCAGTAGAATTTGATTTTGATGTTGATAAGCTGGTGGTGATGAATTTGCTCATCGGAGTCGTCCCCCACATTTGTCTTAAGATATTTCTAGTTCTGTTAGATAACACTTCTTGCCTAACTTTTGTTTCTTAAGAAGAGAAAAACATCTAGTCACTTGTCTTGACTATTAGAAGCACAGGTCTGGTCCTTCTTGGTTGGTCTTATGCTTGTTTCTCTTAATTTGATGCCCAAAATGATGTTGCCAGAAAATTTGTAGCTGCCAAGCATGCTAGATTTTACTTCTTCATGCTATGTTGTCTTATCTACAGACGCTTGCAGGCATGGTCTGACCCTTCGACAAGTAAGTCATCTTAACTTTTGTGAGATCATTTATGTCCTTGAAGAGGCACACTCTGGAAGGTTGTACCAGAGTCAGTGTCATCACTAAGCTTCATGGTGAAAATGCATTCTCCACTTCTGCTTTCCTCTTCAAACTAGGAATCTTGTGACACCTCATCAGTTCTATCCTTGTACTCATGAGCATTAATCCTCTTCACCACTGAGACACTCCTTTCATTCTCAGAAACCTTGTGAGCACAGTCCAAATGCCTAAAGAGGACAGGTTGTGCCTGTGCTTTCATTCTGAATGTTTCTATACAAAATAATAGCTACAGAGAACAAAAATTGTTTGGCATAAGGATGGACCAGGTAGGTTGGTCAGACTACACAAAGTTTGAAAAAACAAGGTTTTCTTGAGCTACTGCTCAAGCCATTTTTGCCAAAGTATTTGCCAGATTTTCGACCTCTTCACTGAACCTGGGTGGTTTCTTGAAACTCTGAAATGACTGAAGTGGAATTTGGTGGGTTCTTTTATGGCTTAACCCAAACACAGATGAAACTTGGCAGTTGCATTTGACATTTGTTGGGTGTGAAACCACACAAACTGTAACGGATGGAGAAGGTTTACATGACCCCTGCCAGCTGAGCCAGATATGTTCCATGCAGGTCTATAAAGGATCCCATAATCCACATGTCTTTATTTGTTTTATTAGTGGAGTAGCACCCAGAGACGATGTGGTCAGTATCTAGGAAAAGGACATGGTTTAGGAAGTGGTGTTATTACACTAGCAAGGGGAAAAAAGTAAAAAAAAAAAAAAAAGAACTAAGCTAGAAAGAAAGAGTTCTTCAAAGGTACAAAATACTTGTAAGCATAAATATTCATTTGTGTAACAAAACACATCTGTGTTTGACACATGCAGGAACACTAAACCAGGCATTTGGTTCTGCCTGAATAGACTGAAGAAAGGATTAAGATTAAAAAACTCTTAAGTACTTAAGTACTTCACCCCAATTGAAAGTTCATCTAACTTTTTCCCAGAATCGTTTAGGAAGATGAACAATGAAGGCTAATTATTCAGGACATAAGGAGGAGAGGCCAAGTAAGACATGATAGCATGATATTAACTGCTCTCTATCTGTATGGCAAAGAGAGGACCTACTCTTTAGCCACTGGGCCAAGGTTCTACCATGAGCGCTGACAGGTGCAGATTTAGGGTTATTCTACTATAATTTATATCTGGTGCAACACTCCTTCTCCCCAAATTCAAAGCGAACTCCCAGAATCACCCAACATGAGGTTTCTCCAGCAGCTGTTTATCTGTTGCCAACACCACCCCTTGGGTGCCATTGTGCTCCAACTATGCATGTCTTCCTGCCACAAACAAGCGGCAGCCCGAAGGCATGACACTGGAGCAAATGTGCACTCTTGTGACTTCTGAGAATCCTACTGTGCCAGGGGAATCCCCAGTATGTTAGCTAAGCTGGACTGGTGCTGAGATATTTTTTTCGAAGAGGTACATCAGTGAATGAGGGCTGTACTACCTATATAATACCTGGGAGTCTGTATTAAAAACAATTGAAATAGTTCAGAGGACAGAATAACAACTGTGGAAATTATGTCAGGCATGGGGCATTCGTGTTGGTGTGAAAGATTTATAGAAGCCAGAAATGAAAAATCATGGAGAGATCCAAACTAGTAGCATGAGTGAAGGATGTGGCATGGGATGCATTAGCCAAGGATTGTGTATAGCTTTTTATGGTATATTTATAGCTGGGAACTTTTCTATAATCATGCCATCCCCATAGAAAATTCACTACTAAAATCACTTTACTCATATTTTCCCTGTACATGTATTTGTCACCTTCCTGCACTCATCTCTAGTTTTCATGTCAGTTTCTCACATAAAGTCATCTCTGGCACTCTCCACTCATTCTTCTTGCTATAAGCCTCTTTAACAAATGGATTCAAAAACTAATTTGTTAATGATATATCAATTGCTATTATTGATAACCACTGCTGAAGGATGATTGTCCTAACTTTTTGAAGGCAAGAACCCTATCCCAGCAGAGTAAAGCCTCTGGCCCTATTGGGTTATTGATGCAAAAGAGCTCCAGCTCTAGGGACTGGCCTCTATTCCCCCAGATGATGGTTGGAGAAAACAATAATGGAGATACCTCTAAAAGTTACAGATCATTGATAACAGTTGGAAGCAAATAACTCCACACACACACAAAAGTAAGCAGTGCAGACTTTGAAGTATGCAGTCAGAATCAATAATGGAAGTGAAATTTACTGTTATTCTTTGACAATCAATTATTCTGGCTAATTACTGTTCACTGACCATTTCCACTGGGATTCTCCAAATGGAAGTGCTTCTGAAGAGACTACTTTTACTAGTGCTAAACACAGGGCAAAAATTAGGTGTTTTGAAAAATATATTTGTCAAGATATCAAAAGTATTCTGTAGATGTCTCCTTTGTCAGCCTCATGATGTGGGAAATGGTAATGATTTACTAGTATTCATTTGACTGTGTCATCGATACAATGACTTGACAAATCTTTGAACTGGACAACTGACAGGGAAGAATAAACAAATAGGCAAAAGCAAGGGAGTTCTGGAGTTGTTGGCTTTTTTTTTTTTTTTTTTTAAATCTCTGATCTTTTGTATTGATCTGTTGCTTTCTGGCATGTTGAAAGCATGCATGTGAAGTGAGGTTGAAGCCCTGCTTGCCATGCGAGGTTGAGGAGGACATAATCTTAAGAAGCTTCTTGTTGCCATGCATTTACTTAACTTTTGATCCACTCTCC
The DNA here is from genome assembly GCF_036013475.1 of Columba livia. NCBI lineage: Eukaryota > Metazoa > Chordata > Aves > Columbiformes > Columbidae > Columba > Columba livia. Next base: position 139,829,150 of record NC_088602.1, on the reverse strand, counting down.
AGGCAGAAAGGGAAAGGGATGGGAGAAAAAAACTACGGTTTTAAAGACTAACAAAATCTGTATGGGGATTTTATTAACTCACAGGTGAAGGAGGCGTTACAAATTATTTTGAGAAACACAATCAGAAAATAAAGTTGATTGTCATGGTTATTTACAACCACGTGTTTGTACACATGCACACAAAAACCACTAAGACAACAACATAATTTCAAACAGGAGACTAAGAAAGTGAGAGGAATATCTTCCAAAGGAAAGATACTAATGAAAAAAGTGATTATTTCTATATTTGTACCAGAAACACGTAACTAAGTCCACATTGGATCCTGGTGTTTTAGCTGCAGGCCTGAAAGAACAAGGGAACTGGGCATGAGAGATACGTAAGTGATGGCATCATGGAGAAATGGTTGAAATCTTATTATACATGCTCAGGGGGTGTCAGTCAGTAAATTATTCTTGGTTCATGCCATATATAGGCTTACTTGAATACAGATTCAGACTTACATACAAATCCTGTCATTTTTATTCTGGGCTATGATGGTGGTTTAACCATGATGCCAAATGTTCATAAAAACTTCCTACCAAAAATGGGAGGAGTAGAGAAGCTCATTATTCTCCAGAAATAGAAATTTACATCCAAGCAGATACATTAATCTAGCACAGTAGGGTCTAGTATGGTATGAGTTGGCCAACTTAGAAAGCTTGGCTTTCAGTATGAGCAGAAAGCTTCCAATACATGAAGAGAAGTGGCGTTCTTAGGAATGCTTTACAACCATACTTGTGCTTTAATACTATCAGCAAATCAATTGAAGGGAACCTTAAATGAATCCAGATAGTTTGCCTAAAGTAAGTACATTTCTATTACACTTTTTGCCTTTCTTTCCTCCTGCCATTTATTTCTCTGTTACTTTGTAATAATTTTCCAATTTTTAATCAATTTCTATTGTTAGCTATATATTTATTAATGCTTTGTAATATTCATAGATCAGGTTGACTGTATGTTTATTATTCTAACATCTGTGTATTTATTATGGGAAAATCTATCTTTACGGACTTGTGTTATATCCAATAAAAACAATATGAGGGAAAGAAAGGAATCATACAGCTGGAAACAATTTGGAGGGGAAAAATGAGTTGGAATTAGATTATTTTAAATATGATACAGAGCAGGGTATACACTTCACTGACGGAAAGGCAGTAATTATCTTTGTCATAGCAGTAGGTGCTATGATTGGTTTAGGCATTTGTCAGTTATTGTGAACCTCAATTGCACAGTGGCTTTTGGACCTAACGTGGAAAAATTCCTGGTTTTCTTGTTATTGTCATATAGCGTGGTCCCAGACAGCAATGTCCTTTGAGCATTCAAGCAACTGATCAGAAAGAAACTTGTTTTCAGCAATTTGAATTGGCTGTCTGCGTTGGTGCTAGGATATGGTAAAAAAACCATCTCAGTGTGAGAGGTGGCTTCTCAGGGGACTGGCATCAACTTCCAACTCCTAGTGTAGGCAGCTGCCTGGGATGACAGGAGAGAGGTGCATAGGATGCATTCAATCAGCTGAAATCAGTCACATTTCTAAGGCTGTCTGTGACTTCCAGAAGACAGCACAGGAACAATACAGACTGTGTCTTTATTACTTGCACGGCTACCTTGGAGTGACTGTTAATGTCCATTTCACAAAATGTCTTGCGGAGACATTGCATTTGCAAGTGTGATTCAGTTAAACTAGTAGATACTACAAATACAATGGCAAATGTAATGATCTGTGGCTTATGCAAGGATAGTTTTTAATAGAAGCACAGTGATGTGTAACAAGATGCATAATTCTTGGTTATTTCAAGAGAGAATTTTCTCTTTATTAGGCTAGTTAAAAAACATTAACAAGACATGCATAGTGGACTACCACCCCTACCAATTGGGTAGCTGATAGGCAGGCAGACAGAGGCAGTCGGTAAAGAGGAAAAAAGCCCCAAAATCTGAGGACTACCTCACTTTGCTTATTTTGCAGGAAAGATTTATCAAACTGCAAATGTTCACTGCAAAGTCTTCTCTTAAAATGCCTCAAACAGTGCATTTCTTTTCACAAGTGACATGTTGTTGCTGGAATTAGAAACAAAAATATCCTTAACCTTAAGGATATCCAGTATATGTGTTTTAACTTATTAGATACATATTATTACAGAAGGATTTCAGTTGCGGCAGTGACTATCCCACAAGTTGCCTTAAAAAGGCAGAAAGGCCATGCTGGAACAGCGCTGGGCTATTCCACCTAAAGACCCGCACACTTGTATTAGTTACCATACAGGCAGTAGGGTAAGTAGTATAAGGCACACAAGCTGCCTTAAAATGACAGTTTTCCAGTGCAATTCATTTAGATGGAAGACTAAACAGTGGGATAAAAGCTGTAATATTCTAGTAGTTACAAGGTAAAGTTAGTGAGAGAACTATTTTATTTTTCATTATCAACTTTGGAGGAAATCGGTTGATTCAAACAGTTCATACTTTCTGACTGTAGAAGGGTGGATAAGCTTTTTACTGTCACAGTAGAAAAGCAAGAGAGTAACCCAAACCAGAGTAAGAAAATAAACTTCCCAGCTGGCGGCAGCTGAGGTTGGGAAGGATTGGTAAAAAAAGTTATGAAACAACTACTGTGCTAAGAATTTATATTATTTTAACTGAGGAGACAGCCTATTGTGAGAGTTGTAGGTTCAGACTCCTTCATTTTACTAGGTTTCTGTTACTTGGAGGTTTTTAGAAAAATAAAAATATCTTTCTGTTCTAAGGAAGTACAGTCATATTAAAGACACGTCCTATTTTGAGAGGACGGGGATATCCAGCTTAGTGAATCAATTCAACAATTTGTGGGTGATAATTCATCTGTGCTTTAAAAATGTATTTATATGCCAGAGCCTCATAATGATCCAGTGAGGCTTAATTAATGTTTTCAAAACACTGCAAATCATAGATGAAAAGATAAACGTGTGGACAGTACCATTTGTAAATTATGAGTCAACGGTAATAAATTTTGTTTGACGACATTAGAAAAAATGTTGCTTTGCTACATTAATTTTATCATATCTATCTCTTTTCTTTGTATTCTAATAAAAGAAATGTCTAGCATATATAATCTGTAGCATATAATGATTTCCAACCACAAATAGTCAAATTATTATTTTTCCCAATTTATAATCTCTATGGCCTAGTGTTTTTGTAAGGTACTACTGTCCAGTTCAAGTGTAGCTCAAATGTGTTTGCTTTTCCCTCAAGGAAAAGTTTGAAGAAAAGTATGAGTTCTCTTAAACTAAAACCTTATTGTTGTCATTTAAAGATTTGCCTCTTTGGCAGCAGGCTTGCTTTAAAAGGCAGACATCCTTATTCTAAACATAGCACTAATATGTTAGTACAATTACTTAATGAACTCTGCATGGCCTGCAGCTGGAGGAGAAATGGTAGATGTTGACCTGAATGAAATCTGGAATATCCATCCTGAGGGAAGTGCTAACTTTTTAAACTGATGTTTCGTTTGATTTTTACAAAGAAAAACGAAGATTATTTGGAACTGATGTTTTACTGGAGATGTTTTCAAACTAAAATATGCTGATAGGCCTCACTCTGGCCAACTTTGTTTCAGTTTGTTAGTGCACTTAATTTAAATCAGTTAAGTGCATTGATGTAAACTGATGCAGGGAACTGTAACTGGGGAGACTCAAGTCTCTGTATCTCATGAGCTCTGGTCTCTCATGCTTCCGCATGTATTCTAAGCTATATTGTTCCATAACACACTGCACAGCTTGACAGGAGACATCACATAGCATGACACACTGCCTTCCTGTGACCCGAAACCTCAGGTTAAGAAAAGGCCATTATGCTCTCAAAACAACAATGGACTGACATGAGGATGCAGTTTAATATTTTGTTTCAGTGGCTCAAAACAAAATGGAGCTGCATTTTATTAAACGGAATATCTCCATTTAAGTATTGATGTGGAAAAGAAACACTTTTTTGGAGAGGGGTGGGTACTTATGGTATTTGGCACTCTGCAATTGTTACAATAAATATGTAATTAGCTGTGGTGGAAAAGGGTACTGTTGTGTATAATGTAGCCTTACAGGCTGAGTCTGATCATGTCCTCCTCAGCACTGGCCAGAACAAAACCCCTCCCTTTCACTTGCTTTTAACTTTGTCTTAAGCTACTCAGGATAACATTTTCCATTTTGCTTTTCTGGTCTGCATTGGGATGAGTGAGTCAGAGGTCCTGTGGAAAAGATAGTATGCAAATTCTAGGCTATTATTTAATTGAATACTCTTCTAAAATTTGGACACGACAGCACTAAGTTTGCACAGCAACATTAAGTTTGGCATTTCATTTCTTCCAAGTGCCTCACTAGGAATGTTAATATTCCTTTAATGTCAAATTTTTAATGTCACTTTGTAATAAAATTGCTGGCTAGGAAGGATCCATGGCATGTTGACTCAATTAGTTACTTCCAGTGTCCCAGTCCTATTGGTTAATGACTTACAATGTAATGCACACTTAAAACAGGAAGGCAAATAATATTTAACGTTAAATAAAGTGGTACTGGGCTTAATCCAAAATGACAGAGGCCAAATTCTAGCCCTATTGCAGTCAGTAGAAATTTTGCCACTGCTTTCACCAGAGCCAGGATTTTACAGCCACTAAAAAGGCTCCTGGCTTTTGGGCATCAGCAGAAGTTCAAATTGGAGCTGAATTTCATAGCAAGGACTCAGCTAAAACCTAATTAGTTAAATAGAAATCAACCATAAGACACTAAGATTTTTTTAAGAACAGAGCAACTTTGTGAACAGGCAGTTGCTGTCAAATCTTGCCACGGCAAGGAAAGTTCTTTACGTAAGATGGCAGGTGGCACAGGAGGGCAGCTAACCTGTTGGTACGTGATCCTGTAGTAACTCGAGGTTCTAATGACTTTGGAGATTCTTTGAGCTTTACTACTGCGGTTCACTATGCTGTCAAAATCTCTTCCCTAGAATTACAGATGATAGGTTTGGTCATCTAGTTCAACCTCTACATCAAGCAGGACAGGCTAAACATAACATTAGACTTGAGAGTTACATGTGTAGCAGCATCCCTCCCTTTCCTTCTCTGTTCTCTGGGATACACTCTGTTTGGTAAACCACCTGTTTCTAAATTGAAAAGCTTGAAATGCACTGAGAGACATTTACAAACATTACAAAAAGCACAGCATTTGTTGATCTGTACATTTTGGTTTGCAAAGAAATGTTTTAGCATTCAGGCTTAGATTATCGATCCATACAGTTTGTTGCCTGTTCTCTAGTCACGAGCAATTTCTTTTTCTAATGAAATGGCTGGCATATTCCAAAATATTATGTCCAACAAATATCTTATTTTCTAATTGATAAAATTTCCTTTCTGGGTATTGTGCATGACTTTTCAGCATTGGATTAAATCACCCGTGACTGTAATTTATTACTTACCGACATATTGTATGTTCATAACTGTGAAGTATAATATTATTGTTACTGATATAAGTCAAATTAAAATGAGAGAAATAAAGCAAGCAAGAGAGAGCACTTAATTATCTACTATTTGGAGGCTTGAAAAAATAAATCTAGCATGGTAGTTGTTAAGGAATATAGCTAAGGTGGCTGTCCTCTCAGGATTCAAACTGGCCAACAACTTTAGTTGTGCTGTTTACCCAATATGCGCTTAACTTTAAACCCTCCATTTTAAGTCCTATTAAGTAAAAGAGGGTTTAAAAATGTTTCACTTTAAATGCATGCCCAAGTGTTTTGCAGAATACAGAAGTCATAGTGAAAGCCAGCATTCAAGATGGTGAGGACAGTAAGTCCTTCAGCTAGTAAATGTTGTCACACCTATCCAGTTTTGATCAGATTTGGCCTTAGGATTTAAGTGGATCTGTGAGACAACTTTTAGGCACAAGTGTAATCTGTTGCAATCTAGAATGCTGTGGCCACTCAGAGGTTCAACCTCCAATTTCGGGGACTGTGAAAGAAAGATGATTTCTAAGACTTAACCAGTGTCAGTGTAAATTGTGGGCTTGGATGGCTGAGGAGTCTTTAAGTAGACTGCTCCCCAGAAAGCTCACTGGTGCACTGGGAGAAGACACTTCTATCTCTAGATAGATGATCAATGTGCATGGACTGAATTGCTGTAGACGGGAGAGCTATATTCAACTTGCTAAAATGAACAAAGTTTACACATGGATCATGATTTGTTTATACGCGTTCTCTCATTTCCTCATGACACTGTGGAAAATTGTTTTCTGTCTGATTCAGCCTGTACCCATTCTGTTCAGAAGAGGCCTTCACACAATGTGCCATATGACATGGTCAGTGAAACCTTGCATTTTCTGAGGGGAACGGCACAAGAGGTAGTGTTGGTTTCTGTCTCTGTTGTTGAATGAAAGGACTTAAAAAAACAGAGGCAGAAAAATGGGGAGCTCCTTCCTCACTTTGTTCCTTTGGCCCAGTTGCATACCACATAGCTCCAGGCATTTGCATGAGATGTCTAAGAAACCTAGTGAACCTGTACTCCTTGTATAGTCAAAGAAGAGAGAGAACCACTTCCAGGGTGTGATTTGGACCTTAATTTGACTGCATGACTGTCTGGAGGTCACTGTTGACTATCCTGGAAGCTTAGACTCCCTAATTAGGTATCAAGCTTGTTGATATCTAATTTTGGTTTGTCGACGAAATTTTTCCACCTCTCCATGTATCTCAGGGAGATATCTTTCATGAATTTATACCTGCTTGCCTTACATAACAGACATAGAAACCTGATCTTCATTTAAAGTCCTAGCTATTCTTGGTACTCATTCACCAGCAGTACCTGCAAAAGTTGTCTTAGCTGATGACTTTCAGACAGATACTGGAAAAAAAAATATGCTCCAACCACAAGCTTAACTTCACCACTGCTTTTTGGAAATTTAAGAACAAGTGGGAGTCCAAAATTACCACCAGATGGTGCACCTATTTAGTAAGTGACAGAGACATGTTCCACAAGAAAGGATAGCCACAACCTCCAGCAACCCACCAAGTTGTTTCCCCTGCTGTTTATTCTCAGCTGTGATATAAATTGAATGTGTTTGAAACATGGACCTGCTGGTGATACTATTCTGTTACATTTAGTATGGAGTATGTTTTCAATCTCCGTGATGGAAACCTGTCAACTGCCTGGCTAGAGACATGAGGAAGTGGGAAAGAGCATAGCAGGTCTACAAATGCATGTAAAGGGAGCAGGAAAGACAAAGAAATGGGCCAGGATGAGGCAAAATTGGTAGTGGTGGATGGCAATGAACAGGCTCCAAAATCAGAAGCCGTCAGCACAGAACATCTATGCCTTGCTGTTTCATTAAGTTGGGCTAGTTCTGGCTATTAATGGTAGGCAGCCTGGAGAAGGTTGAGGTCAGGACATTTCTGAAGGATAGTCTTGATGTATAAGTCAGTATTTTGGAAAAGCATCACTGCCAGTATCCCAGGAGAAACACATGGGATATTTTATTAACTGCATAGCAAGGGTGGTGAACTTTCCTAAACAGTGAAGTGGTTTTTATTCTCTAACTGCTTCTCATTCCTAAGCACTTGTGGTACTCCACACTCAGAGAAAGATTAGCACAAGTTGATAAGCATGTATTTTCTGCCATATATCTCAAAATGTCACAAGACCATGTGATTCTTTCAACTAGATTTGCTGCAAATCAATACATTATCATGCGTAACGTGAGTCAGTCTCTTTTCCTATTCTGTTCTACTTCTTGCTTTAAAGAATATTGTAAAGTAATATGTAAGTTCTTGGCAAGACTCTTCCATGAGCATTACAAAACTGATGCAGTAAAAAATATTGTGAGCATCTTATTCCTTTGTATAGACGTATCTTTTACTGCTTCCTGTTGTTTTGGTGTGTTTTAAAGGTTGCCATCCATAGAATTTAATATATTGCTAGCCAATGATTAATTAGAAAGCTTGCTATTTCAATTACAATTTGACTAGCAAAGAAATGCCTGAATTGAAATTTTCCTCTGAGTAAAGAGTGAAAATGTTTGCATATTCTTTAACATGAGAGGTACTCATTCTGAACAGACAAAATAATTTTTTGTTCTCCTTGTCCAAGCTAAGAGCAAGGCATCCTTGAGAAGCTCAACACAATTCCTGTCCTATCATTTTTCACATACCCTGTGGCTCCTAGTTCAATGTGAAAACTATCATTTTATGGTTAAAGCATGGACCAGGAGATAATGGACTTGGATTCTGTTCCTAGCTGGGCCATATACTTTTCTTGTGACCTTGGGCAAGTCAGTTCATACCTCGTTGTCTGAAGACTAAAGATGAGTAATTTCAGTGGGGAATTGAAAGGTTTAATTAATGTGGACTAACCTCCACTTAAACTTCTGTGAAGTACTCTGAGATCCTCAAACAAAAATGGTTGCTGTTAAGGTCTTCTTATCCAAACAGGAAACAAAGGACAGAAATGTCATGGAAGGATTTGTTCTTCTAGAAACTAACTCCAGGCCTGAAAAAGACAATACTGAAAAATCTTGATATAATAGGCCTGATGAGATTATTAGCTTATTATGAGAAAATTTGGAAACTTTAGGCAGTTGTCCACAAAGAGCCTAAACTCAAATTTCACAAACAGAAAATACGTACATGTTCAGTACTTACACGTAATATTAAACAGAGAGAATAAAGCCCACAGGAAGAGTAACCACTGCTGGTTACTTATTATACAGTCGCTGTATGTGTGCTGTGATTCTTCTAGTAAATCTTTATGTCAAAGAAGAAGCTTTTTCCAGCTACTCGTGCACAGTGTCATCCTGACACCAGTGATGGGTTCTCTCTTCTTCCCTTTCTTTTTCTCCTGTCTCACATTTTCTTTTACTTTGGTAGTTCAGTAATGCTGAAACCAGGTTCCCTTCCCTTCCCTTCCCTTCCCTTCCCTTCCCTTCCCTTCCCTTCCCTTCCCTTCCCTTCCCTTCCCTTCCCTTCCCTTCCCTTCCCTTCCCTTCCCTTCCCTTCCCTTCCCTTCCCTTCCCTTCCCTTCCCTTCCCTTCCCTTCCCTTCCCTTCCCTTCCCTTCCCTTCCCTTCCCTTCCCTTCCCTTCTTTGCTTTTCTCTTGTCCATTGATCAACTGAAGTTTCTGCAGTGGCACTTTCTTGTCTGTTTTCAGGGATTAGTGGCAATATTCCACATACTTATGACAAAATGAGGCATAAAGGTCACTCAAGAAAGGCAAGACACTGATTTTTAAAAGACCCTGGACTACTGCGCTATGAGGGATGGGCATGGAAAGTTTGGAGGCAGCAGACTACCCTCAAATCTGAGAGGCAGTGAGATTGCTGATGGGCTTTACACAGCATGAAGTATTTCAATTGTCCTTCTCAAAGTCAAATTCAAAGTCTGATCTGCACGGACTATCTCATGCAGCAGCACGTGCATGCTGTCACTTTGTGTTAGCCAGAGGAACATTACATCATGTGACAGACAAAAACACTACTTGGTACCATATAGCCTAATCCAAGACTTTTCACGTGAAACATTTGTTTTGTTTTGGTTTTAAGATGTTCTAACTGGTCAGTTTTAATTAGAGCTCAACCTGAACCACAAACGATAGATTTGAACTTTCCCAGAGTTCAGTGGTGTTCAGATCTGGCTTTTGGTTTGGCCCATCACAAAAACAGGGGTCAGCTTCAAAGTTCAGATCTGGAAACGGGCTGCTACAAAGCGGGGGGCTGAAAAGCTCATTTAATGAGACCCACATCTTGTTTTAATGGCAGATTTGCAGTAGAGACACTTGCTAGTGTTTTCTAAACATACTTTTATGTAAGCAGTGTCTCGAAGACTGGTGTTAATACCAGTCTATCTATTTAAATACTCTTGTATTTATACTGCAGAAAGAGAATTGTCCCTGTTTTCTCAATCACAAAGCCTGGATCCTGGTCTGAAGTTGGAATACCTTAAAAATGTATGGATCTTGCTTCTGATCTTTTTTTAAAACTCATCCTTCAGCTTTAGGGTATTGCACTTAAAAACAATGAAAGCTCTTTGTGAGCTAGAAATTTGATCTTTTTATCCTCATAATATTTAGTGTTTTCAGCTGAACTCACCTGGCCAGAATCCACCCATTTGTCAAACTCTTGCCTGTGTGAATCAGTATCTTGGGGTGAGTTTGTTCACTACTTGGCAAAACACAAGCTTAGCACAACAAAGAAAATAAATAACAACTAGTAGTCTACTGCAGAAGACAACCTGACTGGTAGGGTTAGCTGGAGAGGTTCAGATTAAACACTGATTTGGCACCATTCTTAATATAATTCTTAATTTAATTCTTCCTTGTTTATGTGAGTCTTGTCACTTCCCAACTCCTATAAGGATCAGAAACTCCAGAGCTGAAAAAAAATCTTTGCTCTTGTGATGTTTCCGGACTCAATTTGCAAACCAGAGAGGTTTGGACCAGAATCTAAACTTTGTGTATTTATCCAAAACCCTCTGAGCTCTTTACTCATTTAAATCTCTTTCATATGTGTGATTTGTGCCGTGTCTTGTTCACTGGGGTTACAAGCCTGACTACCAGGGAAAGATCCTTCAAACACCAAGAAGTGCAGACATCATTACTTGAATCTAGCTCTCCTCCCAGGAAGACTGTCAGGCAACTCAAATGTATCATAAATGTGAATGCAGCCACACAAGTAGTGTAAGAGCATTTGGAAAATATTGAAGTGAATTAGAAAGCAACTTTCAACCCAGTCCTTTCACCAGAACTTTCTCATTTGCTTTCCACAAAATCTGAGCTCTGACAGGGGATGCCAGTGATTTATAGGGGTAGTGCCCGGCTGTTTGCCCTACGCCTTGAAGACACAATCTCTGCAGCAAAATTAGCAGAGCACAACGCAGGCTCATAGTCGTGATCTGCAAACCCAGCCTCTCCACCACTCCCACAAAGGAAGGGCTGGTTTGGGCTGGACTGTAAGACATATCCATGATGCATGGTCCTTCTGCTACCACAGGAGTGGTAACGCCCTGAACAGTCGCATCAGGACGCACCATATCACACCTGTCAAACCCTACCTTGCCAAGAATGCACCAGAGAAACACATTAAAGCCCTCACACCTAAAGAATGAGTGGTCAGTCACCAGCCATAGTGCTCACGTTATGATTTGCTTGTGAAATTTGACATGTTGAGTTGGTCTTCTAAGGTGTCCTGCTAGGCATCAGAAACCATGCTAGGAATTTATGTGAGCAAAAGATATGTTAGGCAGCCTTAATGAACAATATATAGAATTTTCCTCCAGGAGACAATCCAACAGCAACTCCCAGCAAATACAACAAGAACCTCTCTGCTATGTCCTTGTGCAGAATTTTACAGGTAAAGGCAACAATCTAGTACACTATTTGACACTTTTTTTTTTTTGTCAAGCACAGGGAATAGACTTTTTTCTATGTCTATACAGTTTTGAAGAATATCTTGAGGCCACCTTGAACAGCAGGGTCACTGGACAAGATGAAAGCTTAATAATTTCTGTGCCTGGAAAGTTCTATCTCAGGCACACAGGAACTGTTTCTCCATGGCCTGTAGTCTGAAATGCTTTTCAGAGCCTCCAGCCTGGCTATCACCATTTCTGAGGTTGGGTAGTACTTCCTCCACATTCATTGCTATTACCACAAAAGGGTGAGGAGGTCAAGGTATTTCTAAATATCACCATTTCATAGTTGTTTAACACAATACTCCTCCTGTACTGCTGTTGCAGCAAAAGTTACAACATGATGGATGGTTATGCCATTTAATGATATTACTCTGAATTTAGATCGGAAATCAGTCAAATAAATTAAATAAATGTTTATTTATGAGGTCCTGTCTAGACCAAGTAGATGCCTAGTATAAAGGATTCAGTTTAGTAAATGATACTGCTACTCTTCATAACCTTTATTTTACAAATGCCATTACTAATTAGAATTAATACCTTATATAAACTCATTCTAATTCTGTACTTAATAGAATCAAGTTAAATGATACTCAAAAAACCCTAGAAAAATACACTAGAAGAAGTTATATGATGTTCAGTAGAGTATCTTTATCCTAATTAGTGAAACCAACAAAGTCATCTTCTGGCTTTTACTGCAACACATTTTTTTTTTTTCCCCAGTCAGAATATAAAACAGGATAATGGACTGATAGTGGAATATTTTAAGGGTGGGATCTCCTTTTTTAAAACCACTGTATACCCTCAGCAATTACACTTAGATGACTGCTGCCAGCATAGTTGGAAAGGCTCTCTCTGAAGGGAAATCTAGCTTAACTCTACAATGGGATAAGTGTAGATGCTCTCCTTTCTTTGCATTTTCTGCTCCCAGTTTTGGGGCTTCCCCATCCAGCTTGATAGCTTCTGGAAATCTTGATTTTTGGTGTCTAACTCTCTCAGTGCTTGGTAAGGCTGGATGCCTATCCCGGCCACACAGAAAATACTAGGTGGCAGAACATCTGAAAGATAGACTTTAGAGCCAACATTCCTTTGCAGATCTAGCTCTAGGTGTCTAGCTCTTGTCCTGTAAATGTAATAAATCTTTTTTACTGTAAACATTGGCATCTAATCTAAACCCAGTACCTCATACCTACAAAATGTCTTGGGCTAGTTTTGCTTGATACTGCTCAAGTTTTCTACATGTTTCCAAAAGGAGGTTTATAGATTAATACATACATATATATATATATATATAAAAATTGTGTTTGCTAACATAAAAAGTGAGTATGAGAAAAAAGACTATACTGACAAATTGAAGAAGCCAGCTTTTAAGATCCTGCTCAAAGTTGCACATGTCTTACTAGTTGTCAAGAAATGTCATCAGCTCCAAATGGAGACATGAAAACATTTAGCATGTCTCTGAAACAGAAGCAAATACAACCTCAGCAAAACTTCTGGCAAGACATTTAAATTTGTTATTTTTTCAAATTAAAAGTAAAGGTATGATGTGGATCTAATGCTATGCAGGTATGGCATGTGAGGAGATGTGAATGCAGAATGTTAGGAGTGGACTCTGAATACCGTGTCCCTCTCTGGCAGGCATGCGGATGCTGAGCATTGCTGTGTCCAAATCCCTTTATAGCTTTGGCAGTAATGACCAGTTCCATACTGTGCTAGAACAGTAGGTGGAAGCGCACAAGAGAGAAATCCTAGTCCCAGGACCTGCTGGTTCTTTCTTTCCATGCAGCTGCATGGGCATCCTACCTTAAAACAGGGTAGAATTTGTGTTTCAGTTTCTCGTTAAGAAGTCTACAGCTAAATTCCTTGGTAGCTCCCCACAAAGAGAATCCAACAAGAGGACAGCTTGCTCTCTCACAGGTCCTCCTGACCTATGGATGAATTCCTTAACCTCCTTGTGCCCCTGTGAAAGACAGGTAATTGTATCTCTTCTGTTGCTCTCTCCAGCTGAAAGATGCAGCTTCTTAAGGCGAGGACTACCTCTTGCAGAAACAGATTTGTGTCTGACACCAATTTTAGCTAGGTAGTATACCTGTAATTCAAGAATTATGGCACATTAATAGGCTCTGCACAATGTATTGAGGTAACATTCATGATTTAACTAAACCGCCTCAAGAAATTCTGAAGCAAGTGCTGAAATTTCATTTGTAGCATACACAGACATCTGCACCCACAGCACTCACCCTCAGACACTCTGACATGCCCAGGTATAGGAGCTTGGTGCTTACAAGTACTCATAATTCAGTGAACCCTTTGAAAGGTGTTATTATTTAACATGTTTCTACAGCAAAGCATAGGTGTGCACAGTGAATTACAAAAGAATACAGACATGACCACTGCCCTCAGGGATTTGTTATCTAGGTTAGAAGTGACATAAGATAACACAGGAAAAGATGACTTCATGCAAATGGCAGTGCAGATTTATTTGAAAGAGTTGTTCTTCAACATAGTTATGTCAGGCAACTGAAATGATTGAAATGAGTTAATTAAAATACTGACCCAGCAGAGAGTCCACTGAGAAGGTCTGATACTGCAAGGCGATGACTTCTTAATATACATGAGCATGGTAGCAGGGATGACAGAGCATTTATGAAATTGAATCTATAGCAAAGTCAAATATAAACACAGAATCATAGAATAATTTAGGTTGGATATGTACTCTATTGACAGCCAATGAGAATATCCATTCTGAACAGATTCACCGACTAAACGCTCAAGCCTATACAATCCACACACATGAAAATGTCAGTGACTAAAATGGTTTGGTAGCAACCTACCCTGTTGTTGTATCCTACTAAAGTGAGCATTAAACTGACCTGAAAACAATTTTTCTTTAAAAATGTGGTAGTACTGTCCTCCCTTTCTCTGACAGATTCAGAGTGGAGGATTCTTTTCTGTTGGGTTTTGTTTTGTTTTGTTTTTCGATAATATGGCAAGTATATTTTCTATTTCTTAAATCAGAGCAGACAACATTTCCCTTGCTGAGCACCATGCAGGTATCTCAAAAACTTTTAACAGGCCACATTGTAGTGTAAGAACACTATCAAGACTAAGCCTAAAAAAAAAAGAAAACTATGTGCCCACATAGCTATAGATTCCCTTCCCTATTTCTTAAATGTCATTTTATTTCTCCCTGTGAAATGCCCTTAAAAAAAGACACCACAGTGCATTGGCAAATCCTGCACATAAGAACTGCTATAGTGAATAGATTGAGGTGGTTGAATTAATAGACTGGAATATAATAGAATATATGACAACATCTGATTCCTCGTAGCCCCATTTAATTTAAAGATGTTAGCATACTTTAGGACCCAGTTTCTCCAAGGTGCTTTCAGGAGTCCATGCTTTCTGAGGAAGTGTGCAAAGAATTAATAGCCCAGTACACTGCAAGGTGCCTCCAGCTGAGCTTTCACATATTATGACATATGAAACCGCTAGTCATCACTGAAAAGAAAAAGCAGACAACATTCAGCAGGGAATCATTAAGTCCCACAACAGGATGTCACTTAGTCCAGAAGAGAACGCAGGCAGGAGACAATCTCTCTGCTCCAGCTATTGCTTCCCACATACTACCGTGACAGTATGAGCAGCAGCATTGTGAAAACACAGCCGGCTGTGACACTGCACAGGCTTTTCTCAATGGTACGCAGTGTATCTGGGAACTGCCCCTTTGTGCTTTGTGCACTGTGTATTTCTCAAGCCATGCTCTTGTGTGTTCTTTAAAAGAACGCATAGCACCATGTTCTGACTAAACCTTGACAAAAACAAGCAGTGGTTCTTTTGGATTAAAACTCAATTTCCCCATTTTCTGTTAAGACTGAGATACAGATTGTTTTTTACAACAAACACAGTTTTACAGGGGAGAGCCCCAAGATTCCATATTTCTCTTGGCATGTCTAAACATCCTTTCAAAGATCACAGCTAACTTACAAACCTCACAGGAGCTGTCCCAGAAAACTCCACCAAGGGACATGCTGCCAAAAGACAGTCAAAAACACAACAGAATTACGCTCACTTTGGAACAGAAATGCTGACTATTGTTCATGGTTGCCAGGAGTTAACTGAATATGTTTTGGGGGTAAATGAAGTAAAAAAGCCCTGTAAATTGTTGGAAGCCTCATTACAGAAACCACCGTGGAAAGTACCACCAAGCCTTTAGAAAATAACCATGAAATTGGAAAAATGCTTGAAAAAATGTGAAAGGCAGAGGCATAGTAAATGGCTCTTTTTTATAGACATACTTCTAAAAGTATATAAATAGTGCCAGCAAGGACCTGCTAAATGGCAAGTGTGAAATGTGGCTCATACACAACTCATTCTAAAGTAAAATTTGACTAACCCACATAAGCAGCAGAAAATCCAGTTAACAGAGTGATTCTAAACTCATGGCCAAAATTCTGGCACCTCCAACCATAAAAACTTAGTGGGAGTCTAGAGATGAAAATTGCTGAATAAGAGAAGTATCTGAAAATAAACCATTATGTCACAGCACTACACATTTTCAGCTTTGAAATCTGCTCTGTTCTGCATTCCAACCAAGTGTAGTTGGAAACAGACATCAGATACAGCCTAGGAAAAAGCTACTGAAATCATGTGCAACTTCTGCTCTAGCTCTAGGCCAACTAAACAGACCTGTGTGGATGAAATAAAATTAAACAAGAGAATTTTAATTAGACCATAGTAGAAAAATATGTTTTAGGGAGGAAATGGGAAAAAAAATATTCTAAAGGGAACATTAAGTAATGTGTCCATCAGAAGACTCCACCAGATTTGACCAGAAAGTCCTGCCAAGGTAACAGGTATTCAATCTGCACCAGGTTCATCATTCAGGAGCACTTCTAAGCACAGGTTCTACAAGGGGAACCTCAATACCATGGATGACTATATCTGTTTTTTTGACAACAGGGTACACAGTAATAATTCACTCAGTGCTTTGTCAGTGAGTGGAAGATGAAGAAAAAAAGGCTGGTCCACTACTCAGTAAAGTGGACCCCTCAGGAGAGTGTAAACCAAGGACAATGTCATCATCATTGACAAATTATGATAAAGCTAATATCATTGATAGAGGAATGCCATCTCAGCATTAGATAGAGAGAAGTATTAATATTTGGACAGGTTGAATCTTTCTAGTTAGGTGTCCCTCATCTCAGAACATTTAATGAAGCCATTTTAAAGCCATTAGTCCTGACAGCCGTTAGCACTGAACACTAGTGGAGAATTCTAATTAAGAAGAATTTGAAAGATGAATTTATTGCTTCTGTTTAAAAGAAAAAAAAAAAAAAAAAAGAAGAAAGGAATTATAGGACCAATCTGCTTAACTTCAGTAAGTGAAAACATGTGGGAACAAAAACCCATTTGTAAGCTCATAACCGAAAACAAGGAGATGACAGTCAACAAGGATCTGTCAGGAGCAAATCATGTTAAACCAATCTAATTTCCTTCTTTTGCCACCCAGAGCCTCAGAAGCAGAGAAACAGCAGTTTGTACCATATATTTTGGACTTCAATGAAGTTTTTGACACTGCTTTATATGACATTCTCATAAGAAAACTAAGGAAATGCCAAGTGGTTACACACTGTCTGGAAATCGTACTTGGAAAGCAGTTATCAAAATGAAAGGATGTACTAACTAGGTTTCCATTGTAATCTGTGCTGGATCTAGGACCTGTCAGTGTTATACTCTTGACTTGACCAAGGGGAATAAGCTTTGCTCTTTCAATTTACAACTGATAACAGTCTGGAAAGGACTATAGGGTAGTTGGAAGAAGTTTGGGTCAAAATTGAAAATGATCATGGAGAAATGGTCTGGAAAAGAAGCAAAAATAAAAAATAGAAAAAAAAAAGAAAAAAAGAAAAAGAAAAAAAAGAAAAAATAAAAGAGAAAAAAGAAAAAGGAAAAACAAGAAGAAAGAAGAAAAAGACAAAATGAAAATGTAAAAAGAAAAAGGGAAATAAGGAGAAAGGGAGGAGAAAAAAGAAAAAAGGAAAGAATAGAAGAAAAAGAAAAAAAGGAAAAAGCAAAAAGTCAAAAAAGGAAAAAGAGAAGAAAGAAAGAAGAAAAAAGGAAAAGGAGGAGAAAAAGAAAAGAGGAAAGAAAAAGAGAAAAGAAAACAAAAGTAAAGAGGAGGCAAATCGGAACAACAAACACATAGGGATCTATACATGGGAATAATCAGCTGCACAAATGCAAGATGGGGAACATCTGGTGTGATAGCAGCTGCACAGAAGACAACTGCAAACTGAGCAAGAGTCAAAAATGTCCTGCTGCTGTGAAAACACCATGCTGGCATGAGTAAACAGGAGTGAAACATAGCAGACATATGAAGAGCTCCTTCTGCTTTAGCCCCAAGCAGACAAGGCCTCAGCCAGAGCTCCCTGTCACATCTCCAGCACCACAAGGCACAGACCAACCTGTTGGGAGAGCCCAGTGAGAGCAGGGGGAAAGATCCTGAAACCACTCTGTAAGGACTAACGGTGTAACACATCTAGAAATGGATAGAAGTCTTTAAATATTTAAGGGCTGCTGCTAGAAGAAGGGAGAAATGAGTTCTTGGCATCTGTAGAGAAAGCAGCAGTGGGTTTGTGTTCAGAAAGACACTTTCAGGTTAATATTACTAAAATGTGGACCAATAGGGGTCCCAAGGCACTGGAATAGGTTGTAGAATCCCCACCACTTAAGATCTTTAACAGCAGGGTAAATAAAAAGCTATTGTGAAGGACACCTGTGTTATTAGTCTACGTTAGGTTTGTGGGATGGATTAGAGACACTCCTGAGGGTTCTGCCTGCCCTGCTTTTCTACAGTGCTTTTTTCTGCTTGTACAAAGTCATTTCAGTAGTCTATATTTCTGACATGTAGCATCAGGTGTAGTAAATTAGAGGGATAGAGAAATTAAACCAATCCCTGCTTTTAGATTATAATCGAAGAAGACCAAAATTAATTAAACTGAAAATGCAAATAGAGAAGGGATCTGCTCCAGACAGTGAGAAAACTCTCGCTGACTTGTGTTGCCCTTGGATAGAACCCAAAGAGAAGAGCCTGTACTATTTTCCTCGAGAATTGCTAATGAGTGTGTTGAATAAAATACAAAACTACAAAGGAACTAAACTTGTCTGTGAAAGTCTTCATCCAGCCCTACTTAGTTGTCTGAGTTTTAGTTTACTCATCTAGAGGTATCTATTGTGTTTTGCCCATAAAAAATGACTCAACGTGTCCTCAGCTTTCACTCGCAAAAGAAGACTTGTTGAAAAGGATAGGTTTGGCAAAAAAATCAAACTTCTGTGGTGGTTCATTTCTTCTTACCACTGGCCTATGTTGTATTGTGTCATATAATCAATCTGGTGTCTTGTGTAAGTACATGAGGAATTTGTTGTGTTTAACAGCAGCGTGCAGTATTTTTTTCTATCATTGTTGACCCAAGATTTAGCAAATTGCTGGCTAAACAACATACATTCTACAGTTTAATATTTCAAGTTAAATTACAGTTGTAATAGCTGACATTCAGTGGCAGTCTTATTCAAGTAGCTGCTGACATAAGCTATTTCAGAATGATGTGTGGAACAACAATATTCTCATCTAGTTACTCAGAAAAAATTGAAGCCATGCTAATAACTATGAAACACTTAAACCTTTAACCCTGCACTCACAGTTAAATGATCAAAATCTGTATTTAGCATGCACAATTCTCAGCTGATAGTGGTTACATGCTGAAAATACGCTGCTGTATATATGTGTGCTGGAGTATAGTAAAGGATAGCAATTATGTAACTTGTAATAATTTCCACATCAGACCATGCTAAGTTTAGTGCTCAGCTGGCAGTCTAAAACTTAGAGATGACATCTAAATTAGAGGTAAAGTGTAGGCTGCTCCATGACTCCAACAACGGATTAATAAGCTCCTCTCACCCTATCTGCCAGAAATCTCTCATTTTAGGAAGCAATGATCAAATATCTGTCTGTCTGAGCAGCAACTGCCTCCATTACTGGGTATTAGAGGACTTTAAAAATACAGCCCTCAGAATGCAAATGAACTCAAGCAAATGGCAGCAACTCAGACCAGTAGACGACAGGCAAGACTTCACTTACGGCCCAGAAGATTGCAAGAAGTGACTTTCAGCACCTTCACCACAGACAAAAGGCTTCATTGCAATGAGTACTGGTGATGACCCACTATTGGAATTCTTAGATAACACAGTTATTAGATCAGAAAGAGTAACATTCACGTTATTCATGAAAACAGAAATTCTGTATTTTGGAATTAAATCAGATCTGTTTTTGAAATCGGAACAGGCATGTCTAAGAGGGAAATGGATGAATTAAAGGGTCACACAAAAACATGTATTTTCCACCAAAATAAAATCTCCACAGGTTTCTGGTCTACATGATAGAAAACATTAAAAAGTCAAACAAGATTTTTTCTCCTGAGACATGGATAGTGAGCATATATAGTGTCAAATAACCACGTGGCTAGGATATTCCCTGGAAAGAAACCCCAACAAACTAGCTTCAAAGTTGGGTCAAATCCCAAATCTTCTCATATTTACAAACTTTCTCCATGAGTGTTCCTGGAAAATCTTGTCTCTGTTCTGTTGCAGAACAAAAATGTTTTTAAAATCTTAGAAAATTCCATTAAATGAGATTATTGTTCTCCATTCAGATATCACAGAAATAATTACTTAAATATTTTTAGCTGTCTAACAAAGACTTGCTTAGAACTGTTTCCAAGAGATGACATGCTAATGGAAAGCTTTGTGTACGGCAGACACATTATTTGGGCACAGGAGTTCCCCTCCCTCCTCCATCAGCATTTTCTGATAGACTCTACTGATCCTAGGACTTTAGAGAACTGCTGAGGTAATGCTTACACTGAAGTTCAAGAGAAGTTTTGGAACATCCTCTAGTAAAAAAAACCTAAACCCAAAAAAACTTAAGTCTTAGCAGGACAACTTAACTTGCAAAAGGAATCTGATTTTCAAGCCAGATCTTATTTCGGAACCCTTCTTATGTTAGCGCTGCATTGAAACAGAAGAGTAATATCTTCAGAGAATCAATTCCATTGGTATTGACTCCAGAGTATCTTCCAGAGTCAATTCTAAAGAAGCTTCCATTTTGTATTATCCCATGACCTGAGGTAATTCCATGACTGCTATAGCTTTCAAGTGGGTGCAGGAAAGATGTTTTTATCTATTTTTGAAGGTAATCAGGAGTGTAACGGGAACAAGGGGCGGCAGAAGGCAGATAAATACAGGATATTCTTTAGTTTTACAGAACTGCTCAAAGGAAGTGCCACGTGAAAACTCACGGACAGGTCATGGACACAGCGGCCATGGTAAAATGGCTTAACTTGTCTGAATACTTGTGGAATACATTGAGCTTAAACATACAATGTAAGCAACCTCTGTCTGGTTAATCTCTGAGTAAATCTACTGAACTGTAGCTCACAGCTGCTATGTTGCCCAGCAGGAATATATTTCTGCTTGTTTATAAGTATTTCTACCTGTCTTTCAAAGGTGTTTGAACTAAAACATTTTCCTGGGTCTCATTTTGCCCCCTCATTTATTCTTATCCTGAAGAGGAAGGAAAAATGTATCTATATATGTAGTTTCTATTATATATAATATCTCTACTCTTCCAATTTATAGAATAAGCAAAGATTATTTTTTTTTGGAGGGAGGTAAAGAAAGAAATCCTGCAAGCCAACAGGATATATTTTAAAACATAGGCCTTGGCTTTGACTTCAGCTAGCAGGTGAAGAAGAGAGGAGTGAATATCAATACACGTTTTTAGAGAACACACTAGGAACTACAACAGAGGTTCCCAAACTTTTTTGGATTGCTATCAACCCTCACAATTTCTTGTGGACCACCAGGCATCATTATCCTCAAACTTTTAATTGAAAACACTATTTAAAACAGTGTTTAATATGGCTCTGTGGATTAGCTGCGAACCCTTTACCATGGCCTCCTGGACCACCAGTGTTCTGTTGACCACGGTTTAGGAACCACTGAACCAGACTACACACATCGTAGACCCCAACAAAACACTTGTGTGTCTGAAAGCAAAGTGAGTTGTTCTATTGCGCAATGTACTCAAATAACACACATGTCAGTTTAACCTGCTTGGTACCTGAAGAACATAACACCCCTTTATTTTTCTCTTACCTTAAGTTTCTTTTTTATTGCTTTGGAGAAACAAGTAAATGGTACTAAAAAACGCTTTATGATTGTTTCTTGTAGGTTCTTTCTCATATCCAGCAGTGGTGTAACCTTTCAGGAAGCTATCTATGAAAATAAGAAACATAAAACATAAAAACCTCCACACTGTGAAGTGATCATTCCAGAACAGCTATGATATCTGTGAATCTGAAATGAAAAATTTAAAGTAGTTTCCAAGCTTTTTTTTCCTTTTTCTTCTCTCCTTCCCAAATCAATTAACAATATTAAAGCCCTGTGTGTGGTTATTAAAGCATTTCAGCAACTTTCTGTAAATTCTTTACAGGTGTTCTTTGGCTGTGGTATTATGAGATTGTCTGCTTATCACCAAATAAACACACAGAGGAAAACAATGGTAGCACTGAGAAGGGAACATGTAGGGAAACATTATAAATACGAACAGCAAAACACCAAGGGCCGATCCAGCCCTACATTAAGTCAGTGACAGAGTGTGGTCTCACATGAGAACTGGAATGGGATGTAGCATCCCTTTCAATTGTTCTGCCTCTGTATCTCCTTGGATATGTGCATCCCACAGGCAACTCTGCCAACCAGGGTCTAGTAAAGAAAGGGGGTTAATTTGCCTCTCTTCATATACTCAGTGTCAACAGGTATAACATGGCATTGGGAATGAGGAACCTTGGAAACTACTGGCACCATAATAATAAAATTTAAAGAACTTTTTCCTAAAAAGACTTTTTTTCTAAACGGGACTGCTTCCATGACAGTATCTCACTAGTTTTGGAGAGGAAATAATGCTGCCACAGCACTTCCATACTGCCTGTATGCTCAATAGCCAAGGTAGAGCAGAGGTTTGAGTCAGAGTGGGAATGCAAAAGGGTCATTATAGCAAAACTAGTCTGCAAGAGAAGTCAGCAGGGGAGAGGGGTAGCCTCTACTTTATCTTGAAAAAAACCAAAATCTACCTAACTGATGTCTACAGACCTCCCTTGCAATACTTTACACTTAGCATCACTAATGGATACTACTGGAGCATTTATAAAGGTGGATTAATAATCTTCTACATTTGTGTCCTAAGCTTCTTGCGCATCTGAAAGGGTCTGGTATTTCTTATATTGTCTGAACACTTTTCTTTTCCCATGCACTGCCAATGATTAAAGGTAACTATTGTTTTCTGGTGAGCATTGCTACCAGTGACTCATGTATTATTCATCTGAGACAGATAAAGTTCAGCTTACAAACAAAACAGTGTAAAATAAAACTACATTATGTTGCCTCAGCACTGCCCTGACTTACTGCCAAATTCCCTGGTGAAGGGGGTTAGATGGGACTGTCACATGGCTGGTGCTGACCTGGGGTAATATGCTTTAGTTGAGCCAAGCGTTTTAACTACATATGTAATTCTGTAAGAACGAGAAATAACACACCAGAAGTAATGCCCTCCTCACATCCCTGCCTGACACCTTTGCTGTAGATAATGTGTGTACTTTCTTTAGCAAGTAAGTGCTGCCTTTCTGCAAACCCATCAGCTTTTGGCTTCTCTCCACAGGAAGCAGGGAAGCTGCGTTCACCTATGCCATTACTGCTGCCGGGGTTGCACATGCTGTCACGGCCGCCTGCAGCCAGGGCAACCTCAGCAATTGTGGCTGTGACCGAGAGAAACAGGGCTACTACAACCAGGAGGAGGGCTGGAAGTGGGGAGGCTGCTCTGCGGATATCAGATACGGCATTGAGTTCTCCCGGAGGTTTGTTGATGCCCGAGAAATCAAAAAGAATGCACGGAGGCTGATGAACTTGCACAACAATGAGGCTGGAAGAAAGGTACTCCAGAAAGGACGAGGGATGGGGAAACGTGTGTGCTGGAGGATGGGGGGAGGCTGGTGTGGTGGCAGGAGGCATTCCCTGAGAACTTACCCTTCTCTCTGCTGCTATCCCACACCCACATCAAGTTATCTGATGGCATCTGACGTTTAACGTTTTGTTGCTCTTTCTTTTTATTCAGAGCTGGCCATGTATTACAGGTGTTCTTCTAAATGTTTCTGCTTTTTAAGCCTTCTTTCCAGTCCCACTGATAACAGAGAGGACTTTGCTGGAGCTGTTTGGCCTAAAGATAAATCTTTGCTCTTCATCTCCTGTGCAAAAATCTAGCAAGAGATGTTGGGGCTTGTGATGGGACAGAACTGAGTGTCTGCATTGCTGAATTCCCACAGCACTTGCAGTTATTCATTCCATCCCAAACCAAAACACTACTTTGACCACAGCTCTAATGAAATAAACACTTCATAACAAATGCACAATTGTCTGTTTGGCACTGGCAGGCTACAAACAGCTATATGACAAGTGTCACTTTGAAAGAAGAAACAGTTTCATGCCTGCAACTCTGACTAGAGTTGCTTGCACTGGAAACAATTAACATCAGAGAGCTACATTGTTTATGTCTATTGAATAATAATCCCTATAGCTCTCAAAGCTTACTCTTTAAAAAGTGAAATAAATATTTCTGCATAATATGTACCTCTCTCAGGAGATTTTACTATACCCTTTGAAGTGTTTTCACCCAGGTAAAAAAATGTTGCTTCTACCCTCCAGTGTTTGTAGGAGACTCCAATATACCACTCCTCCACACCTAGCCCCCAAAGTTAGACTGACAATTTCTCTAAAACAGTGTGTGCTTTCAGTCCTACACCAAGCACTAGCTGCTGAGACGGGCAGAGACGGCTGAATCAGTGGTGACAGAAGCACTGCAATTATCTCACTGCCTGTGTTTTGGAGAATGCTTATTAATACCCAGTGCATGCAACAAAACCTCCTGGGATTACTGTTGGCTGTGCACTGAAACTGAAGGTGGTACATGGACAGTTACGCATTGGAATGGAAAGACCATCTAAATTCAATGTGGTGAAAGAGACCAGTTCTGGGTCATAACCTCAAGTGTAGAGACAGGATTGATACTCAGTTGCTGCTTGATACTGAGGTTTCCAGATGTGAAGGAGACAGCTGACTGAAGAACCAGACAGAAAAAACATCCTTGAGATGGGAACAAACTTTTTTCCCCAAACTTGCTGCCACGGCTGTGTGAGAACCTCATACTGCTGTAAGAGCTGCTCTTGGAAAACCAGCAGCTTGGAAGACCAGCTCCAGGTCTGGTCACTCCTCTTAGCCTGGGTGTTTCACCTCAGCTTCATGCATTGCATTTGGATGCAAAAGAAGACGGAAACCACTTGTTAAACTTGCAAGGGAGTGTTTATTACTGCTAGATACATTATCATCCCTGCCTAAACTGGCCGTCCTCTGTGGTGGGCACAGTGCCACTCCCACAGAGATGCTGATGCATGTCCTGTTTTGAACATGTTACAGTCTACATGTGAAAGAAAGTCGAAAGAGGGAAAGTGGATGCGTAAATGGAGAACAGTGAGGTCCCTTGCCCAAGGACAGAAGGCAGCTCAATATATGAGCCAGGCACTGATCCCAGGTGTCCCAGTTCTAAATATAGTCCAGTAACCACTAGACCACATTGCTGATTCTTATTAAGCAAATTACATTTTTACTTTTCATCAGAATTTCATAAGTAGGGGGACATAAGCAAACCAAGGAAGCCTGTGTTTTTACAGATATTTCTGGTAGCAGCATCCATGCAAATGTGTTTCTTTCAACATTTCTAAAGCCTTCATTTTCTGCAAATGTTCTTGCAAAAAACTCGAACACTAACACTCACTTCAGTGTTTTTGAGATAGGAGTAAAAAGGCTTGTAAATACTGACAACTTAGTTTTTTTATTGGTTTTGTTTTTGGTTTTCCCCCAAATATACTGTTTCATAAACAGCATTTTGGAATTCCCACACTTTTTTGTTGCTGGCAGTTTTAAGTTACTATTTATACCCATACATTTGCATTGTAATAATTAGTGCATAATAATGTTTTCAAAAGCTAGAGATGACTGAAAGGATTTGGTGCAAATTTTTGGTTTTGTTTTTAAGTACAATACAACAAATCCCTAGGAATGTGCTAATATAAAAGATGGTTTGGGGGTCATGTTTAGATGTAATGTTGCTGACATACATTCCCATGAAATAAATATGCAAAGTTGTACAGTATATAATCCTTAGTGATTTTGGTTCATCTGAGATCATCGGTTATTTGTATAAATTAGACATTCTCAATTTGAGACTGACTGAAACTTAAGGTTAGAACAAAACTCTGGAAACTGGGATATGTTTTCTTTGTTTCTTGGTTGGACCTTTAGAAAAGCAACCACAGAGTTTTGTGCAATCCAATGTAAAATCACAAGTGCCTTCTGAGAATACAGGTAAACTTGAAATCTGACCTATATTCACCTGAAATTTGACAGTTTTGGGGGTCTTGGTTAAACCTGGATTGTATTGTGAGCCTGAAACAAAATCTGAAGCCAGCAGATTTTTCTTATGTGTGAATGTCATTCTGACATACTGCACGCAGTCATTCAAACTCAAGTCAGAAATAACTGCATTCATGTCTATACACTTGCTGAAGCACAACACTGAACCTCCATCTCTCTTATTTTCCCTTCCAAAAATCTCACAATGCAACCGGGAAAAGCTTGTACCTCTCTGAGTAACACTCTGTCAGTACCATCTTGTTGATCTGCATGCAACTTGTCTTAAAATTTGGAACCAGTTTGGAGCCAAACTTCTGGTTCATGACTGCTATTATTAAGGACTAAAGTAAGGATATTTTTCCTTTGTGATGAATAGGAATAAAAGGTAAGAAGGACACCACAGGCAAGTCAGATGATTTTTTTACTTCTTTGTTTCTTCAGAAGTTCTCAAGTAATTATTTCAAGCCTAGGGAGGGAATGCAGAGATGGTAAAGTAAATATATGCTTTTGTAGCTTCCTACAGGGATTTCACAGCACTTTCGCTACTTAAAAACCCCTACATTTACATCTGTAATGGTAAGGCTCGCAGTTCTTTTTCAGTCATACCAAATTGGCTTTTTGAGTTACGTAAGAACAATATTTATTCAATAAATCTGCTATCTTCATTTTAGTCTTCTCTTTAAATCCCAGAGCCTCCTAAAACAGAAATATGAGGGAAACAGGAAGCAAAGAGCTTGCAGTCCCACCTACAGTTATCTCAAACTCGCTCTGAAGTCAGTGATGGCCCCTCATGACCTCATTAGACCTTCACCAGGTGGCCAGAAGATCATTGCTAGCATTAATATCTGGGACTCTGACCAGCAGTTTTGCCCCAGAACAATTACTCGGATGCTCTCTTACACCATCGCATGGACTTTTTCATGTGCCGGGGCAGGAATCTTGCCCATCCTCAATCTCTACCAGTGCTTGACCCAGACATGCCTGGGAGTCAGAGGCATTTGTAACTATAGCAGCGACTATAATGTTTTGCTCTTGTAGGGATGTTCTCAAAAACTGGCCTGCCAGTATTTCACTGTTGTTAAAAATAGAGTCCTAAGGAATTTATCTTTGAGGAAAAAACAGTGAGCTGTATAAATAATTGCAGAAACCTAGCAAACAGATGGGGGGCGGAAAAGTTCCGGAGGCTCTTTAACTTGAGTCTGAGGTGCTCAGCACAACACTCTAACAAAGTATCTCTTTGTAAAAAAAAAATAAACATTATATTTAGGATTTTCAGGGAATTTCTGAAGCCCTTAACTGCACCACATTGCATCCCCTAATGGCTCTGAATTGCATTTCTGAGAATTGTTTCATCTAATGGCAAGTCTGTGAAGTTTCTAATGAATTTGTAATGAATAGCACCAGTTACAAAATATTAAACTTGCCATTGGTGCCATTTGGAAGACATAAATGCTTAGTGATTCCTGGCAACATGAGACGCCACTGATGGAAGATTTATGCTTTGTGACAAAACAGCGCTGTGCTGTGTAAAAGAGCAAAGTAGTTAACTTCACCATCATTTCTTAAATGGCCGCTAGGATTCAGGACAGAAAGTACAAATGTAAATAAAAACAAGCCCCCAAAAGAAGACTAACGTAATGTTACTAACTAATGTAACTAACGCAAATGTTACTGAAAGAATGGCTTGTTGCAAGTCTGAATCATTACAGAGAGATCTGTGGGCAAAACTTTGATAGAATAATGAAAAATTAAATACCAACAAAACCAAGTTAGTTTTGATGCTGTTTTATGAGACAGCTTTCTACCATGTATTTTTAGAAACAAGTATCTTTATTCTGGGATAAGTGGACTTAAAAAGAGTAACAACTGGGAATGCACACCATTAATCTTTACTTTTTGCTGAAAGCTTCAAAACAATGACTGGCTCTCATGGGGAATCTCAATTATAAAAATGGGTTTTTCTGTTTGTTTGTTTTGAAGGCAGGAGGAGGAAAAGAACAAGCTGACAAATTGGTAGCAGATCACAGCTTTTACCAAAAAGAATAAAAGCAATGCTTCTAACAGTTTATCAATTAGAGTCTTATGACAGACAATGGCTGTGGTTATGAGGAGAAAAAGCTGGCCTATTTCTTTCCCTTCCAGAGATACGCCCATCACACTGACTGTCAGCAAGCCAGCCTGGTACCATCCCCATATTTATTCCTTTGTAATGTCAATAGGTTTTCCTTGTTTTTTTTGGGATGCTTGGAAGATAACAACGTCATATCTTACATTTAAAACAATAAGAGTGTGGGGACAAAAGAAAAAGTAAGACTGTCTTCAGAAGAGATTATTCAATTACTTGGGACAATATTTCCTTCTAAGCCATGGCTCATTCTCACAGTTCCTGGCACCACAGGACTGTGCTAGTGGGAAAGGTTTTTTTGCTGACATGCTTTGTCAGTAGAACAGTTAGTGAGGTGATTTGTTGGTCACCATTCATTATATATATACATAAACACACATTATATACACACACACACATATATAATATATATAGATACATACACACATATATATGTATGTAGAGAGTGTGTGTGTACATTATTATGGATATTTATACATATATGTTGTCTCTGCATGAAACATGTAAGAAAGTGTTAGCTTACTTCACCTCACAGGAAACATTTAAATTAATAAGCTCACTCTGCAAGATGCACAGCATGCCCTAATATGTTGCAGACTGCCCCCACTGTCTCCTAACAGGACATAGAAATTAGAAGCAATCCCTAGGAAAAGACTCTGGATGAAATGCTCCGAAATTGCAGTGGAGGCTGAATCCCAGTTTCAAAAGTGAGAGACAACTAATTTTGTGCTTCTGTAAGCCTAAAATATTCTTCAAAATGTGACTTTGTTTCCTAAGTCATTTCAGTGATTCAAAGAATGTGACTTTCCAGGTTTTACAGCCCTGAGTCCATAATTTGCTGAAAGTTTCTTTCTCTAAAAGAGACAAACTATTTCACCGCACATCCCTTGTGAGAACACTCGTGAAAGAAAAGCTTTTGATAGTTGTGCTTGATGGCATACTTTCTGCTTTCCCACTTAAATTGATTTGCAGACAGATATAAATCCAGTTTCAAAAGTTTGGTGTTACAGCTTGGGTGGGTTGGATGGATAACTAGTGCTTATCCATATGTCCTGAATATGCAAGCTTCAGCTCAAAATCTCATGAGGATAGTTCTCCTGCTTCCAGTTGAGCTGGCTTTACTAGCCTGTTTTTTTTTTTCCTTCCAGAAACACACCCTTAACATCGACTGCCAGGAGCTACATCTGTTACTACCCTACTTTTTGAACACTTTGCTTTAAAATTAGAGAGGGGGAATAGCCAAATATTTTAGGACTGCTAAATGGTTTTATTCTAGAAATGAGCATGCCCATGCATACCATGCAATGTATGGAAGACAGATATCATCCATCTAATAAAATATTATTGCACCCCTTCAAACCTGACATCTCTTTTCATCCCTTTAAGATGATATTTAAAACCTTACCTTCAAGCTTTACAGCAAATTTCATAGCAAAGAGAGTGAAATACTGCAATCATCATTGGTTTTGGGATGATTCGAAGGGTGTTTCTCAAGATTTTTTCTTTTTGAAACATTATACTGTAAAAATAAAATTCAGAAAGTTTTAACTGATTGCAGCAGTTGATTGCCCAAGCTTAGCAGCTATTTTGTCATCTTCTAGAAGGCCAGGAAGAGGCACAGATTGGTTAGGCTGTGTAGCCCATCCTCATAATGATAGGAACATTCATCTGATGGTAAGCAGGTCCCAAAATCCCAGACTTATTTTCCTGCCAACGAATGGGAGAACAGTATGAAAAACAGGGATGTGACAAGAGAGGGAGTAAGTACAGTAATTCAGTTCCTCCTCTCCCATCCCACAGACTGCAAATACTGTTTTGATGGTTAATGGGGCAGCCTCACAGAGGAGCAGAAAGAAAAATATGCAGATGAAGCACCTGTATTCTTCTCTTGCTGGCTCAATGTCTTTGCATGGCTGGACACAACTGAAGGAGGCATGGCATGAACTGCTCACTTTTGGCATCTGTGATCTGCTGTTAATGAAAAATATTTTCGGGACATCTGTATTAGAGGAGTAGCACTACACCCTACTAATGTTAGTTACACCCCTGGCTATGAGAGTTAAAAAAATCAAACCCAGACAAACCCAACCTTGTTTCCCAGATGGGTCCATGAGATCAGCATTTTGTCAGCAGTGGTGGAGACTAAGGTTTGCCAGTGCCCACACACCATCGGCAAGCCATCAGCTCTTGTGGCTGCAGCCGCTCAAGTATCAAAGGGGTGGTGACATCTTACGACGAGGATCCATTTCTTTTGGTACTGGTATTACCCCAAACAAAAGTTGATCACTTGCATATTTGATGGGGGAAAACTCCTAAAGTTTTCTGTTTCTTTTTGATACTCCAGTCAGAAAGTAATATGGATTTTGTTACGTTCAACATCTGGTCCAAAAATGTGCATTTCCACTAAGGAAAACACAAACCAGAAAAGGCAAGCCAAAACAAACACACACAAAATGTTACTATTGTTTTTACATATTTTATCCAGATAGGATTTTTAATACGTACAGAAACTGTATCTGATGTTATGCAGTTGGGTCTAGATATGGAACTTGAAAAAATGAATTTCTTTTCATGCGTATCATTTTGTTTTATTTCAGTCTTTGCAAGTCTTTTTCTACTTAACTGGCAGCGGACAACCCTCAAATTGCATTTTCAGTGTATGATTTATATAGGTATAAAAATATGTGGAATAAGAAAGCTTTAACATTATATTTCACAATTCATTTAACAAAGTAGCAGTAGTTAGAACATTTTACTTGGCAAGATGATACTGGGGTGGGAGTGGGCCCGTATGTGGAAAGGGGACCTAAGGAATGTTCCTACAATTAGTCTGAGGCAGCACAGTCCAATGATGGGAATTTGCTTTGGGAGGTAGATCTTGCTGTAAACCATTCAAGATTAGATATGAGGCACTGACATATGACAAATGAAACTGCTGAGAGTGTGGGTCATATGAGCTAATGATTTTCAATCTATAATCAGGCACCTAGCTTGGCATACTGTATTAGAGTTGAGTAAATTAGTACCTTTGAGGCTCAGGGTCAAAGCTTTGATGGGAATTTTGCTGAGGAAAACTGAGCTGGAGGGACATTTAGGAAGAAAAACATTAGTCACTCTTCATTCACAGCATTGAGTGGACAGGATCTAATCCTACCACTTCTGCCAGGTCCACTGGCACCTTGCTGGCCCAGTGGGAAGCTGCTCGAGATACCACGCAGACAGACATAACTCTGGGAAAGCCAGAGGGTGCTGGCTTGTCAGCAAAGAGGAGCGCTCTGCAGCATTTGGGTAGAAAGATGGAAGAAAAAAAGAGAAAAAAAAAAATCTTACTTAGATTCTGCTTAGTTTGGGCCTTGTATTCCCTGACCTCCAAGTTTTTGGGCACAATTTTATACCCACAGCTGACTGTGGGTACACAAATTATAGCATTCAGGAATTTAACTACCTGATGATTGGGCCTGCGCTCAGTGTTGTAACCCCAAGCATTCCACATTCATGAGAGAAGCCTCCAAAAAAATAAAAAAAACCTGCGAGGTTGGCTTTGGGATCATGAATTAATACTTTTTTAAACGTCTGTTTTTTTGAGCCTGCGTGGCTTGCATTTGCAAGTTCTTCCACCATCATAAACAGTGGGAACCTTTGAAAAAATACAGCAGTGAAAAAGGCTTCTATACAGCAAAATGACTCACAAAACTGGACCTTCCGAAAGACAACGACAAAAAAAGAAATCAAGACTTAGCATAAAGTTACTGGAGATTGTACTACCGGAGGGTGCCAGGCAGTGCTGTATATAATTGGCAGCATCTCGACCAAAGGCAAACACACACAAGCAAATGTATATATGCACACACATCCATATATAAACACACAGATACAAAGATATCACCTAGGACAGCAGAATGGGTGATACCTTGTTTTTTTTCGGGAACACCTTCTGTTGTATCAGGGAAGCATGTCCACCAGTGAGATGGAGGATCCTTGGAACTGTGTCCAGCGCTGAGCCCCAACAAGAACAAGGAGCCTCACAAGCATCACCTCCTCCCATTCTCTGAGCAAGTTACTGACTTGGCCTTTTCAAACTAAAAAATGTGCATCACAAGCACATGCAGAACCTGACAAAACATGTATTTAACCACAAACCTGCTCTTCACCAAGGTTTACTACTTAGGGAGAAGAGGAGCACAAATCAGGTGTGGCAGATCCATCCCACTGGTAATGGTCTCCTGGAAGCCTTTAGATCTTAGTGCTCTTTGGTGAAGGTGTAGATAAGGTTGCCTCCCTCCACCCTTCGTTGTGGATTTTGCTGCCAGTCTTGTGGCTGCAGCTGCATGTTGATGCATTGTTGAAACAGCCATAGAAATGGACTAGTTTTGTTTTGTTTGTTTGTTTGGGTTTTTTGTTTGTTTGATTTTTTGTTTGTTTGTTTGTTTGTTTTGTTGTTTTTTTTCCTTCCTTTTTTTTTTTTTTTAAAATTCAGCAACATCAAGCAACACTTACAAGCAATTTTTTACCTATCCACATGAACTTCTAAATACCAATAGGTTATTTTAACTTAGATTAGAATCTTGTTTGGGAGTCTTTGAAAAAACATGTCCTTCTGCAAAGGCATGAAGTAGAGAAAGAGGAATCCTGAAAAACCGTGGGGTGTTTCATGAGGCATTTTTCTGCTCACTGTCACTGAGATGCTGCTGCTGGAGCTGAAGGCTCTCTCTTTTTTTCCATAGGGAAGATAGGAAGGTGATACAGCTTGTTGGAGACCAGTGGTCTTTCCAGTGTCCACAAAAAGCTGCCCATCACTGCCTTGCCGATTTTCTTTTTAGAGTAGTTGCAGCTATGGGAACTTCTTCTCTAACCCAGCAAACCATCCTAGAAATCACCTTTTCTGCCTCTGAAAGGCTAACTTGACCTTGACCTGGGAAAAGCCTGTGGTTCCAGAAGGTCTAAGGTTTTTTTTTGAATAGGATGGTCAGATATCTTGTACTTGCTACTGTGTGTTGGCAAGGGAGAATCAAAACCAAATATTCTCTTTAATATTGAAACCCCAGAAATTCGGGAAAAAACAAAACATACAATTTAAGTGAAACTCAAACAACTCAGGAGGGTGCCCTCTATTTGCAGGGATAACCAGATCTGTATAGCTTTTATTTTAAGGCCAGTTTCTTAAGCAGTAAGCATTTTTTACTTCCCTTCTACTTCATTATGCCATTGTACTCAGATTTCGGCTCTTTTATCCCTTGCCCATTTCAGTCATGTTCTGGGATCTGCAGTGAAACCACTACAGGAGATGGTCTGCAGCATCAGTAATACTTTAAGACAAGCTCGGTAGCTCGTATTTCTTTGTTAGCATCCCATTGCGAAGGGGAAAGATCCGCTTGCTTTGTTCTTAGGCCTCGATTTTCATAAGCTAATGGTGACTGTGGGTGTAATTGTGGTCAGGCTTAAGTGGTAGCACGAGGGCAGAAAAACAGAGAGGCGCTTCCGTGAGGCCGGTTTCCCCTCTGCTGCAAACATGGAGCGGGAGGGCATCTGCTTGTCGTCCCCCCGGGCATCTGTCATGTTCAGGGAGGGATGGACGTGCCAGTTCTGGTGCGGCTCGGCTGCAGCCCAAGTGGGAGCTTGGGAGTGGAGTGCGAACCCAAGCACCGGCCAGTGTTTGGGTCCCTTCTAGGGACCATCTGATGCTGGGTTAACCTCCTCAAGCCATAGCAATAATAAATACTCCCACCTCTCTTTGGCTCACAGCTGAACAGGACCTTTCAGTGGATTTTATTTCTTCTAACACTGTGCAATCATTGCTCTACTGCTGAAAATGCATCTGTGGCTGAACATTTGGTCAATATTTGGGTAGATACTGCAAGGAGGGCTGCTTCTAAAAGCGGATGGTATGTTCTGTGGGTTAAACAGTTAGTAGGTATTCTGCTATTGCCTCTGCCAGCATAGGCAAAATTTTTCATTATGCAGTGAACATGGATGCGTATTCAGCCACACAGTACATATTCTTCTGTGATATTAAAGACGGTGAAAATTTTAAAAATATTCTTTGAACTTTACTTAAGGCAATTAAGGTTAAACATTCTGAATCTTAAAACATTTCTAAACCCCATATTTTTTCTGTTTTCAAAATGACAATAGTTTGACTTTTTTAAAATGCCCCTGGAGTCCCATGAATTACTTTGTCTCTAAAGACATATCTTCCGAAATTCGAGTAAATCTTCTCCAATATTTGGAAAGGGAATGAAAATCTTTTGTAATAAAATGACCAGACACTGCATTTCTGACCAGGCACCATGTAAAACAAAATGTGTTATGAGCATTCTGCTGGGAAGTGAGAAGATTTCTAAGCATGCCTTCGAAAAATTTCAACCAGTAGCAATTAATATTCATATGAACTAAACAGACTGAGATTTAGGGAAGTTTGTGATACCATTTTCCTGCAGTAACAACATGCAAATGTCTGTATCCACAGGTTCTTGAAGAAAGAATGAAATTGGAGTGCAAGTGTCATGGAGTTTCAGGTTCCTGTACAACTAAGACCTGCTGGACCACGCTTCCTAAATTCAGAGAGATTGGATATATTCTGAAAGAGAAATACAATGCTGCAGTGCAAGTGGAGGTGGTACGAGCCAGTAGACTAAGGCAGCCAACCTTCCTGAAGATCAAGCAGATTAAGAGTTACCAGAAACCCATGGAAACAGATTTAGTGTATATCGAAAAGTCACCCAACTACTGTGAGGAAGATGCTTCCACGGGGAGCGTCGGTACCCAGGGACGACTCTGCAACCGTACCTCTCCCAACGCGGATGGGTGCGACATGATGTGCTGTGGGAGAGGGTACAACACACACCAGTACACCAAGGTGTGGCAATGCAATTGCAAATTCCACTGGTGCTGCTTTGTGAAGTGCAACACGTGTAGCGAGCGGACAGAGGTGTTCACCTGCAAATAATGGCATCACGTGCAAATGAACAGAACAAATAACCACGAGTGAAGAAAGTGGAGTACAACAAACGACGACAGCATCATTTTGCACATCTAGTCTTCTTCGGGGAAAAAAACAAAAAAACAAAACACGAACCAATACAAAACAAACAACACTACAACAACCACTCCCTATCCTACTACGTACACTTCAAAGGATGGTGCGTTTTGGCTGGCTGGCTGTTGTAACTGATTTGGAAACAAGGGTAACAGGATTAAGGTGATGTTGACAACCACATGAAACTTTCTCCCTCTCTCTTTTTTTAACTACAATCTGGGTGTTGCAGAGTTCTCTGAGTATGTGTTTTAAGTTATACATATCAGAGAAGCTGATTGCACCACAGCTACCATGAAATTCAAAAGAAAAAGACATTTTCTCTTATTTTACAACAAAAAAAACCCCTAAGCCCTGCGCAAATAAAGACTTTTTATTTTTTTTTTTGTTTTTTTTTTTTGTTTTAGGTAGTGAAACCTTCACTGACTAGAACACAGCAGTCTTGCTGCAAAAACCTGAGTTTCTAAGAAAGCAGGTAGAAAGAAAACAACTGGTAGGGAGAAAAAAATCTATGGTGGAAATACTCCACTATCAGTTTGGAAAAAAATAAAGTTAACAAAAGTACATCAGCTGCCAGTGACACTGGAACTCTTTGAATGAACATTGAAAATAATTATTTATGTTTTTAATAGTATCAAAAAATTCTAAGCACTAACGGGTAGCTATGTCTTAATTCTGTACTAAATGTAAACTTATTGGAACTCTGACTTTATGATTTTTGTATTTGGTTCTCCCTAAGTTCTTCAATGCTACTGATCTGTTGCCACTCCACTATTAGAGATTTCAATTACTGTAGGCCTTAAGCAATTACCAGACTGAGCAGAAAGATCACGCGAAACTGTGGTTACAAATGCTTGATAAAGACTTTTCCCGCTTGCCTCCTGAATAAGAATGACTCTTTTTAGACTCAGGCTTAAGGCATGGAGCACCTGCCCTCAGCTCCTCATAGAGTTTTAGGATATGAATACATGCTTCAACAAATGTCAAAGGTTTTGCTTTGCTGACAAATGCACTGGCAGGATCTTCCAAGCATTGCATTTTGCCTTTAATGGTTGAAAGTTAATATTACATATAGTTTTAAATAACTTATGCTCAGTATGAACAGAGAAGATAATACAAATATGGTAGCTGAGCTCTAGGTTGCTGCAACCTGTGAGCTGTGGTGGCTTCATGAGCATAAGAAAGCTAGTATTTGAGTTAGTCTCTGTTGTTGTTATTCTAAGGCTGGCAATAACGTACCCCCTAGTAAATACATGTATGTTGAGAAAGAAGCTGACTTTTTACACCAACACTCAATTCTAATTCACACACCTTTTCCCTATGAGAGATCAAAAAAAAATTCCTCAGATACTTTACTACTGTAAAATCTAGTGTTTTTAAACCCCAAAGCCAGATATGCCCACTTAGTACACAGAACACTTAATCCTATGTTTGCTTGCAGCAAGGGTCCCTACCTGATTTTCTGAAAACTTGGATTAAAAATTTCCTAAGGTCTGCGTATCTGCATTTCTAGCTTTTGTTTCATTTTATTACTTTTATCGAGGGTCTGCACAGCCAGGGACACGGAACACGGGAGCACTTCCCATACCACACAGTGCTCTTGGCACTTTGGGGTGGTGGAGCTACTGCTCTGCCAGCTCCCGTGCTGGATGTGTGAATGAGCCAGGATTACCTCCAGAATTTATGGACCTGTACTATCAAAAGTAACTAATCACCTGGGGACCTTCCTTCAAATGCTTATGAGGACCTGTCTTACCAACCCCAAGCACTTACCCTCTGAAAATCAGACTCCTTTGATGAGCCTCCATGGAGCAATCCAAAATTGAAGAGCTCATTTTTTCCCTTGTTGCTGTTGATTTCTAAATACTAGCTAGAAATTCAAACTCAGCCTTGGCGTGAACGAGTGCAACTCCACAGAAGTCAGCAGGAGCCCCCAAAATGCTAGAGTCACTCCATATAATTTAAAAATCCCTTTGATTCATGGGTATTGTTGTTGAATAATAGTGATATACTGTACTTTCACTACATTCTTGACAGGAAGCAAATAAAGCTCCCAAGCACAGTAATGCACAGTCTTGTGGTACTAGGTACTGTAAATATATTAGAATAGTATTTGTTAAGTACAATTGAGGAATCCAATTAAGTTATATTATTGTATATCATTTAAATGTCTATAGAGTATTTTAAATTATTGTGAACTACACTGCGTTAAAAAAGAAAAAAAAAAAGGTTATATATTATAACACCAACCACTCTGAAAAGTGGACCAAAGTGACACTTTCTCCTTTTTTTTTTTTTTTTTTACATACCCCTATTTCAAATACCTCTGTCAGCTATTGTAACACCATGGTAACAGTCCTACAATTGGATTAGCTCTGTTTCAGAGCATCCTATAAAAGCTTTGCTTGTGTGGGGGTGCAGCATTCAGAAAGGTACTGTATTGCACAAAGCAGAGGCTGACCACAAAAATCCATGGACTTTGAACTATGTCCAAAGAAAAAGCAGTTTTGGTCAGGAAAACACCATTACCAGTAATATACCGAAACATCCCCCCAAAAGGTCGACCTTTTAATGAAGGTGTCTGTGAACAGAAGTGGATTACACACGACTTTCATTTTTAAAAATGTAGACTGATGTCAAAGAACTGTGAGAATAGAGGTTTGAATGCGACCAGCAACACAACGTGGTTTAACCATACCTTAGCCATGACAAAACTCAAAATACTGTATGTTATTAAAGAATTTAAGAGCAAAGATCAATTTGTTTACTACGTTAATGTTTTATGGCAAGCAGAAAACAAAAAATGAAATGTGTTTCCATTAAAACTTATTTTTTTCCCCTTCTAGTCCCCTTTCTTCTCATTTGTTATTCATTTAGAAAAAAAAGAAAGAAGGCAGCAAGCCCTTATGCAAAGGCCATTTGTATACAGGCTTCTCTGGCTGAGAAATGGTAGGTAGATTCCAACTCCAAAGCAGTTTTTATGTTTTGTGAGAAACAGCAATGAACGTGCCTGTGTTTGGTATCAAAGTCATATGCCTACACCAATGATTCAGAGAAACTGACACAAGCATCAGCCTTGCTCCTACCAGAGACTTTGGTTGCCTCAAATGAGAAGGTGACAAATGTTTTATGATGATAGAAATGTGGCATTAGACTCCAAAACGGTTTTCAACCTTGAACCTCATGTACCAGATTAGCAAAAAGAGAGAGGAATAAGAGGCATAGAGCAGAGGCTTGCGGGCCCTGACTTCAGCAGTTGCACATGCTCCAGCTTATTCAAGAAAGTTATGGGCACATCTGGAAACCAACCCAAATCTGAACCTAAA
The DNA here is from genome assembly GCF_036013475.1 of Columba livia. NCBI lineage: Eukaryota > Metazoa > Chordata > Aves > Columbiformes > Columbidae > Columba > Columba livia. Next base: position 139,790,652 of record NC_088602.1, on the reverse strand, counting down.
ATATTTTGGAGCACTTACCTTGGTCAGAATAGTAGCAACCCTCTTGATATTAGAAATAGCGTCTTCCTATATGAAATCTAAAGAAAATGTACAACCTTGGTTGTATTTGACTCTCAGGGAAGATATCCAGCTATAGATAAAGGTATAGCCAAATTCCACATGAACTAAGTCCAAAATAACTTAATTAAAATGAACTGAGTTGCCCTGGGTTTCTAGCAGCATAAGTATGCACAGCATTTTATCCACAGATGCCAAAGAAAACACTGCACCTTCTTTCTAATTACATCATGGGAAACTTGTTAGTAGAGCTCCACAAAGTTTTTACAGCAAATCGTAATGTTACATTCACTTCTACAATGACATCTGGAAGTAGATGAAACTCATCAAAAGGTCTGCAAATCTTTTAACAAATATGAAACTTGTTGCAAGTAGGTCACTTGAAGTTTCAACCATATTTCCATAGATTTCTTTCTTAGTTTTAGGTTAAAACCCAAAAGTGACACTGAACATAACAAATTAAGACCTTCCATTATACTAGTTTTCCCATGTAAATTACTCGATATGCCTTTCACTGTTGAAGGCACTATTGGCATGAACAGAAAACTCATTCTATAACGCTAGAGGTAATTTGCATTCACAGCAATTTTCATAACTGGACAGAATGACTGCATGTTTCCTCTCCAGTCCTTCAGACCTTTTGTTGCAATGACAGTTCCCACAGCGAAGGCGGTACAGTAAGTGGTACAGTAAAGACCCAACATTCTTCTCTCCAAGTGATGGCCACAACAAGATGTGGGATGTACACAACTTAAACTATGTGTAAGGGAAAGAACATTAAAGTGAAAAGGCAGCGGAAGTTGTAAGCAATTTCAGTTTGTGACATTGATATTGTAAGAAACCTCCTGCACGCAAAACAAACCGCATTGTAGGCTGAACTTCACCCACAAACATTTTCCCCATGAATCCAAAGTCTCCGTCTGCATGTCTGCACATTCAGACTGTTTCACTGGAGAACAAGCTCACCCGAAGGCTGGCAAGTATTTTCCCTTTCGTGTTTTAGCTGCTATTAAGAAATTGTGGGGATTATTTTCTGAGAAGTGAGATGGAGTTGCAAATTTCAAATCTGAGTCTCATTTTGAAAATGAAGATCTAAGATTTTATTTATTTTTTTTTTTTTTTTAAGCTGCACATTCCTCCAGTACAGACATATGTGCTTTAAAAGATTTGTCTGGTGAAGAATAAAGAGGGCAGTCTTTCACAAAATACATAGGTGGTGTTTGTAATGTGTTCCACAGAGCTCTGAGGCAGAGGGAATGATACTGCTGTAAATTCAAAATCTTGTTGTGCTGTTTTTACTGAAAGCAGTAGAGTAAATTTTACCTGTTTGGAGAACCTAGTATGATTCTATTTTGTAGGATGATCCTTTCCATAAGTTGGTACTATGAAAGGCAAAAAAATAGGAATAATAAATTTTACTTTGGTTCTGAGTGCTCCTATTTTCTCTGTAAACAGACCATAAGATAGATAAGGAACCAGCTTAATGACATCTAAACTTGTGCATAGGCATTAAAAACAATTAAGATATTTGTTTCAGAGGCAATCCCAAACAAATGTCACCACACCAGACATTGGAAATGTTTGCATCAAAAACCAGCAGTATGATTAGCCTCTGCCTTAATTTCCCCAGCAATTTAGGGGAAAACCAGCATTTTAGATCCCATACAGCTAAAAGGAATTCCCAAGGAGATTACACGATTTTGATCTTATTGTTTAATTCCTGTGGCTGAGAATAAAAAGGAGCATTCCCTCAATCTTTGGGTAAAGGGAAACCCAAAGGCATTTTGAAGACTATTCACACCACTCAGCTTAAAAGACGGCTAAGTGAGCTGACAGCCTCTCTGGACTCCACAATAGAGAGAGTGAACTTGCTCTGGGGGAGGTGTTAGTTCAGCTCTGACAAACCCTCTCCTCCTTCTCAATCAGAGAAGAACCCCAGGGAGACATGCCAGATAATTCATCCGCTGAAATTAAGCACCAAAAATTGCATCGTGTGAATGAACTGCCATTTCCCTTCCACCTTTTACTTCAGCTTCTCTTAGACACTCAATATTTCTTTTTAACTGCAAGCTTTATTATTTTATGTGTTGTAGAATAGACATTCTATTATGTCAGTGAAATTGGCTTTTCTTTTCCTTTTACTGCCACCATGTTCATGTCTTTTCAAACCAATCTCTGACTCCCAACTTTATGCATGAGCTATTTCCCCACAGAAATTATTTCAAAGAGAACCATAAAAGCCAGACTATTCTCCCATGATTTGATGAAGCAGTTGCCTACGAAGCAGCTTATTTATGATTTTTTACTTCCCCTTCAGTATGTGCTGTGCAGGGAACTTTAATCCAAGGGTTGAATGTTTAATAGTATTATGATACTGGTTGTGAAGGATCATCACAGGTGTGCTCTGCAGTGCTCTCCTGGTTGTTTCATCAGAGTGCATTCAGGCTGCTATTTTTGAGGACATCAGGCTACTCTCGCAGCAGCTGCATCCCAATTACCTGTGCAGATTGCACCCTGCCATTGAATCTGAGTTCAGCCTACAAGTTGGGCTTGTTAAAAAAGTAGTGAAATTTAACAGTCACATATTCTCAGTAATGCTAGCTATCACATAGAATACAGTTACTTGTCACAACACCTTTCTGAAATATTTTATCTTTTAAAGACAAATAAATATATTCATAACTACTAAAAAAGCCATTAGCCTACCCAGAGAAAGGAAATAAGGCACTCCTCAAATTGTTTTGCATTTCCCAAATAAATAGCTTAATATGCGTACACACCATACATGTATTTCCATGTGCATACATGCAAATATATGTAAATATATTAAAAATATAAATATATATGTGCATGTATTTGAAAAATACACACTGCAGATATTCAGAGCAATTTCTCAAAAATCTTTCCTCAATTTTTACCTTTCCAAGGGGAAGGGATTTTGTAGTCTCTTTCTGAAGAGAAATTTTCTTCGTTTCCTTCCCGATGTACTGTGTCACCAGCATCATAGTAACACCTGATAACACTTCCTTTTTTCATTTGTAGGTCTCAAAGAAAATCAAAAGTCTCTCATTTTGCAGTTGGAGAAAGTGGAGATGTGTGAAACCTCTCCCCCTTCACCTAGTCAGGAAGAGGGGACAGCCTAATTTAGCTCTAAATCACTTGCCAAAGGCCCCAGCAAAAGTCAAGACTTAGGGCTACAACTCACATGCCCTGGTTTTCGGGCCAGGGCTCTGATTACCAACCCTACTGCAGTGCACGGGAGCATCTGTTGTGATTAATATATATTTATTGGCAAGCACCTCACAACCCTCCTTCCTTATCTCTCCCTTTAAAAGATAAGCTACTTAATATTTGCCCCTGGCTGCTATCACCAAATGTGTCATGATATGCAGTTACTTTGCACCCATGTTAACCTTTTGAGCAGATGCAGCCACTTTCAGTCAGAAAATCATCACTGGTATGCTCTCCTAGTACATTTACAGTAATGAGTCAGATAAATGCTTTCTGTTTTTAAAAGACTAGAAGTAATGCAGCAGGACAGGTTTGTCCACCCACTGCATTTTGTTCCAGCAATTCTGGCACAAAGCTGCATCTGGGATCAAATAGTCTTAGGAAGCCAACACACCAAGCTTGAACAGTAGGCTAATGTAAATATATAATGGCGTGGGAAAAAGTCTTTTGTTTGTTAATATTAGGTGATACAGAATATCTGTTGTTCAGGACAAGGAACCAGAGAGTTCCTGGATTACGTTCAGCAATGCCCAGTGCTCTGTGCATGTGTGTGTCTGCATGTGTGCATGCATGCAGGGGGACTTGGGAAGCATTTAAATATGTCAATGTGTTAAAAACCTCTTTATTTCATGAACAAAAGGAAAAAAAGAGTATTTAGTGGGAATATAAGCAAGAAATACCTGGAGGTGGGTTGCAGCAGCATGGTAAGAAAATATGTGCTTTGGAAGTTTCAGCTGACTACCTAATCCAAACCACTCCTGGAGGAAGGAGAAAGAATGAGGAAGTCAGTTTGCGGTCACCAGCTTCTCTGCCTGTGATATCCAGTACATAGTTACTACAGGGCTACAGTTCAGCCAGCTTTTGACAAATGAACTACCAGGAGTTTTCTCTGCATGTTTTCTATTCAAGTGTGTTTAGTCATAAATACTTGGTTCTAATGGCATTTTCTTAGTCAAACAGAGCCACTCCTAAGCATTAATAATACATTTTATTCTTAGTATAAGCCTCTGAACAGGATTCTTTTATTCTTGTTGAAGGTCTCTTTACAGAACTTGAATATCCTGGATGTTTTTCACCCACATTAATTTATTTTGACTAATTGTACCCCTAGTACTCTTCATCTCCAGTCCCTTCATAACAGTCCATTTATTCTGTACCCTGCAATATCCAATAAAATTATCAAATTCATTTTATGAAAGGAAAAAATAATAGGAAAAGCACACAGGCATCAGGTCAAAACATTAAATTTCCTTGTTGCCCAGGACTTCACTCATTCTCAGCTCCTCTAGTATTCAGGTTCATAAAACAGAAACTCCTGAGTGCATATAATGCTCCCATTAACTCATCTAGAGGTATCACAATTTTAGAGGTATCTGTAAATACCAGCTTTCAGTACCAAAGCCTGAAGTAGGAAGCAAGGAGTCATAAACACTGCTGGTAGTGCTACTGTCTGATTTGACTGTATTTTGGAACGTAATATTAAAGTAACAATAATAATAATTATGTATGTATGGAAAATGTTTATTTATAATCAGTGAATATTCTTCAAATTGTATAAATTTGAAAAAAGAAGGGAAGTACTTCACTCAAATAATTTTTACAAGCAGATAATAGGTCATACACCCCTTTGGTGACGGCTCCCCGAAGCGTAAATTTAGTTTTAATAAGTCAGATGCTCTCTACTAGTGTTTGAACTCCTTTTATAGTCTTTTACTATGTATGAACAGCTCTCTCTATATATGTAAAACACACTTAGTAAAAGTACCAGCACTGACAATTTTTGTGTTCAGGTATTCCTCTTTTCTTTGTCTCCCCATCTTTAATTACGCACCAGCAAAGAGAACAAACAGAAATCCGTTTTTTTAAAAAACAGCAGAATGGATGCTTTTTGAAGGACCTCCATTTACTTTCCTTTAAAAACAGTACCCTCTGTTTTCTGTTTAAAACCTTTTGCATTCAAGAGACACCTCTTTTCCCTAGATGGATTCACTTGAGCTTCTTTCTCCACTTCAGATTTTTAGTTAGCTACACTCCCTCACAATCTGATGCCTGTTCAAATGTCTGTGCTCAAGCTAAGACAGAACCAAAAAGTACTTGTAGATGGTGTTGGCCACAATCCTGAAAGCCTTTCTGCTGGCACTTCAGAGCAGTGAAGTGTTTGCCTGCTCCCATTGTCTCCAGTTGCAAGAGGAGGGAACTGAGTTTACCCTTCAACTGTGTATGACTGTGAGATGAGCCACATTAATTTAAGGACCAGTAAATCAAATCAAGGCCTTGCTCAAACTCTTGACCTGAAACTTGTCAAAGGTGATGGTTACCATCCAATTCAGCTCCGACTCTATGTCCGGCAGGGCCAGACCAGAGGATGGCATGATCTGTCATATTCTTTCACCGTTTTATAACAAACAGAAGTGATTAAGTATGAGTTTACTGGCCAGACTCAAGACCTCATTTGTGAAATATTGCCCAATGACTAATCCCCCCTTTTCCTTCAGTCAGAAAACCCTGGTAGAACTCAGTCCTGAGGTCAGGTGTAGTAGGGAGAACAAATCAAACATGGAAAGCCAGGGAGCACATGACAGATGTGTCAATGCACAGACTAGCATTGCTTTTCCAACATCCCCTCAGTCATTTGCAAAACACAAATATACTCATACCAACAGTAGTACTATAGGCAATTAATGGCTGGAATTATTTTCAGCCATGACTACACCCTGGTGAAAAGTGCTCAACTTCACCGCACCATTGGGTGGTGACTACTTCTGCATCCTCTGGGGGAGACGAGGGCAGAAAGTGAGTCTCCGAAGCTTGATTTTAGGAGCTACAGGTGAGGTAGCTGCTGGAAAACCAGTGCTCCAGCATCGGTGTGGTCATTTCTACTTATCATGGCACCAGCGCAGAAGAACATTTGGTGGTCAGCAATGGAGAAAAAATTAAGGGAGGGAAAGGAGATGCAGTCCATGCCCAAGCAGAGCTCTTCTCGTGTGACACTGCAGCCCTGTCGCAATGGTAACAGCTCCTTACCAAATCCCACAATATTTAGCCTCTATTAATTGGAAAGCCTCGGGTCATATTTGTTTTCTTGGGGCTTTCGCAAAAGCTGGCAGCAAGTGCCTTTCTTTTCCAGACCGGCGACAAATCAGAGCAAAATCAATATTCTGCCATGAGAGCATGTTGCTACACATCTTCAGCACAGGTTGTGGAGTCACCCATGAGTATGGATGAGGCAAACAAATGAACAGCCCCCCCCCACTACCCCAGCCCCAGCTGATAATGCAAATATGCCATTCATGTCATTTTGGTGGTGGCATGTGTCAGGAAATCAAAATCATCAGGGGACCCCATCTGCTCAGGGGACCAGACTGGGGTTGGTGCCCTGGGGAGGCTGCCCTGCCACCAGCAAACAGCCACGGCTCCAACTGAGGAGCCGGAGAGGCGCAAGCCCAGCTTTCGGCACACCTCACAGCTCGTGCTGTGGAGATTATGTTTGTGTACTTCAGGGCATGAATAAAGGCGAAATTTTCCAAACTATTTTAATGTAAATACAGGGGCGTCCATGGCTAACCAGCATGGCAGTTTGACTGGGATGACTGCCAAGGAACAAATTTAATGCAATGTATTTCATTTACTCCTAAACAATGGGTAAATGGCACTCTTTTGCTGTTTAAATGGCATACCCACCGCTGTCTACGTGTCTGCCCACAGGTGTTTTGCAGTAGGAACACTTACCATCTGTTAACATGAATTTGTTCGCTTGTGTTTGCCTCCCTGTTCCAGTCTGGCTGCTAAGCCTACCAGAGGTCCCAAGCTAAACAAGTACAAACACTGCTCGCAAAGTGTGTAGGCAGCAATTAAAGCACATCAAGGTAGGGTGCAGCGTTTTAATCGCACTGGCCAGGGGCCAAGGAACTGCAGAAGTGAACTGTGCTTCCCCAGCCACGGAGGAAGAAGGAGAAGGAATTTCCTTTGTGCCTCTTAACGTGTTGCTATCGACGGCGCTCCTTCATTGTACAGCTGCACCCTTGCCCACCAATTTCTACCTGTTGGTAGATATTCACACCTTTGTTCTTAAAACTTGCCTTCACCACAACTATTCTTACAACCATATTAAATAGTAGTAGTAGCCCCATTTTTTTCCCCTGACAATTTTGTGACTAACGAACAAGCTGCTATTGGAGTAACACTATTGCCTTTTTTGAGGAAATGCTGACGGCTCTCTGTTGGTTTTGCCACATCCATGAAAATTCAGTGCCAAAAAGAAAACATAGAAAATATTTTTCTATTACTTCGAAACATTTAACTGAGATATTTTATCAGCTTAAAAATGAGAATGCATAGAAACAGTTTGCTGAATTGTAATCAAACTATTTTGTACCTTCTGGGACAAAAACCTGGTATAGCAAAGAAGATGGGTAGTAAAAAAATCTGTTTATACTGTAAGTTTCTCTTTCAAATATTTTTACAGTTATTTAGTCTATACCATATGATAAGAAAATAGATTCAGCTCATGTAGATTTTTCCTTTGGATGTAAATGTGAAAAAAATTTCCCATGGTTCACTGCAGCACTCACAAAACTTTCAGCTTTCTGTTTGCTTTTCTATTGCTGAGAAACAATTGGAAGTGCATCCCAATATTAGCATACAAATAGTATGTATAATTCAGTATAAATGGAATTGTTTATAAACACGAAACATTATTTATAGCACTCTCTCACACACACATCACCATGGAAACAAAGTAATTGCCGTACCATTAGGATGCAATTTCTCTGCGCAGTGAGGGAGAATGGCAATTTATCTGCATCTGGGTGGCTTCATGTCACTGTTTGTGGCCACAGATCTCCCCTCCAAAGCATCTTTTGGATGTGAAATTAGGTTTGATTACTGAAGAAAAGATTAGATCAATGTAAGGGTGAGATGATTTGAAACAGAACAGCACATGTGAAAACACTGCAATTGTTGCACAGGAGTGATGTGAACTATTCAGCCATGGGGATTCAAAGACAAACTGAGGAATTTCAAGCCCAGTCGAAGGTCATTGTAGGCCAGTGTTTCCCATCTTGCCCTTGCCAATGGTCAATAGTTATTGCCATCTGCTTGCTGCTTGGCATCCTAAATGAAGTAGTATTGATCACAGATTCAAAAGGTAAAAAATTAGTATGAAGAGACATCCTTGTTTATAATTCTGCTAGTGAGATCAAGGATTGAATGGATCATAGAATTTTTTTTCCCTCTTTAAAGAAAACAGAGTATATGCAGTACCAATATTTAAGGGTAAAAGAGCTTTGTCAGATGAATACAGGAGCAGAGTTTCTAAAGAACAAATACGTCCGCATGTAGAGATACCTACTGAGACTTTTTTTTTTAATATAATTAAGAATGTTAGGTATTAAGATCACTGCTTTCCACCTGGCACTTGAAATGGAGACTATGATATAAAGGAACATGTTCTTAGCCCTAACAGTGCTAAGGACAAGATTATCACACCTTGGCAATAACAGTTTTCTGTTTGGTCATCCCTGTATAACAAGAGCCTTTTAAGAGAGTTAACAGAAAATGGATGATAATTTATCACAGCATCATATCAGACTGAATTAAACCATGGCTTGAAGTAATCTCACATGTTTTAATACAAGAAAACATAATACAATTCTTAGCTGAAATTATCAGTTCTCTCAACCGAGATGTGTAAGAGTAGGGTGACAGAATCCTTGTAATTTTGATGAAAGGTTCATGCTGAGGCTAATTTTGAAACATTACTGCAGGCAGAACTCCCAGAGATGTTAAGCCAGTGTCACAAGGCTACTCTAAAATGATTGTATGTAGAAAGTCCCATTACTGCATGAATTGAGCTTATTCCCCAGCTAGATTTCCTACTAACTGACCTGCGTTCTGTCTCATTAAAAAGTGCCCCTGAATTCAGAATGGAAGATTCCTTTGTGCAATCTGTCCTAATAACAGTGAAACCAGAATGGCTTCTATATTTCTGACAGAGACTCTTTCTCAGAAGGGGAAAAAAAATGTCTTCCCTCTCCTTGTGGATGGAAATGCTGCAAAGTACTTTGGGAGCCTTTTGGATTAAAAAAAATGCTCAAATAAACATAGGGTATAATTATAATCATCTGTCATCCTTGCGAATCCATACATTTCATATTCCACTTAAAACAGGAAAAAAAAATCCTCAGTGGGATGTCTTCCAGCAAAACAATTTAGCTAATGAGAGTGAATATCAATGACTGCTGGCTAATCAGAATGATATTAGCATAAATTTTACTTAATGAGGACATATTTGCCTGATGCCAGGAGCAAAATGGTACTGATCTAGAGTGTAAAATGCAAAGGATGGGTAAGCTTCAACTCGAAAAAACAACAACAACAACAACAACAACAACCATACAGCAGAGCAAATAAACAGAAATGTATATGAGGTGACTACTGTACCAGCATTTTCTATGCAACCTGGGATTTTAACCTCATTTGATGCTTTCCAAATTTTTCATTATTACAGAATCTTATCAACCCTTTGACTGTGATGAATTAAACACCCTGGGGAAGAGCTTGACAAGAGATTCAATTGAACTCTTTTAACCTCACATTGGTAGATACATCACTGAGGGAACTTGCTTTCTTTTTAATTTAAGGCACGCGATACACACGCTCTGCTGCACAAGGAAAGTATATTTTTCCTTTGTGCATTGTGTAAGCCTTGCTTCTGAAAAATGCCCAAATATTACTCTCAGCTTCAAAACCAGCAATGTTACATTGCCCTCTGTCTGCCTGTGAGTGATCTCAGGCAGAAAATTCCCTTTAGCCGCTATTGTCTTGAAGGAGTTAAGTCCCAGCCGCATCTAAGTGCTGTTATGCACACAGTGATTCTTCCTCTTTATACAGCTCAATATTAGACAGTCTGAGAAGTCTCCATGAACAATATGAAAGATTTTTGTCTACAGTAACAGAAAGGGGTTAGAGTTCAATGCTCTCCCAAAATATTTAATCTTGTGAAATGTTATTTGTAGTGTCATTCTTGTATATACCTGCTTTGAAATTCCTAACCTGAGATTCTTCTGTGTAAAGGAATATAGGGCACAAGTGTTCTTACCTTTGATATACTATAGGATCTAACAATATTTAACTGGTGAAGTCATTTTTGTTTCCAAACCTGTGTCTCAAATATGCTTGGGAACGTGGAAACTCACAATGCCCTTATTCATGACATCAAAATCAGTTCCATGGTAACACATTGTGATGACAAAATACACAGATTGCAAGGTCACAAGTCACACTTAAGAACAGGCAGGGGAGAAATTGTTAGTTTAATGAATAACATCAGCCAATTCCAATAGGAATAAAAATAAAGAAAAAAATAAAGTGCCTAAAGTAAACGCCTTTAAATGCACTTGAGAACCATTTCATCTTAAGTAGTTCTTCAAAGGCAGAAGGCTTCCGCAGCTTTCACCTCTGCTGCAAATAGAAGCCAACGTTAAAAAGAAAAGAAAGACGCCATACGCTAATGATGGCACTGGCAACGCTTTTCCTTTACATGCACAGAGAGAAACAGCAACTGCAGGGAAGAAATTTTAGCAGAAAAGGAGTCATGTTAATTTCAGGGTGAAGCAACTAACCCATTTTGCAAGGGATGAGTTTTCACACACAGTGATGAGCCACTTCTGAAGTTTGCATTGCCTTGGTCTATAGCCAGGTATTTGAAATATTTGTGTCACAGAAGTCAGTGACAGCAATTGTAGTACAGATCTTTCTAATGAATTTGAAGTTATTCCTTCCTTGCGCATTTACTGAACACGGTGTCACAAGAAAACAATCCAAATTCACAGGGTTTTAATGTACACAGTCCACCTCTGAAATTTAAGACCTTTTGCTGCAAGGACCATAATATACATAGCTATGATAAACCACTGTAACTAGCTCATCACCTGAGTAGACAAAGCTTGCAAAAGAGGGAGAGGAAGGAAAAACACAAAAGACAAAATTGCCAGCCCAGTATCTGAACAAATGCCAGACACCGCTAGGGCTTTGACATCACCGTCAGATTTGCTTGGAACTTCTCAGGGCAACAACAGGAAAAAACTGGAGTATTTCAAGCAAATGAACCAGAAAACCGCGTGAAGGGAATGTTCTTGAATATGGCGTGGTGGTTGGTCCATGAAGTTACTGTACAAAAAGGAACGACACATTTGAATGAGTTTTTCCTTCTCTCACAATGGAAACCTTTGAAATTGCAACTAAAATGTATCATATACAATCTATTTGATTTGACTATGTCATAAAATTGGCACTATATCTTCTATGCTTACCACAGTCTGAAAAGTCAATGTAAAGGATAGATTTCCTTTAACTTCTTGTTTAAATAGCATTTTATTTTTATTAGAAAAGATGGTTGTTTTTTTTTTACCATATCATGGCAGACAGCCTTATCCCAATACATGCTTACATAAACAGTGGCTGAATAGCCACAAAACAAGTTGCAACTTAAATTCTACAAGGAGAACCTCAGATTAGTTTTCTTTCCATCTAGCAGAGCAAAAGATTTGAAAAGTTGAAGCACTTCAAAATAAATGGGAAAGCGACATCTTTGATTTTATTTAAATGGCGTAAAATCACTGGATTATTTAAAAATAATGAAGTGTGCTTTGGTAAGACATTAACATTTTTAACAGATTCCTGCACTGTTGCAGTGAAGGGGATGGTAAAATCCCCTTTATATTATATAAATGGCTTGATAGTTGCATACATACTTAACCACAGGTGGGGGGTTCTTCTTAATTTGGTGTCTATCATGTGATGCTTCATAAGCAAAGAATAGCAGGCCATGCTGCTTTATTCAATTGGGTTATGCTTTTACTCTTTCTTCCTGCATGTGAAAAGCATAACAGAGAACTAGCAGAGCAGAAGTAAGATGTGTTTTGTTAGTTGTCTGAAGCCCTGGGGCCCGGAACCGGATAAGTCCTGATATTATACCCTGGATTGAGCAGAATAAATCCATTTTGTTTCCTCCAAACATTTAGCCATTAAAAAATATGAGATAGAAAAACAGACTTTGCTGTCTGCATGCCTTCTTGTAAAGCTTGTATTGTGGAAATGTCAGAATCATTAGGTCATTGGCATATATTTTGCAAGCTAATGCTTCTACTTTAATTCTCACTGGGGACTGCATGTCTGCTTTTCAAATAAAGCCCAGACTGAAGAAGGTGAAGAGAGCTTAAAATGATGCTGGTAATGCTCTGTGATGGCTGATAACACCTCTAGATATGAATAATTGGGACATATCAGCCAAGGTTGATACAATCACAGCTTTTAAAGCACCTACTCTAATACCAAGCCCCACAAAAGTAATTGGTAAGTGTTAAAATTGCCTTCTAAGTATTTGTGGCTCTCTTTAAATGTACACAGAGACACGTGACTGAATAAAGTTTTAAAATACATACAGAACAAGAAATAACTTTAATATGTGAAATTATGCACATAATGGGAGAAGTGTGGAGCGTTTTACTTCAGACAAGTGGATGAACTTTCTTCCGAATTGCCAAAGACAGACGCAGAAGAAGTGGTCACAGAAACATAAGCCCCGTTGCAAAAATAGCTACTCATCTCTCAAAACTGATAAAATCTGGCACGCCTTGAAGAAAGAGGTCAATACTAGTAGACATAATAACGCAAGTCGAAACACTCTCAGCTCACAACTGGATACAATAAGTCTTGAACTTGCAGCAACTACTCCGCCCGAAAACATACTCCCCAAATCAGCTTTTCAGCTCTTCACAGACACACATATGCTTCCTTCTGCCATCAAGCACAGAAGCACCTCTACTGCGAAAAGAAAGACTGATTCCTTCACTTGCACCCCTGCCCTTGCAGAAGATGACCTGGCTCCCTTGTTTTACTTCAGCAGCCCTGTCAAAGGCTCCTGGGGGGGCAGTGGAGTAGTGTTGGCACCCCCAGGATTTCCACCTTGAGCTCAGGGGTCTAGTGAACTCGAAAGAGCCAGTCAAAACCCAGACAAAACCACTGAGTGCTACCTGGTTTAGTAGCAGGGCCAGTTGAAACCCTAAGAAACCACAAGTTTAGTGTGATTTCGATATCAGTTTGTAAGTCAACCCAGGTTTATTTGAAAATGTGGAGTCAGGAGGCAAATTATTGAACTTGAACAAACCTTCGGACAAACGCAGTCTTTATTCTGAATTTCTAAACAAATCCTCAAACTAAACGAACTCATGCAGTTTCTGTTTTCATTGTGGACATCTCGCACAGCCCTAACTAGTTGCAGATTTCTGGGTCAATTTTTATGTTTCTGATCCATATTTCGCGGTTGCATGCTTCATAACAGTCCTACAGGATATATCCCAACCAGCTTTCACAGGAACTTCATGTACTGTGACACACTGGCTTAGAGTTACGTTGCTCCAAAACTTAGGAAAACCAGCTGTGAACCCTGAAAGGTGCCATTTCACCTGGCAACTTTCAAGCTATCCATTTAGCTTCTGAGTACTTTAAGAAATCAAAAATTTCCTGTAAACTTCTTTAAAGCAAAAATCCAAGACTTGAAACAGAACAGGGAGGCAATACATAAGCATAACTTTGCAGCCATCAGAACAGAGATATATTGTAAAAGCTGAATCATGCTCTGACGCAGAAAACTTTCCAGGTTTTGCTCATTTCTTTCTTCAACATGTTCTCATTTGTAATTATTTTAATTAAAATCAGTCTGGCTTTACAACCTATGCTCTGTATTACAGACAAGCATAAAAAATTGCGCTGTGTTGTTGTTCTGAAACTGTAAGAATGAGAGTTGCATTATCCTGTACAAATAAAAGATGAGTTTAAAGGCATTCAGCTTGTATCTGTAAGTGCCTCCCTCTTTCTACACTGCAAAAGTGGATGAAATGGTCAGTAAATAATCCATTACAAATGCAAAATTAAGATTTACTCAATTCTGTTTGTGATTCATTCTTGTCCTTCAACTAATATTTGAGCAGCTCAAAGCCTTTTGGGAAAAGATGAATACCCAAAAGCTTGAATACTGGAATAAAATAATTTTCAAACTGTATTCCCCAAAATAATTCCAAATATAATCAATGCAATGGAAATAATCCTGTCAAAGTGGAAGTCTCTGACAAAGAGCAGAACATAAGTTTTAGTGCCTCCACTGAAATCCTGTGCACTCTGGAGAAAGGAAGATGGTTCACAGAGAAAACTGGGGAAATCTGAATTAACAGTTTCTTTGAAATATTGTGGAGGGGAAGTAAGTTTGGAAACATTAAAAAAAAATTAATACCTATTTTCCCAATCGGCTTTGGACATACATTTTCTCTGATTATTGGCTCAGTGGTACATGTGTTTAATCTTAACTGTTGTACAAAAAGAGTTTGCCAAGTATTGGCCTCCTGTGTTTCCTTTCCAGATCAAGCACAAGAGTAACTGGAACATGATTAAAAAGACGAGTGTATTATTACTCCTGCGAGAATGATGGCAATGTTTTTGTGGGTTGGAGCAAAGGAAGACACAAACTGCAAGAGAGCTAACCTTCTAAAAGGCATATAGCATTTTAATTTTATCCTGCCCCCAGATTTAGCTGATTTAGTGGAGAGCCCTCTCTGCCTCGCTTTCTCACTAATTACTTCTTTTCATTGTTTGCTTATTCTTTAAAAGACTTGCTATAGTTTAAAAGTTGCAACATAAAATTCTCACTGGAATGATGATCAGTCCTGAGCATTATTTGGTGCCATTAATTTAGAGGTGGCCTCTAGAACTTGAGGAAAAAAATAAAGGGATAAGTGCAGGGCTGAGGTCAGTCACAGCACTGCTCCAATACATCTGACACACAACTGGAAGAGGTTCGAGCAACTTTCTCCTCTTCATGAAGTCAATGAGTGGGGGGAAGACAAAAGTAGCTATTATTTTCGTAGGACAAGGTCAGAAGCACTAGATTTATGGAGAAGAGCGAAGTATTTGCCATCCTAGACTACAGAATCACAACAATACAGTTTTAGGAAAAGTTAAGCTAAAGGGATAGAAATTTCCTAGGAGGAATAAAAGGATGAAAATGTTTCTGAGGTATTTACAACAATTTTTTGACTGTGACTGCTTAAATTTGTAATCAGATTTTGATTTGGTTCTGTGGAGCACAGAACCAGAGCTGAAGAGGAAGACTGATCTTATTTAGATACCAACAGGAAGTCCACAGAAGGTGGAAGCAGGGATGAGCTACCCAGGAGGAATAAAGACACTGCTTGAGTTGGCAGGGAAGGATCTGGGAAAGCTAAAACTCAGCTGGAGCTGGCACTGGCAAGGCATGTGAAAGACAAGAAGGGTTTTTTGTAAGTATATTGACAGCAAAAGGAAGGCTAAAGCCAGCATGGACCAATTGCTCAATGGGATCTAGTGACAAAGGACATCTTAAAGGCTAAGTTACACAATACCTTTTTGCCTCAGTTTTCATTGGTATGGTTTACCACCAGACCTGCCAGGTTCCTGAGCCTCCTAGAAGATTCCATGGGCATGAGGCAGTGCCCCCAGCAGAGGAAGATGAAGTTAGAGATCACTTAAGTCACTTGGACACATGGAACTCCATGGAGCAGGACGCATGTGCCTGAGGGTGCTGAAGGAGCAGCCCAGTGCCATTACGAGGCTGCTCTCTGTCCTCTGCAAAAGGTCATGGCAGCTGGGGGAGATTCCTGATCATGGGAAAAAGGCAAACACCACACCCCTCTGCAAGAAGGTAGAAAGGAGGATGGTCCAAGTCAATCAACCTCAGGAAAAAAAGAAACAGTGCACATGCTGTGAAGAGGAAAAGAGAGGAAGATGTTGTGGGACTCTTTTCATATACAGCTCTAACCAGTAACTGAAATATGGTGTTTTTATAGGTTAGACTTTGGTGTATAAGTTATTCTCACACCCAGAAGGTGTGTACAGGCTGCTAGTTAGTTGAAATTACAAACATGGTTTTGAAAAGAAAACCTATTTATATGAAAACAAGTTGATAAAAGCTTTCTTTGATGACACTAAGGTGAAATCAAACTGTTATGTGTGGATATGAACTCCATGTGAAACTATAACAAAATCTTGAAGAAATAACATTTATAATTGTTTTCTTATTAAACATTTTCAGGAAAGGGTGTACGTATTCAAGGGGCGAAAAATCCAGATATCAGGTTGCTAAGAAAGTGAATACAGTAGGAGGACAGAAGCCACTAAAAGGTAGAAAATATATTCTCACATGTTTTTAATGGCAGAGAAAACCTACCAACAGTACACAAAATAAACTTAACAGAACTTTATTTTCCTTTTATATGTACACCAACACATACTTAGAAGTGTCCTTACACTAAAACTTAAAGAAGCATTTCAGCTTATTACTCTGAATCTAGCAGAGTACAGATGTATCTTTAGAAGGGCTCTTGTCTCTACCAGCTCCAGAAGAGAAAGGGGAGACTCTTTACCTACACATAGCTCCTAAAGGGCAAGTCATTGCCTGTGTCTAGAACTCCATGTATCTACCAGCAAAGAAGTTACTTAATACAATGTATTTTGCCCCTCTCCTTTTCATCTCACCTTAAGTACTTCAACTGGGTTGTGGAAAATATCTTTAGAAAGGAAGTTCATGTCTGTGAAATTTTAGCTTATGCCTTCTGAACATAGATCTTTACTGTAAATTTTAGGCTATACTCTGCACCCGCATCATTTCACAAAAGGATATACAAGCACAGGAAGCTACTGAAGTTCACTGATGACATTTTGCTGTGAGTATGAAGAATAGAATGGTATCACAGACACGGAGCTGGCAGTGTAAGCTTGGAACATGACAAATGGCAATGTAAATGTAGGGGTGAATAATTAACTTATGTAGGAAAACCAGGACTGATCTAGGGGCCCTGCTAGGCCTTGGGGGTGGTAGATGATTATCAATATTTCTCTACTTACAGAGAAACAACATACACAGGAATGATAGATTTGGCTGAAAAAAATGTATCCAATCAGCAAAAATGGACAGTGCATGAAAGATGCTAATCATAACAATTAGCCTAAGAATGGTTTATAAAGAAGAGACCCTTTCTTTGATTCTCTGATGGGAACTGCTGTAGAAAATGGTCAACTGAGCCCACTATGTGAGGGCTCACAACAACATTTTTGCAAAGATGGCAAGCACCAGAGGCTGTAGTTAATGCTACAGGAAACCTAACTTAAGCTGAATGCTAGTGAATATGGACAGGAAAATGAAAAGTCTCTGGTGCTTATGAATGCACAAAAACCCAGTTCATTTTTTTGTGGAAGCATATTGCAAACTGCTTACGACAATGGCAGAGAAAAGGGCTTCACAAACACAACTTTGCTTGAAAAGGTTATTCTTTCAATTGCAGTTGGATGATTTATGGCTAGAATATGAACCTGGAAAAGACCTTGTGTCAGCAGACACTCTGTCTGAGCTTTCAATAAAAGAGAAGTAGTACAAACACCGGAGTCTGATGTTGTTCATGTAAATAGGTTTGAGAAAATTTTCTTGATCTCAGACAGGATGCGGTCTGTCACTGCAAGAGACCATAATGCAAAAATGAGACTTTGCAAAAGGTAATATCAGCGATTAAGGCTGGCTGGCCTTCTGAATGTAAACCTACTCCTTTTAACAGCTGTGGAAGAGAAATTTACGTTGCAGATGGTACTTTATCCAAAGGTTCTAGGTCAGCAGTGTATAACATTTTAACACAGGAAATACAAAAGTAAGTACATGAAAGGTGAAGATTGAGTAGCAACACGTGGCATTTGCCTGAGAATTAATGCAGATATAGAGGAGGAAAAAAACACAACACCACAACAAATAATGCCAAAAATAACAATATTCTGAAATGGGGCGGGGGGGAAGAAACCCTGATTGTAATTTTAAACAAGGTTAGACCTATAAGCCACGTTTGGTATATATAGGCTGATATATATAAATATATATATATATATATGAGAGAATAATTATTAATGTTTTGGTTGTGGATTATTATACCTAATTTACAGAAATATCACCAGTAAGGTATACAACCATGAAATATGTGAACTGATATACAAAATTTCTGTTCACACAGAAGATACCTGCCTTGGAGAACCAATGAGGCTGTTCATGTATTTTTGTAGATTTTTATACATATATTGAAACAAATTGAAGCAGAAGACATACTGTGGCATAATATCGTACATCTTAAAATCTGCAGTCACAGAACAGCAGACACAAGGTATTTGACAGCAAATGCAGTTATAGAAATCACTCATCTCCCGTAAAACAAGTTTATTAATTTATCTGAGGAGATTACTAAGAAAGTCCACATAAATAGTGCCCACCTTAAACATGCACAAAAGAAAGACAAACATCCTGAGGATCCAAACCAGAGCAGACTAGAAAAGTGAGAGAGAATCAGTCAACATCAGTTTAAGGGACTGTACAAAACATTGTGGAGAGCTATAAGCAAAGGAGCACGAGTTCACAGCCTGACAGAGAGCTATACAGAATTTTCTGCATCATGACTTCAGTTTTTTCCCCTCTTTCATTGACAAAGGAAAGTTTAATGAGTCCTTGGTAAGGTCCGACACCTTATTTTGTCTATTTAGTTAACAGCCTGCCTTTGATCAGGGATTCCTCTCCCTTTCTCTCAAACCTCTTCCTTTTTCATCAGCCTACATTGAAAATGTCAAGTACATTGTTGGCCACCACTTAAAGAGACAAGACAAACCTCACAGAACTTACAGTTCAGGTAGACAACTGTGATAATGGCAGATAGGAAAAGGGAAGCAACAGAAGCTGAATATTAAGAGACAAGCAGAGGGAAAAAAGGCACATTAATTCCTTTACTGTGTTATTAAAATTTTCCCTTTCCATCTCCTACAGCATCTTCTTTCAAGAAAATTTAAAGAAAAAGGTCATCTTGTGGACGAAGTAAGTTTTGAAAAGGAGAATGTAAAAGACAGACAAGATTCATAGTGCATATCTTAATTTGCTCCATGGAAAATTGCCCCAAGAATATGAGGTACAGTCATCCCACAATATCTGTTTCCGCTCAGCTGTATTATTAATCCAGAATTGATCAGTGGTAGTAGTTCAAGATCCCTGAAGTAAATTTCTTGATTTGCAAGCAGGGATATATGCATTTATGATAGCCATTTGGCCTGTCTTGACCCCTCCCCTAGATCTCTGCCTCATTTTGTACATGTAGACCTCAATGGAGGAAAATAATTTATAAATGTACTTAACTTCAAAGAGGCAATTAAAGCCTACAGACATCAATAACAAGTAAGCACATAATTACTTATGTCTCAAATAAAGATGAGATTTGTATGCTTTAAGTGCATTCATTTTTTGTTTTTTCTCACCTATAAAGAGTCTAGCACAAAGATTTCTGTAAATAAATAAAAGCGGAAGTGTTTCCTTGGCAGGGATGTTTAAGAACAAAACAGCATTTTGATTTGCTTGGAATATAGTATATTTTAGCATATTTGATTTCTTCAAACACTTGTGGTATCTCTACAAAAGAGTTTTCAAGACAGTGTAATCTACCTTTTGATTTTTCAAGTATAATGTCTAGGCCTCTACTTTTGATTCAGCCACAGCAAACAAGAATGTTTCCTTCCCTTTTTGTAAGGCCTGTTTGATGCTGTTTCTTCATCTTGAATTAGTTGTTGACTCACATCAAATGCAAATCAAGCCCTTTTACAGTATGAATCATAGCTGCCCTTGGTTAAGGGGGTAAGAAGAGATGAGAAGGGAAACATTACATTTCTGGACAATACTGATGACTGAGGGCTGGTGTGACTCATACTTAAGAGGGCAGATATGCACTTTCAAGTCAACAACTTAGGAGATTAAGAAGCAACTTCAAACGAGGCTTTCAAAGGGAGAAGAAAACAGGAACTGGAATAAGCAACAGAGTAATGCACACGGCCACATCCTGAGGTCCACACTGATGCAAGACTCCCATTAACATTAACTTTATGGTTTGAAAGCCCTAAGCTTAAGAGTTCATGGTTTAAGACCGGCTGTCAGTTTGCTGGGATTTTCAAATAGCTGAAAGTCCACTCAGTAGAGTTATAAAGTAATTATTTTTTGGTCACATTTTGTAACAAACAGCAATCCAGAGAGCTGTATGTCATTTTCCACAAAAGAAGTTTCCTTCTCATATACATGGCATTGTTATGAAAACTGTGGACATATCTGTGGTTCGAAGGAAGAGGATACAGAGAGAGACATTTAGATGTGGAAGACAACTCTCAAAAGAGTATCAAATAAATTATTTTTGTATCCCATCTATTTTTACACTGTATGGGAAATTATTATGGAACTAGAAAAACGTCTGCCCATGCAGCAAAGCATCTCTTTGCTTAGGAGAGAGGTAGAAACAACACATTATAAAATCAGCAAGTCAGAAATGTACTCACTTTTGCTATTTACCATAGACAGAATTAACAATTTCTCCTCAAATGTAGGTGAATAATACTTTTTCTTCAGTTCACTGAAAACTGAAAGAGATTTTTGGCTACTCCACTAAAGACTGTTTGGGGGAGGGGTGTTGTTTATTTTTTTTTTTAATCGAAGCTTGTTCCATCCATTACTTTCATACCTACCATGTACATTACTGCACACGAGCTCCTTCTATATTTGGCTAAACAAGATTTAATAGAAGAATCTATACTGCTCTCTTTGGAGGACAAGGAATCAACACGTCTTTTGTGTATGAGCTAGTGTCTTAATCCCATAATAATTTTCTAATTCCTTTCATATTCTTACCACTGGTGCTTAAGGCAAAAACTTGGCAAAAGGGCTTTAAAATGAAGTCAAGGTATTGCTCAACTAGCTTAAAAAGAGCAAGGAAGATATTTTCTTATTTTTAGAGCAGCAATGAAACAAAATCTTTTACTTGAAAGAGTCAAGAGACTAGGTTAAGAACATTTTGGACTAAAGAACAAATGCAATTAGGATTGCTTGGCAATTATGCTGGGATAATCAGCCAACGATCCTGCACAGAGATATCCTGCTTCTATCACTTTTACCCAAAGGAGGGCATTGTACTGAATGCCAATGATCCAACCAGCGCCTGCTATCAACAGGCAGACGTCCATCAACTGTCCTCTTCCAAAATCTCTTGCTGAAATCTTTACTCCCCTGTCCCTACCGGGCTTGCCAGCTGGTGCAGATCTACAGGATTCCCCTCTCTGGGGGCTGCACTGTCTTCTGGTTTCACCCACCACCCTTCCCGCTTCCCTGGACAGTATCAGCCAGCTGTACTAAGCCACACATTCTGATATGACAGACTAAACACCAAGAATGAGGAAATCAAACAGCACAAGAAATCCTCCAGGCAAGTTCACTGGACAAATATTTCCAATTAACTCTGCAGCAGGAGCCAAGTTCACTCTGAAGCTGGCTCTGTAACCAGGAACCTCACTGTCGGCTGGGCAGGTTTTGTGTGGTTGTGCTGTGCTGCATGCAGTCTGGTGGCAGAGATGTTAGTCCTGGGGAAAGGATGTGATGTGAGGATCATAAAACTGGGATGTGTGTGTGTGTTTCAGGGCTGGCGCTCACTTTTTCTGATTGCCATTTAAGCAGGCAAGGCAATGGGATTCAGGTGTCGTGCTCGTCTGGGCACCTCTGGAAATGCAGATGGTACCCAGGAGCCGTGACACAGAGATGTCCCCATTGTTTCCTGCTCTGAGCAGACTGTCTGCCTCAGCCCAGCCTTTCTGGGACAGTTTTATGTTAATTCAGCATGGACAACACAGGCATTAGACCATCTGTCCGACTAACAATAAGCTTAAAACCTTACGTCTATCAGAACTGCTCCTGAAGGCAAGTCAAGCCCTCACAGGACATTGCTCCTTTAAACCAACATTAGATTTCTGTCTTGCCAGAACTTCAGTAAGTGCAGCTTTCAGGCTTTGGCTAGTACTGAAACAGTTTCTGCAAAATATACCACAGATAGCTTTTAATTTGAAAATATTAGCATGAATAACAGCGTGTTTGATATGCATTCAGCCAGTTATGTCCTTGGTTAAAAGAGTAAAGCCTCTAAGAACGTTTGAGAGAGTATGTCCACAGAAGGGACCATTATGCATTTGTGGTGTCTATTCTTGCCTGTTTAAAATGAAAATAGAAAATCAGGTTGCCTAGGTTTTCCATTTTAAAGTAACTTTCTAGTTATCATCTGATGGTAAGCTGTTAATTACACACGAATAAAGTGATGAAAATTTGAGGCTTGTGGCACAGTATACTTACAGTTTTGCATAGATTGTAACATTTTCCAGTGAGCAATGCGATACTGGATTTACAAAACAGAGCCATAGAGCTAAGATCCCAAATTCCCACTTGCAAAGAAACTGTACAAAGAGCAACAACTCCCACTACCCAGTAATATCTCCCACGCACCTCAGATCAACCTCTGACAGAACTGATGTATACTCATCATTCATTTAGGTAAACTGTATCAGGTTTTCTGCTTTAAATTCCTCATTTTAAAACATTGATTCAAATATTGTAACATGTTTATGAAAATGCTGAAGGAATAAACTCCTCAGTGATATTTATCTTAAAAAAAATACGTATTTTGTAATATTTTACACAGCAGTGTTCTCTATTTCCTCAACCAAAATGAGGTTAAAAAAAAATCGGTGCTAGCCCACAGTCCCACCTGTACCTTCTGCATGGTTCTTTATATTATGACTGGGTACAGATTTATTAAGGGCGGCTAATGAGTCTTTACTCTCTCCTTCCTCCACTTTTGGTGGCTGCAGCAGCATGTTGCTTTGGCTCTTGGATTGCTGTCTGACTGGATGAGAGCATCAAATGCGGTTGGATTATGGCATCTGCAAGCCCTGACAAGCAGCTGTTACCCTGCCCATGGGCACTGGACACATCCACGACTCGTGGGCTCACTAAAGGACCCTGGCTCCTCCGTACTCACTGTTTGTGACCCAGACTTGCAGATGCAGACTCCTGAATGACAAACAGGGCTGCACCCAGCCCTGCGTACACCTATTTATTCAGGCCACCGTATGTAACTGATTAACAGAAAAGAACATTTAATATCAACATACCCTGCTCAGATCATTCCAGCCCAGATTTCAGATTAATTCACAACGAGCTCCAGTTTGGTCCTGCATTTGTCTGCCTCAGTGTCACTGTTAACTGAGACCAGGATGCCACTGCGCTAGGCCAAAGACACATGCACAGCAACAGCAGCAAGAAGCAGCAGTGGTCCAAAGAGTTGGCAGCCTGAACAAGCCATTAGGAGGCCAGGAGGGAAGACAAGCAGACAACAAAGACACAGAACATTGCTCTGAAAGGCTGAAGTAGCTTAGGAGCAGAAGTCTCTCACTTTCAACAGCGCTTTTGAAAACTGCATCCAAGCTGACTTCTCTGAGATCACCTAGGAAGCCAGTAGTGAAGCTGAGGTAAGAGAAGCAGTCCAGTACCCACAGGATGCCAAAGCTCCTCCAGGATGGCTGGAGGCAGACTTCAAAAACGCTAGATAACCGAACTGTGAGATTAGATCTGAGTCAGGAAAAAAGTTATGTAGTCCAGCAGTGCTGCTGAAAACAAGCAATATGGCACTGGCACTGATGCTAGCCTCAGAATCCAAACCACTGAAAAGAAAACTGTGGCAGCAAGGCTTGCAAAAGAAAGGGGCTCAAAACCTCACAAACAGCTATGAGGGAGGGGGAAAAGGACCTGCAGACTCTGCAATCATCTATGCAAAACTGTACCAAGATGTCCAGCTAGCGAGGTCCTCATAGTGTGATGAACAACACGCACGCCTGGCTCATGACTTAGTGCAGGCTTAAGATGAGAGAACTGTGTCTGGGAAAGAAAACGAAAGTAATCAGAGGAAATTAGAAAATGGAAGAAGGGCTAAGGGGGAGGAAACAAACCCAATTCCCTCATTTCTCTCATGCAAGCAGCAGAAAGCCCTAACTTCAAAGAGCAACCTTGAATTCTGGTTTGGGTTTGGCTTTACTTTTTATGTGTGCATTTTCTTTTAGTATTTTTTTATTCTAAGATGATGCCAACAATAGCAAACCATATGCTGCAAAAGATGGCCATCCAGGTAGGTAATGAAGTGGTAAAACAGGAGTTCCTAATGCCTCAGACCCCTGCCATGCCAAGGGGGTGGCCTGGTTCCAAGGTGTTGAAGGACAAACCAATGTGGAGGCCAATCAGTCCTAGCCGTCATCAGTTGGTGGCTTTAGCACAGTCCAAGAAAACTATTAGGACTTTGCAAGACTTTCTCTAGACACCTTGAAACACCATGCAGGGGAAGTGATCATGCTGCGTTTGGAGAAGCAAGCCAGCACTGCTGCCAAGATCCAATTTGCTGCCCAGGAGCGCCACACATCTGCAAATGCGCAGCCGAACATTTGTCCCTCCACGACAAAGGGGTCCCCACACACTTGAGGAGACAAAGTGGCTTGATACGCTGCCAGGTATGACTGGAAAGGCTCTCTGTGGGAAAGCAGACCAGAGTTGTGTGTTGCACTCACAGCTGCTCCCAAGACAAGTCACTAAGAGCTCTGTAGACACCACCATGGGGCAGCACTGTATGAGGAGAGGACATTCAAAACGCTACACAACCATCACAGAAAATTGCTTTATCTTTAATCTTTATCTTCTCAACAAAGCCATGTAGCTATATTCATGGTCATGGTACAGTTTATCACAAAGGCTTTTTGCCTGTGTCTCTGCAGCAGTCCCTTTTCCCTCCACAAGAGATGTCCAGGTTAGGTCGTCTTCTCTCCTGGCAACACTTTGGCCTTATTTACCCTTCTAGAAAGCAGTCTGAGGGACACAAATAACCTTAGGCTCTCAAAATCAGTCCTATGGAAGGCTTAAAACAAACAGGCTTTGTGGAAACAGGCTTCTCGATGTAGAAGAGCATTTCACAAAGAAAAGGCTTTAGCTGTACCACATGCCCCATGCAACAGTAGGCATCACTGCTTCTCACATTAAACAAACCTGCCCGTGGGGTTTGGGAGAGGAAGGGGATGTCAGCAGGGAAGCTGAGTTGTGGGTGTATTTTTAGCACCTCCTCTCTAGATGACTTCTCTCTGCAAACTGAGGCTCATACTGGTTGTTACACCATACACTGTCACGGCTTTGGTAATATCAGCCACATGCAATACCAGAAGTTTAAAGATTCTAGTGATGAAAGACACTACAAAAATCATGCCAGATATTGAGGCATTAACCAGAGTATCATGACACTGAGATGAGTCTGCCCATGCTCTTATCCTAAGCACCTTAAAAATACTTATAAGGCTTTTAATCTCAAACACCATGTACATTTTCTGCACTCCCCTGCCCCCCCAAAAGCCCTCAAAGTGAGGCAGAACAGAATAAATGGATTAAAAGTAATTATTTCCCTACCTTATCCCAGTGTCATTGCGGGGTATGTCTTATGGGACTTGCTTGCTCTTCAACAACCATAATTCTGCTTACAGTGAGGCAGGACCTACCTGGCTTGCAGCAGTCTCAGCACAACCTGAAGTCCCTCAGCATGCATCTTCCCCTTTCTCTTCTCAGAAGTCACCCACTCCCTACTGCTTTATGAGCTCCCTGCCTGGTGTTCCTTTTTCTGACCATTGACTTGCACTTAGGACTTTGGAGAACACAGGTTGCTGTCCTGAGAATTTAATGAGAAGGATAAAAAAAGGGGAAAACCTGCTATATTGTTGGAAAAGAGGATTCACAACACTTGGAGGTAACACAGTCCAGAATAATAATAATAGTCCTCCTTAAAAATTAAAGGCCAACTAGCACCTTTAAATATATATATTTTAAAAAGCACACAATTTAGCCACTTTCCAAATGGAATAAGTACGAATAAATTTGAAAAGCAGTGTGCTGCATGGCAAGCTTGACTCAGAAGCTGAATTTTGTGAAGCAAAGCTCTCCTTGCCTGGTGACACCAAGAGATACTGGACATGGGGATTTTAGCAGGTATGTACATTTCTGAGTGGTATTAGGAAAAAGGAATGGACAACAGAAGATACAAACGTGGAGATTGTCTTGAGCAGATCTGACCCAGAGCTTTTAGAAAATGGAGTGAGGTAATTTCAACTTCCTCTGGTGATTGTGGTGTGTGCATCTTCACCCGGAAAACAGAGTTGCACACAGAGTCTCTCCAAATACTCAGCTTTGCGGTAAAGAATATTCTTGACTTGCACCACCAGTTTCTCCGCCCTGTATAAAAGGTTCAAATAGTCATGGCATCCACTCCACTAAGATACACAGAAACACTCAGAACACTAAATGTTCTTCTGTAAATTATCCTTTTAAATAGATTCACGACCAGTAATTTTATTAACTAAGTTTCCAACTATGTCACAGTCTGTTAGTCCTGTTTCCTCTTGTTCAGTCACTTACGTGATGGCAATGTTCAATGGAAAACCTTTTCTTTTAAATAATGTCAGGTATGTTCCCTTGAAAAATCCAATCCCGCAATTTTGTTTTGCTTCATGCATAACAAATCTCAGGAACAGACTCTGGGGGACAACTCTTGAACTTTGCTGTGGGAAAGACAGGTTGCTGTTTCTGAGAGATGTCTACAGCCCAGGGAAAGTGAGAATGAAGAAGTATACAGTCAACAGAGAAAATAACTCAAAATAAGGGAGCATTTAAAAATCCTTTCTTTGGCTAACACTGGCAGTAAATGTCTCACTTGAAATACTGCAAGGAAATTCAGCTTGCCTGCATGGGAGAGCTATGGCAGGAAACTAAATCCAGTAATTAACAGTGAGATTTTAGCTTTGACAACATAAAACATAGCACAGCACAAAGCACTTTCTAATATTTTGCATTTCTCTGTAAGAACGAAGACAGAGTTTAAAATAATGCAGGGGACTTGGGTGAAAATCAGTCACTCAACAGCAGCTTCTAGCAAGGATGCCCTGACCCTCTTTTGGAATGATGTTGGACTCTCTGTGGGCACTTGGGTCTACATGAGTAGATCATGTTTTGCAAATCTGGTGCCTGATGTCCCGGCTAAAAGAATTCAGCCCTATTGCTTATGCAAAGAGCAATCTGAAGTAGCTACAATAGGAGTACAAGGGAAGGCATACAGGACTTGCCTGATCATTCAACCGTAATGGTGTGCTGAAAGATTTCTTTCTCAGCCTCCTCCGGCACAACCCCACAGTGAAAGCTACTGCACTGGGCCTACAGAAGTCTGATTATTGTGCACACCGTGCACTAGCTCGGCAATGAAGTCATTCAGTAGTCTGATTAAAATAACATCTTCTAATTCCCTTTTTGTTGTAATTTACAGTCTCTCTCCTTTGGCTGAACCTGCCAGCCATCCTGGAGGTGAACAAAGAGAATGTGCTAAAGTTGCCAATTCTGGGCCCTGGTGTGAGAGAAAGCTTTTGTTTCCAGAGGTTGTATTTACTCTGGAGACAGTTAATCAAAGCTCCACAGAGCATTGTAATTCTTCTGTTCCTTTCGTACGGGTATGAACTCTCCGGTGTCTGATCCCTGCGACTGTCTTTCAAATCCCCACAGTAAGCTCACTCCAATGTAACTTACACTAGGGCTGGTTAAGAAAGACTCAAGCTTTTTCAAAATGGCTTTAGATAATTAAATTACATCACTTGTGTTGTTGTATTTCATATTAGCACCATGGACATCAGCTAACTTTCCTACACAGCTGAAATGAATGTCAGGACTATTTCAGCAGAAGAATGTTTGACACTCACACCCAAAAAGGGGACTTGGATAGTGCCAGTTCTATTGAGGCACTGAACACTTGGGACAATCTGTTCAATTTGTCAGATGCCTGATACAAAATCAAGGGACAGTCCACACAGGGCCATCCAAAATAAACGGGTGATAATGGTTTGTGTCTTCTTAGATCTTCTGATCTTCTCAATTTGTTATTACCCCTCCTCTAATAATCCACATTGCCTTCAACGATACATGAAGACTGCACATATAGAATCAATGCCTGAGAAGTCATTTGACTTTAATTTGAAAAATCACACAGAAAACTCTCTCTGAAGTTCTCTGGCAACACCAGTATGCACTTCCCCCCCACTCCCCCCGCTGCTGAGACTCTGACAAATCTAGTTGAAAGCTTTCTAATAAGGCACAAAGTTCTCTTCTCACCATGGGATTATATAGGGAAGAAACTTTCTTGATAGAATAAATTGTGTGCTACTTAACATGCAAATATTACAAGCCTCTTTTGAAATACAGATACTTGAATAAACAGATTCATAAAGCCAGCAAAGGTTTTTTAGCATAGACACAGATGCCAGTTATCCTAGATAAACATGAAATATGAAGATCTCTCATTTATTTTTAAACAGTTATTTATTTTTTAAATGGTTCCATTCCACAAATGTAAACAAAGCACACCAGAAACACAGCGCTCTGAGACAAGTCCCCTGAGCAATGTCTGTGTGCGTATATCCAGCCCAGAATATGCCTTATGGGCAGTGACCTCCGAATAATTCCAGCCTAGGTCCTTGGAGAGGGTGCTGCTATATCTAGGATCAGTTCTGGGTGGTCTTCAGTTGCATTAGAGAGACTGTTTTAATACAGATAATTTAACATTGTAAAGTATTTTGTGATTCTTTGGGAATGAAGATAGTGAGAAAACTCGGTATTTAATGCAGTTCCTTCACCATCTCTGTGAGATGAACCACACCAACACCTACCTACATCACCTTCAGTTTGTTTGGACTGAACTTGAGCCAGCCCATTCCAGCATTAGCCAAATGCTGAAGCTGGGAAAGGAGCACTGTAGGCCAATCCACTGAGTTTGGTGGACAGGGCATTAGCCTGTGATGCAGAGCTATGGATTTGTCCTCAGTTTACTGCTGATTTGTGACTTTGGATCACTTTGCCTCTGTTTCAATTTTAACTTTGGTAATCTTGCAGCACACATTTGTAGAAATATCTGCAACTGCAAGTAAGCTGGAGTTTCTTGTGTGCTGTAGTACCAAATCCAAACAGCAGCAGCAAAGCACCAAAGAGGCTGTGCCATGAACTAAAAATGAGAAGTTGCCTACACACCAAAGCATGGAAATGGCTCAAGAGCCAGATGCCCCTGCTCTCCCACCAGGCAAGCATCAGGGTAGTGCAGCTAAAGTCCACATTCCCCAGATTGTGGTCTGCTGAGAATTGCCTCATCACATGCCATGTGCTCCTTGACTTTTGAGCAGTGGAAACCATTAACTTATGATATACAATATCTTTTCTGCTCTCCTAGTACCACGTTTCAATTAAAATCTTTGCAACAGATACTACAGAAGCACAATCTGTGTTCAGAAACAGCAGGAAAGGTGATCTGTTACACAAGCTTTGTGTTAAAATGGAGTCTACCACACAAGTCTCTGAAAGGCAGCGGAGGAGAGCAATACAACCCCAGCCCACAAGCCAGTCCATTCAGATGCATTAACAAAAGATCATGGCCAGTTGTAAAAAAATACTTGAATATAGAGCCCTTTTGTCTCATCAGAAGTTGATTGTGATCTAATAAGTCTGGCTCAATATCTACCTGAAGCACTCTCAATTTTCTTCTATGCTTACATACTTTTGCTTTCTAATATTAGGTCCATGTCAACATCTGACCGAAAGCTGCTTCTAATTAAACATGTGAATGCTTATCACATGCACTTAATTCACACTGTGCTAGCATGTGCAATGATGACAAAGTAACAGAAAAAATTCTGAACCACAAATGGTGAAGTGCAGGTTCATTTCTGTTGCAAAGTGTTGTGCTTTGAAGTCACAGCACTTTGACTTATTCTATCTTTGTTGAAAGTAAAGATCGTGCTGCTGAAAAACCATGCTGAAATCTGTCCCCTACTGAATGGCAGAACTCACGGCAAATTCAGCAAGGCCAAGGATTTTCATACCCTGTGTCTACCACAACTCAGGCATAAATTGTGTCCATGGGACCCTAGAAGTCAGAAAGCAATGGGTGGCAATCATAACAAAGCTGTTTTTCCCAGGATTCTTAGAAAACAGAAGACAAATAAATAAAAATCCAGAATATTTTAACATTTAATTTCCTGAACCCCTTCTCATGAGCAGCTACAAGTGCTCAGAGTTTCCCACTGCCAGTGGTCAATGATATCACTCACAGTGATTTTCTACACCCTTCATTCACTGGCCTTTCTTAGGGCTGTTACTGTTTCCTGTGGGCTTTGGTTTGATTTGTGTTTTTCTTGGCCATAAACTGACCTGAAAATACAAGGCTATTTCAGGCAAAAGTATCAAAAACTAAAATAAAGTATGCTTCTTCAACCCCCATGTCTGCACCCCTATGTCTTCTGACATTCTGCCCAGTTAGCATTTTTAAAACATGTTATTTATTATTTATTTGTGCATTCAATCGAAACTGCAGGAGTACTTGAGGCAACCAGAATATAATTACGCAGCCTGTAATCTGGCAAAAGAAACCAGGTTCTTTCAAAAAGTGCTTCACGTTCTTGCAAATAGACACTTACAGAAGCCATGCTGTGACCAGCATCTTGGTTTCTCCCATCATCCGAAACAGGCCTCCTCTTGCCAAAGGATGCCACTTCATGCCACAAGATATGGGTTTGGTCTGGAAAAGCAGTCTTCATCCTGATGACTAGCAGCACCTTCCTGCACCATCTGGGTGTTTCTCTGGAGTTTTTGTGAGTGGGCTATGATGAGATGATTAGGTGATCCCACAATGAAGCCTAAAGGCTGCACTTTCAGTCTCCCTTTTCCTTCTCAGGAAACCTACCAAGCTTGCCATAGTACAAATAGATGCAGCATTTTAAAAGACTGCCTATATCTATGTGGACAGCCAAACATATAATCGAAGGAATAATCTAATATTCAATTAGTCATATTTTTCAACTGGTAGGAGGATAACACTGTAATCATGACATTACAGGACACTTGCATAGTTTGATGTGGTCTTTTTATAATAGTATACAAGGCAATGTCATCATTTTGTCCAACTGAAAATTTACATGGTGGCATTGAATCTGAATTTTTCCAGTTGCTGAAGTAAATCTCACAATTCAAAGGAAAAGCCCTCAAGTGAATCGTACTCATAATTTGTGGAAAGCTGCACATAAAGCAACATCCCACCCAAAACCCTGTAGATTTATCCATACCTTCTTGCATGTTAAGGTGCAGACTTGAAGCAATAGTAAATTTTTAAGGGTAAAACTACAGTTACTATGATCAGTGCTACTTAGAACTGCATTCCTTCTTACCAAAGAAAGGTACATACTGAAGTGCAGACTAGTCTAGGTGCTGCAAAACGACTTTGAATTAAATAAAATAAACTGATTCAATAAAACAGGAAACAACTTTGCCAGTGGGATGTGAGAAGTGCAGAGTGTGAGATACGCTGAATTTTGTGCACTCTCTTCTGATAGATTTGCAGGGGAAGTCACTTATGCTGTGTTCCAGCAAAGCAGGTGAGCATGAAAACAACCCTCCAATGCAACAGAGCTCATCCAAGTCATCACCACTCAGGGGCAAATGTGGAAGCCCTAGAGGGTATCCACAACCTGGAACATTTTAATCCAACTACTGCTTTAGAAAACATCTGGCTTGTGGTTGCATAAGTCTACCCAAGCTTATTCTCTGACTAGAAAACTTGTGAAAGAGCTATTTGGACAAGGCCAATGAGAAAAAGGTCCCCACTTACAGCCTAATAAATAACAGAACAGGTATTTGCCAGCCCCTCAGTCCCACAGGCAGTCATCAGAGATGCACATTCAAATTATTCTTCTTGCTGTTGTTCTTAATGACCTGGCTTCTGTTCCCTATTCCCACTACATAGCAGAGGAATCAAAGTTTTAACGTTGGACCATAACTATGTATCCAAGTCAACTCCTCAACGAAGAGCCAATCAGGTCCTAAGTTCAGAAGTTTCTCCCCTATGAACAAGCCATTATCTCTCAGCTCCCTCAGCACCATAGTTAGTAACTTACATCTTCTTAGTGTCAATCTTCCAGAAAAGGTTTTGTCTGAAGGTCTCAGGAGACTGAGGACAATCTGCTTCCTTTA
Source organism: Columba livia (assembly GCF_036013475.1). Lineage (NCBI taxonomy): Eukaryota > Metazoa > Chordata > Aves > Columbiformes > Columbidae > Columba > Columba livia. Next base: position 139,758,326 of record NC_088602.1, on the reverse strand, counting down.
GCATTTTTTACAACACAAAACATTTAATTGTTTGCTTCCGCTGCTCCAGTGACTTATTAGAAAATCAGTGATACTCACTCACATGAATGCAAGCTCACAGGGCTTCAGAAAAAAAGAAAAAAAAGTAGTTTTTCATGTCCGCTTTTCATCTGCAGCTGACCTCTCTCCAGCCTTGCTACTGCTGCTTTGATCTCATGTTGGACAGCTTCCATGCCATCTTTCACTTCTTTTGGGGAAGACTGGGCTGTTTCATTGTTAGGGTGGTTTTATGCCAAGCTCCTTTTGTTTAGAGATTAAATTTCCCAAAGTGGTGCCTACTTCTCTATTCCTAAACCCTTATTTGAGCACTTTGGTAACGGGCTTTGGTTTTCTAAGATTTGAAGTATAAGGCATCTTCTGACAGGAAATATCAGGTGCAGACCCAGCTTTATGGAAAACATAGATCTTGTTTTCATGCTCCTAAATAGCAAATTAGAATTACAGGTTTTTGTTTGTGGGCTTAGAGATCTTGAGAAGAATGTCTGTCCACTGGATTATAATTCCACATCATTTGGCAGCAATTGCTCAAGTTGTCAGGAGCAGTTTAAATCTCCACCAGTCACAGAATTTGCTCATTGGGAAGCAAGCATCTGGGTGAAACCAGATGGTGCAGGATCGAAATGTTAAGTGATGTCTGCATGGCACAAAGCTGGGTCTAATGGAAATACTTATGAGACCTCTAAATGGTACCAGAAGTAGGTGTGTGCCACATCACAGTTCCATAACTTCATCAGCTTTCTAAGTATTTCTGGACTGTAGCATATTACTTCACAATGTTATTCCAGGCTTTCATCTAATATATGTATGTTCCACCATTATATTTAATATATTTAACCTTAACTCTGTGAGACACTAACTTTTAGAGTTAGCTTGATTTATTACCCTTACTGTAGAGTAAATCTCATTGCTTTTCTGGATTTTAGGCTGACAGTTGTCCAGCTTCTAAACCCAATGGCATTCTGCAGATTTAACAGTATCAACATCTGCAGTGGCTAAATCACCTGGGGCATTATTTAGCCATGGTTTGCTCTACAGGTACTCAGGAAAAAGCACCTCAGCCCAAGAGAAGATAAAATATGGCCCAGTACCTATACAGTAGTGTAGGAATAATTTACAAAAGCTTTGCTGTGGAAATACTCCTATTGAGGCTACATTAATTTAGGGGTCAATTTCCTGGTCTAACTTTGCTGTCTTGGCCACTATGCTTAATAACAACTCTGTGATTACAGAAGAAATTTGTAATGAAGCTGAGATTGAAAATCAGAAATAGCATCTCTTAACTAGTGTCCTGACTTCTGATCTATCCTTCCTCAAAACAACCACTGCACAGCACCACTTCCTATCATCAAATGTTACAGCTTCAGGACAATTCAGCTATTAGGCAGAAACTTTACAAGGATGGTAACCAAGTTGCACTCTCACCACTCTCAGTTGCTAATTGGACTCCAGACAGAGGTTTGGCCTCCCCATGGTCCTGCTGGAGAGCTTCTACCAGGGAAACAAGGAGTGTTTCTTCAAAGTCTCACAACTGCTGTGCCTGATCCACTCTCACCCCAAAGGGGCTGCACCGCATGGGGGTTGGCCAACTTGGTGACATTGCCTGCACCTTGACCATTGTGAGGCCTCCAGGACAGTGGATAAGATCAGGACAGCAATGTCCTCACCAGACAAACCAGGCTCCTCCACACTGGTGTGTGTGCAAGACACACTAGCAGCCAAAGCCTATAAAAAGGCCAACAGATTCTTGTCTTGCTCTTTTTATGCTACTGCTGTCGCTCAGACGTGGACTCATGGTTGGATGGGCTAGACATAACAACCTGCCTGAGGTTCCCCATGAAAAGCTGAAACTTTGTAAATGTCTTGAAAGATTTACCCTTTGGAGTATGCTTGTCATCATCTATGGTGTAGTATACAAGTTGTTAGGAAGTTGCAATAGCCAGATTAGATTTCTTTCACATCCTTACCTCTCTCCTTGTTACTCTAAGGTAGCTACAGCCAATGCACTAAAAAGTTGGAGGAAAACTTAATCTTGATCACTGCCTGCCAACAAAAACCTGTAGGTTGACTGGTACAAGTTTAGGACATTTCCCAAATGTCTGCTCAAATTAATGGTAAAAGATGTCCTGCAAGCCTATTCACTGTGGTTTTATAATGAGAGGTGTGATTTTGAACCATGTTGCATTTCATCTCAAAAGCATTACTAAATGTTTACAACATAGAGAAGAGGAAAACATGTTTATTCTTATGTGATGTTTTAGGTATCTGACGAACAAGGCACTGTAATACTCAATTCCACTTACTAAATAAGTCTGGGGTTTTGTTGTTGTTTTGTTTTGTTTGTTTGTTTCTCCTTTCACTGGCAGCACCACAGAGAAATAAGTTGCATGGAAATGACCATTTCTACTTCTTAAAATGGGGGAAGAAAAATAAATGTCTTTTGCCACCTCCACAGTTGACGTGGTCATGCAATGCATAATTATGTGCCACATGATGCCCTTCATCACCTTCAGACTCTCCTTGGTCACACAGCAGTGCTGTGGTACAGTTACTCTTCTCTTGTTTTGCCAGGCATAAGTAGTGGAGATAAGAGGAAACTTTCTTCAGATGCGGTGTTTGAGAAGTACCAAGTGGTGGCCATCAAGATGGTCTTAAAATCAGGTTAAGAAGAGCTACTTTTAAAGAGCCATTGCTCTTTCCTGTTGTAGCTGTATGTCCAGGGTTTCCTGCATGGCATCTCTGTGATATGAGATAACATCTCCCGTGGGAACTGAAGCAATATGACTTTATATGCTAAGAATTGTCCTTCAGAGTTTCAGCTTCCATTGCTGAGTCAGAAAACAACTGTGGCATGAGACATTACAGTTTTAGGAACATAGTCTCAACGCCTTCAGTTCCCTACAGTCATGTCCTGTGTTAATCTAGGATAACATCATATTACTCCAATTAATGGAAAGCTTCACAGAAGTCAGGAAAAAAAAATCATCAGTATTAAGTGAAGACAATCTTGAACCAATGTTATGCTATGGCATCAAAACATTCCAGATGGATTTTAATGACCGAAAATGCAGAATGTCAGCTATATTGGAAACTTATGCTGAGTTTGATTGGTATATTTTTCTTCCTTTCCCTCCCCCACTTTTGTCTTCTTCACCCCCACCTTATTTTTATCATGTCACTTTACCAGTGTTCTCAGAGATCCCCATCTGAGTTTGGTTCCTTTGGAACAGTGCCCTGCACATAAAGTTATCTAAAGCAACGTTCCTTTTATTGTAATACTGACATTCATAATCCTCTAAGGGTTTAAAAGAAAAAGAGGAATAATGTCAATTATGGGAAAAAGGCTTTCATAAACTGAAAAGCGGGTTTGATCTGTTAAAATAAAAGTTTTAAAATTCAGCCATTTGCCTAACATTTCCCAGGCTAATCCCCAGCATAATTTGAATGAGATGATTTAGCATACAGAAAATAATAGAAATTCTTTCTCTGGGACAAAACCACAAGGTTTTGTTTATTTAAAATAATTGCAGCCGTGGTATAGAGAACTTTAGCTGTATCAAACAAATAATCTTTATCCAAATACTACAAAAATTGCTTCTCTTCTTTGTTTATTTCAGAACAGAAAGGTGATTACCAAAAAAAAGTAGTCCAGCAAATCTCAGTTGTTGAGATTTGTTTCAGATCTTTGGAAGACACAGAGTCACCTGTGCCTCCTTCAAGGGTACAGGAAGGGACAAAATAAAGATGCCTTGCATGAGTAAAAGGAGAACATCCTCTTCCTCCTCCTCACCAGAGAAATGTATTTATAGCCCTCTGCAAGATGTCTTCTGAGAATAGGCTTGTCTTGTGCTGATATCTAATGCTATAAAAGTACAACTACTCAGCTATGCCATTAGAACCAGGAAGATGCTATTAATATGTGTGTGGCAGGTAAGTTCCTCCAACATATAAGACACCTTTAATTAAACATAAATGTTTGTTCTAAACCACCACTTGAAAACACAAGTATGTTAGAAATAGACCTAAAGCCTAAGAATCATAGTTCTTGGCCAATTCTCTCTGCTTTCGCTCCAGTGCATGTCAACATAAAACCATCATACTTGCACTTTCACTTACAGGCTAATATTTGGGAAGATTTTACTTTACTCTCTCTGAATTTCTACATTCTTCCACTTCAATGAAAGAATTTGAAAAACAAATAAACAAAATATTCAATTATTTTTCCACTTCCCTGAATAACAAACTAGGAAAAAATCATGAGGTCTGGTAGCTATAAGTTTTCTAAAGCTGAGACAGCTCTAGGAATAGTGATTCCGAATGATACTTTTATGTCACTGTTTTCTTGTTCAAAATGAAGAGCAGAGACCTAATCCATCCTCTGAGCACCTGGAGTTAGAATTGGGACTATGATTCACATTTCTCTAATTCTTGCTCTTGCTGCTCCTCTACATCAAAGCACAACCATCTTATAGTTGAGTATATGCCGTCAGATCAGATACTTTCCCAAAGCTCATGTACCCTCTAGCCCCATCTTTCTTCCCCATCTGAAAGACCCTGCAAGTTTAACTTGGAAAACTCAGGTGCAGTTTGACAGATGTCGAGTTATCTGAATTGCTTGAGTTCTTCTGCATATCTATTTGTGGAAAACAAGGAAAAAGATAAAACAGACATAGATGCAAGACTGTGTAATGTACTCAGCACCATCTAATACAAACTTACCGCCAGCTGTGGCTAGCATACAAGGACTACCACATCTCTTGCTGTCTGTAATGTGATAACTCGAAACAATCCTCATGTGAGGCTGAACATCTGAGATTCACGGGGAACATGGGTCTGTATGGTGCCCTCACGGTATCTGCCAGCTGAGCTGCAGGGTTGGCTGGCAGGAGTAATGGGATAAATGAAAAGCTGAGGGTTTTCCATTTCATACCTTTAAGAAGAAAGGACTCATAAGGGATAGAGGAGAAATCAAGAATCTGGATAGTGTCCTTTCCTATAAATTAAGCATAAGTCCACCTTCAGTGTCAGTGAAACTGAACTTACGTTGGCGGATCACAAATCTCCTACGTCCATTGGCAGTTGTGTGTTATACCTATGCCTCTGAGATTAAGTAGGCTGGCTGAGATTGAGTCCTCTCAGGAACCTTCAGAACTGAATGCTGAAAGGAGATGGTTAAACTCAAAAAAGCTGCCTCAGGCTACTTTTTATTTTAATTCACTGCTGGACCCAACTTGTCCAGTGTTATTTACTCTCACCCTCTGTATTTCCCAAAAGAACATCCTGGTCTACTTCCAGTTGAAAGCCAGAGCTTCCAAGGTGCACACAAACTGTAAAGTGTAGAAGTAACATTAACACTAGCTTTCCCAAAGTTCACGCTAAGTTAACAACAGAACAAACAGACAGCAGCTGAGGCAAAGATAAGACTAATGCATTCACTTTCCATTAACAGACTTCAAAATAGTTAATTTTTTTGAAAGGGTAATGTTACTGTAGCTCTTTAAATTACATAGAAATACCATCTGTCACCTTAGCATACTCCAATAAATTATTATAAAGTGCTTTCTTGCACAGCTGACAGTCAAACAAGCAAAGTTTCTTGGCTTTAATCTGTTTCTATTGAGTTGCATTGATACTTCTCACCATATTTGATGTTGATAAATTTTACAACCACCAATAATACAGGCTTTAACTTTTTAAGAAAAATGTGTTTCTGAACTGGATGGCTGTTAGAAATAGCCAGAAAGTATAACCAGTGTTTATTTCTAAGGTTCAACTCTCCCAGCTTCATACTTTGCATTTCAAATTTTTAATCCAATCATATTATTAGTGTCATGATTCCTGAACACTTAAGATCCCACAAAGGACTTACAAAGCTACTTGACTGCAGAATTTCTTCCACATCTTTCTGCTGCTTCATTGCTACGGAGTAACCAGAAAACTCTCTCTCTTTTGTGCTGCTGTAAACAGTACAAACTGCAAATATAGTCAGATTTCTTTTTTTCTCACTTAAGTTTAGCAAATGCAACATACTTAGAAGCATAACTTTCAGGTATTTAGAGCTCACTGCTTTACTGTTATTTCGTCTACAGATACTCTGCAGCCAATTGGTTTCTAACCTCTTACACCAAAAAAAAAAAAGAAGAAAAAAAAAAAAAGAAAACACCTTTAGACAACTTAAAATACTTAAGATTTCTGCAAGATTCAGGAGTTCAACAGTCCAGGGAACATAAGCGAGAGGAATTGTCCCCATCAAAGGCAAACAGATGTTGCTATAACCTTTTAAAAAAACCTGCTCTTGGAAGTGTTATAGTAAATATGTAAATATGCTTTGAAATCTAATATCCTTCCTGAAGTGAAAGCCCTGGAGTACAAGAGCTCTTTGAGAGTATGTTTTGGTTTCATGGGATCATATATATGTGATACTTAGCTGTGACCAGTAAGGCCAAGAGTCATCACTACCATACCCTCTTGCAAGAGGTTCCAGGGAGGAAAGCTGTTCCAGTGAAAGGAATGGATACTGAATACATTTGCACTGTGATAGCATTCAGAGGTCTCCAACCAGGCATTAAGAATCTATCACTCCAACCTACACCATGAGTAGGCTGTTTCTGCCTTGATATAAAATAATCTGAAACATTTTCTGTGTCCCTTCCCACCTCTTTCACGTGGGATTCCCTCACCTCACACAGCTTTTCACCTGTCTGTTCATTAAGTTTTTTGCTTCCAGAAATAAAAGGTCTTAGAGATGACATAAATTACATTGCCAGAGCAGTTGTGCTGCTCTGCATCAGTTAAGCATCTTATGTCTCCTCTTCCTTTGAAAATAATTCACCTCACCACTCCTTTCACCACAGCAGTCCACAGGCTGGTGGCTCTGATGGGTTTCCCAGGAAGGTGGATCCTTAGATGAGCCCCAGAAAATGACTGCCTTTTCCAGACAGAGTCAAAACCGTACAAAATTTCCTTCTCTGATTGTACTGCACTCTTAGAAATTAGTTGCACTTTCTTTCTCTACTCTGAAAAAAATAAATAGAAGTTTTGTTCTGCTCCCTCAAAAGGTCCTGGCTCCAGCCCACTGATACACTGAAGAGGGTTGAGAAGCTGGAGCAGCAATTGGTCTTAGTCCTCAGGAGACTGTTTCTAATTGTGGAACATGGGTTGGTGCTCTTCTGATGAATAATGACAATTGTGTCCCAGCTGCCATGCAGGAAAGGACATTTCTGGGCCAGAAGAAAGTAGAATGAACTCAGATGTTTCACAGACTTGGGGGAATTCAGCAAGAGCAGAAACACACACACCACTTGGAAGAGACTGCAGGGTGCTAGATCTGGAGGATGCTCTTCAACAGGAATGCACAGGTTGATTTTAAGCTGTTTTCTGCCAGGCCAGCGCACTAAACAAGTACTCTGCAAGGATGCTATTTTGCTCCTGTGAGCAGCCAGTCCCGAACAGTGGGTAGCTCATGATCAGCTTGAATGACTGAAACCAAATCATGTTACAAAGCATTTCATCTTCTGTCCAATTCATGTCCCATAAATTTGAGGCAGGGGATTCATAAGCTACCCATTGCTTGTGAAGTATCATCCACAAATACTCCCTTGGACCACCTCCAAGGGAAAGCTCTCTCTTTCAATTCTGTCTGTTAACTCCTTCAGAAACTTGCAAATGGCATCTGGAGAGTTTGTATGCAGAAAGCTATAGCAATCCGTCACTGTATGGGTGTAACCCCAAAATTTCAGGAGCCTGTCTCCTCTGCAGGGTCACCAAAACTTTCTCTATTCCCAGACAGGGCTCTGTGCATTGTGCAGTGAAATTCATAGCAGTGCCTGCAGCTGCAGGACCAAGGGTGAGGGCTGGGCTGAGATGTGACCCCTGAATGGAGTGGGGAGGCTCCTGGCAAGCCTCCTACCTTGGCCCTTTCCATGGTATCTGCCCCACATCAGAGCTGATCTGGAGCACTGGGGCAGGCAAGTCCCAAGAAGGAGCCAGGGGAAGCAGCTGCAAAAAAAAGCACGAGGAAGAAAAAGCTACTGTTTGGTTTTGCAGAAACACTTGATTTACCTCATCACGACTCTAATTTTCATTATGAAATGACAGGTCACATTGATAGCACTGGAAAATCTATCATAGACAAAAATCACCCAGACTCAAGTCCCGTCCTTTATTTTTGCCTTTTCTGCACTCTCAGAGGGGCTGGAAGTTGATTGTGGGGGAGGGCCCTCATCTGCACTGTACTGATTTGCAGAGGCAGTCATCCAAAAATAACATTCTGGGTCGAGTTCCTGGAGAGGGATGTTGGGGTTTTGTGGTAGAGAAAAGCTGGCAACCTTGACTCTGATCTGTAAAAATCTTCCTTCACCCCTTACACATTTATTGGCTTGTTTTCACACCTTGCCTTCTTTGAAGGATTATACACAGTAACACGATGCTGTCTGGAGCTTCAGATTTTTCAAAGGTGCACTCAAGCTTGAAGCAACCCCATGCCCCCACCAACAATATGAAAAAGAGTTTGGATCAGTCTTGATTGCCTTCCTAAATTTTCCCTGCCTCTTTGTTTTTGAAAGAACTGTGCCACTTATGTGTGTTCTAACATATCCCTCTTAACTCAACAAAAATGCCATATCTAAAGCTTTAACTGCCATATGTCCTATATAGACATATGAAGCATATTTCTTTTTTATTCATATTTTATTGGAAGTCTTACAAAGCATACAGAACAGATGCCAGTGCTTCAAATTCATCATGCCGAGCCTTGATTATACAGACTCTGAAGCCCCAACACTGCCATACAATCCTTCCTTTCAGGAAATAAAAGCCAAAGACCAGTTTTCCCGCAGGACCACTTGCGGGTATAAGCTGAAGCCCTTATTACCCGGGGTTCCTTGGATACAATTTAAAGTTTGAAAGTTCCTCATATAGCTGTTCACTCATCATAAGGTACCTCTCAAAGTCTAGGCATGCTGCTAAAAGTAGGAACACCCGTCCAAAACCAGGGAAACACTCAGCCAAATATCTGTTTCCAGCTTAGTAGCAGCAGCCTTCTCTTTTTCTTTGAGTGAGAGTGCAGCAGATGAGAAAAGAGATAAGCATAGAGAGCACAACATCCCAAATATTCACTGCTAGAAGTTGCTACTACATTCAAGGATGCATTATGTTAGTCACAATGAAAGAGTGTTGTCACCTGAACCAAACCTACTTTACAAAGAGGAGATAAAATAATTTCCTGAGAGCTTGATGTGCTATGCCGTGACAAAATGGCTATTAAAAATAAGTGAATAGAGCAGGTTATCACTGTCCTGACATTTCCTCCTATAGCTTGCAGTATAAAACAAAGCAGGCGTGACATCCTCCAAAATTTTAGATTTATTTACATGTGTTTGGACTGACCATGTTTACTCACTCGGGGTTTCACTCCACCACTTGTTAATGCATTTGGCATGCTCTCATGTAAATACATCTAGGATTTCAAAGGAGGGTCATTCTCTATTCCCCGCTCCATGCGGAGGGAACATGCCAGAACTATGCTGAGGATATGGAATGAGATCACTCGAGATCAGAGTCACCATGGGTGGGTAACGATGAGGTTACCCCTATGGTGTGCCTAGATGTATTCCAAACCCTCATTATAGTTATGATATGTTCACAGGAACACAACAAACCCATCTTTGAAACCATTCCTTGATTTTAAGTCTGCATGCTGCTTTATGGAAGCCACTCCTGCAGTGATTTTTCTGCTGACATATTGCTAAAAGTCAGCAAATGGGGGAAGAAAAGGTGGTAGGGGGATGGAGAACTACAGAAAAGGAAATGCAAGAAAAGGATGGTGGAGGAAAATGATGGAAAACTAGGGATCCACCAGGCATTTGAGGATGTAACTTCAGAACTATTCTAAATCTCTTTTCATAAATCACTATCAGGAATTAGCTGTACACGTAGATCCCAATACCTGCATACCTAGCCAGGTCAGGGGAGACTCTCTCATCAGCTTGACTGCCCTCAGAATCAAACCCTGAAAAGATTCACACTTCTTTTTGTTATTTAGAGCTTTTTGGTCAAACAAAAGCTTCATGAAGCCCAGTCAAGCACTGGAAGTTGAAAAAAAATCAGTTTCTTGACCAAAAAAAGGATTCAGTGTTAAACAAGGGAGGAGATGCCTCTGTCAACCATCAAATGCCTCCACCAATTCACTTCCTCTACAAGTCCAGGCAATCGCACCGGTCCTTGCTGAGGCAATACCCTGCAATGCATAAACATCTGTTCTGAGCCCATCTGATGTATTTTTTCCGTATTTATTCTGTGCTGTTGTGGGAATAAAGTCTATGTTGGTTTTTAACTTTATTTTTTAAGTTTTATGGTAAAGAGTTCTGAATTTATTTTACTTAGAACAGAATATTCTTTCTTTCAAATACATCTGGCTAGTTGGCATAAAATATCATTATAGCTGGCTGAATCCCTAGAGTTTAAAGGAATATTTCTGGTCACAGGGGATTTAGCTCAAAATTTATTTCAGGATTATGCACTCAAGGATTAAGGCAAAATAAAATCCATGCAACGCTTACTATTTTGTATTTAAAATTTAGAAACTGCTTTGAAAAACACCCCAGCAAAAATATATTTTCTAAATTGTTAAGGATGATTGTTAATCTTTCAGGTTTTACTGCTGAAGTTGTCTTTGTAGAAACTATACATATCTGTGAAATGCCTGTTTACACAAAATGACAGGATTTGTCAAAGTCATAGTTCAATTTTTTTTTTTTTAGATTTCTTTTGAAGAAGTACCACATCAATATTCTTAACTCTTCTGCACTTCTCCTGTACTTAGGATGGGATTTCTGAAAGCACTTAATGTTGTGTCTAATTCTATCCCAGTTCAATCCCAGTGGTGGCTTAAATGGGATCTGAATTATGTCATCACAGAAAGCTTCTGAAATTCCCAAGTCAATCCCTGCTATTACTTCATTTAGGTCACAATAGCTCATTTTTGCTGGGTAGTGAACTAACAGTCTTGAGAACACAGACTTTCAGGACTCAAGAAAAATGCAAGAGGGAACTCAGACTTTTGGGGTGATAGAACCCAGAAATACCAGGCTTTTTACCAGGTTTTGGTGAGAGGGACCAGCAGGAGGAGAGATGCCTGGTGTTGTACAGCTCACGTGGCAGGTTGTGAGCTGGCATAAAAAGCTGTAACTCCACTGAGATCAGCGTATTTTTTTCAGTGAAGCTATGGCTATGGCTGAGCTTAAAAGAAACCACTCAGTAAACTCTACTCTTATTCAAGAGCAGTTGGTACATTTTGCCATCTTGATGGTCATCAGGAGGAACTCCTACAGATGTCAGTGCAAAGCGTGTCACTGACTTCAATGGTTCAAAGAAAGCAGGCTTCCCATGCTATGACAAACTTCAAAGTTGACCTGTTCCATCCTTCCCATCCTTGTTTGCCCTCTGTGTATAGACAGCTTCACGGCCAACCCAAAAACCCCAGCCATACAGTCCCCAGTAGAAGCACCATCATCCGCACACACTTCAACAAGTCACATCTAACATGACAATGGAAAGTGGACAGTCAGAATGTCTTTTGTCTCACAGAACTAAAAAACAATAGATCAATGCAGTAGATCAATATACTAGATCAGTATTAGATCAATACAAGTTTACAAGCGCATTACTAATAACAAAAACCACAAATGTAATAAACATCCTGTTTCCTGGTTTACAGCATAACCCCTTCATCACATTCAGCTCCAAATATTATCTGCCAGTCTCCTTCCACCTAGCTCACACTAGAGCTGACCACAGCAAAACTAACGTGTCTTGTGACCTGACTGTCATGTGTTGATTCAGCTGAATTAAATTTTTGTATGAAACTACCCAGCTCAGATGAAGGGCACTTTTAACAGTTCTTGGAAAGCCAAACAGCAGTATTAAGAGGGACACAGCACTTCCAGCAACTAGCAAAAATAGTAGAAGCTCAGAGAAATATGTCGCACTGATGAACAGAATGAGACTCAACAAAACCATATCTAAATGGCAATGAGAAGGAGGCACTGAGGCACATTCAGCTCTTTGCTTCTCTTTTGGAACTGGCATTCCATAAATTATTTTTTTTGTCATCTTTAGCTAAGGTTTGACTGAAACTCATCTTAACCAAGTCCATTTACTCACCCACAGCTTCATAGCACAGTAGTTGTGTTTGAGAAGCACAAGTGGTTTTGCACAGGGTTTGTGGATGTATCCACTGGGGAGGAAGAGAAATTATTTTTAGACATATCTTGATGCACCATGGTGTTTATGTAGAAAATTTAAAAACAAATGGTCAGAGAAAATTTTACTTTTACCATGTTAGCACATGAATGAGAGCTGACTCACATTTTTATTATCTGAGTGGGTCTCGTCTACTGGAACCATCATTTCCAGTAGTCATATCTTGCACTTCTCACATCATCACTTCTTCCACTGCATGTCTCTCCCACACATATTTCAAGTATCAAGAATAAGGGAAGTGGGAACACCCTATTCAGTCCAGTATGCAAACGAAACCACTACTCTGGGATTAAAGTCTGAACAGTAGTTGCAGGATACAGATATTAGTCGGTTAGCATCTCCCAACTATCTTGAGTAAAGGTGCTGTGGAAGACCAAAGAGAAGCCCAGCAAGCAAAGGCTGCCGTGTTTTTAACAGAGAAGTCTTTGCTAAGCTATTTCAAATAAATTAAATTATGAGTGATCTTTAAGAGACAAATTTATTTTCACAGAGATATTTTGATGTGAACACTAATATGCCTGAGAGTTTTGTTGCATGAGACAAGTAATCACAGACTCATAAACCTGGAAGACATCTGAAGACATAATGTAATACACACTCCTACCCTAGGACAGGACCAGCCTTACATTTGTTGGTTCTTCAAAACCTTTAACTATCCTCTCTCATTTTCAGTGATGGAAATTACATCCTTTTCCCAGGCATTCCTGTAAGAGCGATCCACTATTATTACTATTAATTTCTGTTTCTAATGTCTATTTATACCCTGTCCTTCTCATCCCAACCACAACTGGTGGGAGGACCAGAGTTTTCCTTCTAACATTGCCACTTACTATTAAGGAAAACAAACTTTTGAATAAGTGGTAACCTGATCTTTTCAAAAAAGTAAGTCCAGTACTTGAGATTTCAAAACATGGGTAAGTTATACTTTGTTTTCATGCACTTATCTTCACTTATTGATTTTATTAAACAGCATTAAGAAAAAAACTGTCTTCATGCTGTCTCAGAAATCCAGTTCTGATCTGGATATGCAATAAATCAGAAAAGGCAGACCGCTTTCACAGGACTAGAAGGCTGATATCTGGACTAGAATGGTTTTGGAAAAGTTAAACTTTCAGATTCTTATCTGAATCAAGTTATTTGAGGTTTGCCTGTCACCTGCTAGTTTTCACCTCCAGAGACTTCAGTTTGAATCCTGGTTTAGGTCGCAGTGAAAATGAGCTTGGTGGTTTGCATCCTAGTGGACTTTTGTCAACATTGAAAAACCACCACATGATCCTTCTCAAACAGAAATTTTTGCTTTAAAGAAAGCCTGGACTGGAATACCAGAGGTCATTACAAGTTGAGACAGAAGTGTAATGCTACAGCTACATGGAGAATTCTGAGCAGCACCTGACACAAAGAAGTCCAGTGACAAGCAATATAAACCAACTACTAGCTTAACAAGGATGTATTTAGTGTTTGTCCAAGCCCAAACATTTTTGAATCAGTACCTTCAGATGTTATTCCAAAAAAAGTGATGAGAATCTCATAATGAGCAATAATGACAGTGAAACCTATCTCAGACACTGTATTTTAAATTAAATGAAATAGTTAGCAGTATGCTTTACCATCAACCCCACAGAAAATAGCTGTTAGGAAAAAGATTCGTTGTACAAAACCAGGTATATTTAAGAGGTGTATTAAAAAGTTCAACACTGTTGCCCGAAAAGGAAATACAGAAAATAAGGAAAGTCAGAGATAATGGTGAGTTTTAGATTGGAGTATGGACTTAACATTTACTAACAATAAAAAAAACCCACCACCCAAGCCTAAAGTAAAAAGAAAAAAGGCAAATAATGTCTTCCTCATCTTTCACACCTGTTGCCCTTTTCTCCTTCAATCACATAAACACACACACAGACACAAACCCAACAAACCAGAAAAACATGAAAAACATTCTCAGCTGCTCTGTAGACACATAGACACAAAATGAAGTAGAAACACTCTCATATGTAGACAGATGCTAAACACGAGTTTCTCGGTTTAGATGTTTCAAAGCTGCAGAAGACAACAGTGAAAATGAGCATTTCCTGTAACTCAAGGCACCAAAAGGATTTTCCACCATTTTTTTGAAAAGTTCACATATGGTTTTAGACTAGATATGAAAATATTTTTTCCCCATGTGAGAATCTGAGGAAAAAAAGAATGTGAATGAACAGAATTTTGCACTGAGAATTGATGTCACTTCAACTACAGGTACTGTGAATTCAATCATTTGTTGTGCTGGCATTTGCAGCATAATTCATCATTGGCTACAGGTTATGTTCCAAAATCTCAGCTTTGACTAAATAAAACCAGAAGAACAATCACTCTCCTCCCCCTCCCCCAGTTGCAATAGTAGACTTGTGTTTTGGATGGCCACCTAAATTAACACAAAATTTGTTTTTCTGAGTTTATGGTCTGCCTTAAGCAAGAGGGAGTCATCTGAAATGCCACATACACCTCAACAGAACATTAGCCATGAAGAAAAAGGAAGATGGTAGAGCGATCCACATCATCTTATAAAGTGAATCCCTACTCTAATGCTCAAACCAAATTTAAGAGGTACATTGAAACAATCCACATGAGAACTATGGCACTGATTTTATCATTCATTTGCAGAAGTAAATTTAAAACACCTAGTTCTCTCATGCTATCACAACTTTATCTGTAAGTAGTTTTCTGAAAGGTACACAACACCTTGATGACAGCTTTCCCATACAGTGAAATCTATTGCATAATACAGTAACCTAAAGAACATGTTGATACAACAGTTTTCATCTACTCATTTAATTTCACAATATTAATATCTACAGCATACAGCAAAATGTCAGTTGTGGAGCTGGATCAAAGTCCAGGTCTCCAGCCCCTTGTAAAGGGGCCAATAGTTTTGATGGTGAAAAAGATTTAGAGGATTTACTGAAATGTAGAATCACAGGAAGACATTAGAATAAAAAGAAAAGACCTGACAGAAAAAAGAATCCATCCAAAAGCTACAAGCATGGCTAGGAAAAATGGCCCACTTCTCCACAAAGTTAGAAAGTAAAAGGGTGCAAACAAATCAGAAACAAAGAAATACCCTCAAACTACCTGCACTGAAAAAAGGAAGAGGAAAAGCATGCCTGACTTCTGTAGACAAGAGGACAATCAGAGGGACAACTGATTCACAGCTAGTCCATGAATCTGCCCAGGAACAGGGAGAGCTCATGAACTGGAAAAATATGAGCATTAGACTATTTAAGGAAACAAAGAGTCACTTATGGATTACACTAGTATAATTTAATAATTTGATTCACAGTAGGACCAAACACAGCCTTTCACATTCACCACTATTTGCTGTCACTGCTGATGAGGCTCAGGTACTAGGATTTAACATATTTCTGGAATATATCTAACAAATTATAGACTTGGTTACCTTAGAGGAGAAGGCAATCAAAACATATGTGGAGCCCAAGGAGTTCTTGGAAATCTGGCATTTAGACAACAGATGATAGTGTTAATTCACATAAGAAATCTCAAGCCCTACCACCTTCAGGGGGTGTCCTAAACAGATTTGCCAAGACTTCAGCTTTTTGTGAAACGTCAACATTTTTTCCCATCTAAAATATCAGTTTGATGTTGTGAATGAGCAACTGAATGAGTTGATAGTTACTGATCATTTATGGTTGAAGCAGTTTAGAAGGGAAAAACAGATGACTATATGTTATTTGTGATTAAGCCACAGAGGTACTTACCAGTAAGGTTTATGTACATATGAGTGAAACAGTTCACGTTATCAGCAACAGGATTAATGAATTTATGGAAACAGTAGAAAAAAATGTAATGAAGGTTAAAAACCATGCATTACTCTGTTTTAATATGGGAACACAAGAGAGCAGAACACAGTAGAAAACCAAAATGTCCTTAAAACAAAAGTCTTTTAAAAGCCTCTTTGCTGCAAAAGCAAAGGTTCTACATAAAGTAGAAAACATCAGGGGTCAGCTCGATGCATTTGAAGCAGCTGATCACAATTCCATTAACTTTCTTATCAAGTGTGTGCATAATGTGAGAGTCTGAATATGAGCAGGTCTCATGCTTTGAGGACTGGTTCCACTAGCAAGTTCCTGCTCCTCCATTCATACTCCCATTAAAAGCATTATTTCAGATGAAAAGTAATCAGAAACTTCCTTTCTTTCAGAGCAATTAATTTCTCATAGTGTTTTGGTTGTGGTTTTTGTTGGTTTGTTTTTTTTTTGTTTGTTTTGGTTGGGGTTTTGTTTGTTTGTTTTTCTTTTCAAGAATACAAATTACCAGATGGAATTTCTGCACCAAATTCCAATTCAGACAATGACAGCTTGATAAAGACCTACACGCACTTTTGGTTTGATATATCTTTGTTCTTGCCAATGTCTTGCTGTGCTCTCATTTCCAGCTTAGAATTAGATGCATTCCAGTAAGTGTAAAATGTTCTTGAGCATGTTCAGGATCTCCAACAATCTGTAGCACATAGGTCCTAGACATGTAATTGAATCAGCATGGTAAACTCTTACTTGTCTTTGGATCTCATTAAATTCAGTCTTATTAGAACAGCTTGCTTCCGAACACAGTACAAATGCATATCCAATGCAACAATCAGATGGTAAGTTTAAAAACCAGATGAAGTACTTTCTCACAGAACACATAATTAAATTGTAGACCTCACTGATACAGGAGGTTTGGGGACTGAGTTAAAAAAATAGACTTCAGATAAATCCATGGGCAATACATCTGTCAGCAGCTATTAAAAACAGTAGTGAAAACTGAAGCTCTGGTGGAGAAAGTACGTATGCCCCTGGCAGCTGGAACTGAGGATGGTGTTGTGGGAAAACAGTGCTACAACTGGCACTTGTTAGTGTCCATGCTGGAGACAAAATGCTGGGCCAGAAGGACATCTGGCGTGTCTCAGCGTGGAAATCATTTTGGCTAGTAAAAGAACTGAAACAAGGATTGTCCAGTGAGAGATTCTTTCATATATTTTATGGACAACAAATATGAGATATTGTTAATCTAAATAACCTTAGAGAAGCAACAAGATAAGTATCTAAATGAAAATACGCAATTCCAAGGGGATCCCAGTTCAAAGGCATGTGCCTCTTCCTCCTGTCCTGTTCAAGTGCAAGCCAATAATCCAAAAGGCAACAAGCAGTGGTATAGAAATAGACAGTTGCATAAAATTGTAGCCTCTTTGCATCCTTAGTCATTATGGAAGCGCTAAGCTTCATACCTCCAGACCATATCTACAAACCAAGGAAGAGCCATTGCATGTGACAAGCTTTGTCTTCAAGCCAGGAAAGGTTATGGCAAAGCTTACAATTAGCCCCACTATTATTGGCTGCACAGTCCACAGCCACTACAGATATTGGAGGATTTATCTTAAAAAAGAATTACATATACATATATATATACACACATACACACACACACACACACACATATATATATATGAGCTAATTGTCTTTTCCTTCCCTTTGTTTGTCAGTCACATCTCCAGCTAGAGTCAGTAAGAAGAAACAGGATTGATTACGACTACCTGAGTTTTCCAAGCAGTCACCTCTTTCACTGCTCAGAAAGATAGGAGGTAATTTCACAGAACATGGGACAGATTAGAGAAAAACTTCAGTGCTGACAACCAGTTTAGCCTCAGAAAAAATCTCCTAGAGGATAAACTCAGTAATGGTGTGTTCCACAGTGCATTGAGATATATCTGTGTATCTCTCAATAATTATGTTACAGAGGAGGACATGCCATGTCTGCAATGTTGGAAAAAACACACCTTAGAGGTGACAGTTTACAAAAACACTCCAATCCCAAGTGCAGTAAACACGGGTAAGTTATACTCTGTAGTCAACATTTCCTGGCTATAAAGCGATTCTATTTATAGTATGCGTTGTTTATGCAAAAGAATACTTCAGGGACAAGAGAAGTTTGGATTTGCACAAAAAATCACTCAGATGAATATGCCATGCTATTTCTTCAAAACAGCTTTTCTACTAAATCAACTCCCTAGGCCATTTTCTAATGTGATATCATGGCTTTTTCACAGTGAATAGCAAAAAATCTATAAAATGTAACTCCACATAAACTATTTCAGTGCAGACTTGATGTTAAAGTGTCGAACTAGACAAACAATTAAGCTTTTGTAGGCTTCACTCCAAATGATACAAATGGCTGATTGGGCAGCATAGGGAGGAATCAGAGTGTTATGATACTTGGGTTTGTCTTTCTGCAATTACAGGGATGAATTTAGATGAAACCATTCTGCTGTCTGTGGCTTTAATGAAGACCACTTGCCTTGCCTAATCAAGAAACACAAAAAGTATATATTTGAGAACCAAAAATATCTTGGTTTAATGACGCACATAGGCAGAAGTTTATAAGTGGGTAAACTTCCCTGCTATACAGCCTCAGTGCACCTGTGCAGCAGCTGGATTTAATCTGTCAAGGACTGTATTTTAGAAGCCATTGCTGGATTTTAGGCTGGAAACTGAACAGTGCCCCACCCAGCCATGTTCCAGTCCACAAACTACTTTTAACATTTCGATGAGGGTAAAACAATCGTATTCTGTGGGTTAAAGAAATCCGAGATGATTTATGTGTTGTGGGGAGTTTAAAGAGGAGGAAAGAAAGCAGGCAAATTCAGCCATCAAAAAAACAATCTCACCATTTGGTCCAGTGCAGCAAACAGAACATCTAAACTTATCAATAAATGTGATTGATATTTGTGCTAGATTAATTATAGAACAGCTATTTATGAACAAGATCAATACCAGGTAAGTTAATAATACACACAGTTTCATAAAAAAATCAGAGCTGTACTTTCTCCATATCTTTCAACAATTACATATCTTAGCAGTCTGCACAAGCAAACATACAGATTTAGACATAAAGATCAAATATTCTGCCCAAGGGCTGAGCACAAATAACTATCAGTCAAATGACAGAACAGTAAGTGAGGCTCTGCAGCCTACAGGCTTTCCCAGCAGTGATTTAGGAAACCTATCTTTGGACACATTTTCTTTTTACTTTTTTTCTTTTCCCTCCTTGCCCTCAAATCATGGGTAAAATCTCGATACCACTGACCTAAGTGGAGCCAGGTTTTTAACCATTAGCCTTACCATACAAATCCATCTGTTAAACAGATGGTATGAGATCAGGGTATGATCTCATACCTTCTCAGGCAGAATATCAAACCCACGTGATCACACTCGAAGCATCTAGAGTAAAGGATCTGGATGTGACAAGACCACCTCAGCACTACTGCTTCATTATGAAGATGAGT
The DNA here is from genome assembly GCF_036013475.1 of Columba livia. Taxonomy (NCBI): domain Eukaryota; kingdom Metazoa; phylum Chordata; class Aves; order Columbiformes; family Columbidae; genus Columba; species Columba livia. The sequence continues at coordinate 139,738,714 of NC_088602.1, read as the reverse complement.
GGAGTTCCCCTTTCCAAACTTGCAGAAGGCAGGTTTTTCAAAGGAGACCATAAAAATGTTGTCTGGCCTGCTCTGTAAGCTCTGGGACTCTGTGACACTGTTCCTAAGGGTAAGGGCTGGACAGGCTCCTTGATACACTGCCCCTTCTCCATTCTATTTTTGAAGCCACTGTACTATCACTGAAGATCACTAGACTGAAAAGAAAAACACGTTGTAATAAAATTAACCAAAATTGTTACTGAAAAAATAACCCCCCCTTAATGTTGTCATTAAATGGTCAATTTATGGCCATCTGGAAAAGTTATTCCATGAACAGTGAATCTGAGCTAGTGACCCTTTCTACTCGTTTAGGTGCTAACGTCGCTCTATGCTCTAAGAGAGCATCTTCATACTACTCGGCGATGTTCTGCTTTATATAATTTGTGGGGTATTTGTTTTCTTGGCCTTCCCTTTCCATCAGCTACTGATTGACATCCTATCTCACTCCATGGCTCAACAGATATCTGACATGAAGTGAAGCTGCTCCCCAGGAGAGGCTGATGAGAGCTTATCCCACAAGCCCTGACATCCCAGCGGGGTGAGGCCCTGGACTGCATTCCTTGTTTCGCGGTCTGATTGTGTGTGGTCTGAAGAACCATTGCAACCACAGAAATTAAGGATCCTCCTGAGTCTGGTGACCAGGACCCAGCTCTGGGAGAAGCTCTGCTTTAGACCAATCAGGTCATTCAAGGCTGAATGAAGTGGGAACACTTGCTTTCCATTTTAATGAACAAGAGGGAGGCAAACTAGCTGCACTTGACCTGAAGCAAGTGTTTTTTTCCAAAAGTTTTGCTGAACTGGAAAATCAACTTTTCACAAAGCCTCTAATCAACACAGGCTTTCATGTTAAATACAGATGGATAAAATCCCCTATTGTATATTCCTTTGCTTTTTTTCCTTCAAAATACTATTATTTTCTTCCTTTGTTCCACTTTTCCCCTGGAATTAGCCTCGCTTACACTAAACTAAAAAGTTTGAGCCCAGACACTCAGAGGTGCAAGGTGAGTCTCATAATCCCACAGTGCAGTCAACCTATGGAAATCAGAAAACCTTCACATTTTAAAGATTTATCAATGAGCTTCAGCTAATCGAACACAAAAGAAGGATGTCAGCCTGCACATAATTTAATATTAAAAGGAAAAGCAACTTACCAGAAACTCGTATTTGAAAACATAAAATAAGCAAACCTCCAACCCTCTGCTGGAGTAAAACAGCAGATCTCCAAGTCGTAAAGGCTGTGGGGTGAGAAGATGAAGTCAAATTCTTGTGGTGTGAGAACGTACATATGCCAATTACATCTGGAAACACACAACTTTCTGTATTATTTGGAGGCTGAAGGTTTCACCACAATAGACCGTGAGAGGGTCTTTCTGTTGGTGACAAGCCCTTTCACACGTCCTTGCACTGAAAAGAAAGGAATGCCAACACACCGAGTCACTTCTGCATCTCCTGTCACCATATTTTTCTTTCCCATGCTCATCTCAGCCAGCTGTTGCATTGTTCCAACTCATCTTCATTTGAACAGCTTGATGGGATTCTGGACCGGCAAGGTGGCCCGTGAGGCAATTCCCATCTTGATACATAACTCTTGCCAGTCTCGGCAATATTTCATCATGGAGATTTACATGGACAGACAAACAGCTGACTTAGAGAATTGGCGGATGGTAGAGCTCTGCAAGTAAATTCAGACTCCAAATTTAATATATTTGTGGTTTAGTTCTTATCAAGGGCTTAAAAAAAAAATTATCACTTTTTATAACATGATTTCCTTAATGAACACTCAGAAGAAATTCCTTTTGCAGAAATTCCCAGGAAGCAATTTCAACACAGCTTTATACAAATCTCACTTTTAAATGGCAGCTCTGTTTCTTCTACTAGTTTATGTTTCCAAGCTACTACAACTCTACAACTAGAAATTTTGACAGATAAAAGTTTGGGTGCTCACCGTATAGGAGCATGTATATGAGCTCTATATTACTGTGCTATTCATTTGCTCAAATATTTATCATAAACATACCCTGAATGTTTAAAAGGTGTTATTAATTTCCCATCCATAAAACAGGAATTCGGCACAAAGACATTAAGGACCAGATACTCCCCTCTTTCCCTGCTAATCCTGTGATAAAATGCAGTCTAAACATAAGCACCCAACATACTTGAGGTGAAATTTGGACTGTCAAGATCTAAGCACATTTTTCACAAACATACTGCTTAGGCAAAACATTTGTCAATTTAAAAAAAATAAAATTTTATATATATATGTATTTAAGTACCTAAAGTTTTCCACTATGCTTGCACAGGACTGCAAATTTCTCATGAGAAAAGTCAGTTTTTGTTCTCATCTCACACAAAAGCCTGTTTGGGAATGACAAACTAGGAGGAATCCTTAGGCCTGAAATACCTTAAGGAAACTGAGCATACCCAAAGCATGCTTCCTATACTGAGTTCCATACCAAACACAACAGACTTGGTTTTTAGCATCTGAAGAAAACATACTCACATTTGGTAAACCCTGCAAAATGAAAAGATAGATAAATTAACAAGTTTGAATCACATGGAACAAAGCTTTAGATGAAATCCATTCTCAAAACAAATGACAACAGAGGTGATTTCTAAATGTGAAAGGATTCAGAATAAATTACAGCATAAACCAAACAAAATCCAATCTTAAAGGTGCATTCAGAGAGCACCAATGGTCACCTTCCCACAAAACATTGCTAGTACACAAGAGAACAACTCTAAGCCCTGAGCTCACAACTATTTCTGGGGGAAACTCCCTGTGAATTTCACAATAGAAAGTGTTAAAATCACAGCTCTGTCTTCTTCACGCATGCCATAAAAAAAGAGTATATACTTGACGTACTTCAGGTTTCACCTATACCATCAGCCATTGAGGAACTTGTATGGTCACTATTGCCCTTGTCAAGTGCATTTTGATTTCAAGCTCATACTACAAAGGAGATAAACAAGTAAAAGGAGAACTACAGCATTAAAAGATACACTGAAGTGCATTCCCAGTGTTGGAGGCCCAGCTACCATGACAGCATTATATTTAGCTCTGTTTGCCCATCTCACTGCAGTTTTATGTTATCATGGAAAACTTAGCAAAGTTTGTTGACAGAGGTTGGAAAAATGTTCCCCCTTTGGTCCAACAGTGTATTACAGGAGAGCAGAAACCAAATGAAAGTGAAATGCAAAGGGAAGAACTTCACTAAGACCTCTGCCTTACCTATATCTTCTAAATTGAGCCCAAGTTATCCTTGAATGTGAATGTATGTTTCGTTTTCCACATTTTTAGCTAAACGGGAAACACCATTTGGGCAGAACTGAGATGGGGCAATGACTCCTTTGTTCTGCAGCTTCAGGCACAGAGAAAATTCTGTCCCACAGAAGAACAAAAAAGAAGAAAAAGCTGCCAGCCTCAGACAGCACAAGGCCGGATAATCTGGACGATGTAGGGCACTGAAGGGATCAAGGCATAAGCAATACCAATTCTCTGGCCACAGGAAGGTGTAATAGCATGTGTTATGGACACAACGTACTTGCCATTGTGCTGTTCCTTCCCAAAACAGGAAACAACTCCTGCGGAAAATTACTGCTAGTCTGAAGATTATATACATCTACTCAGGCAATTACATTCAATATTCAAAAACCTTGACTTGCATTAAGAAAAGCTGATCACTTCAGCCAAGTCCTCCCTCTTGCCAGAAGTGACAGACCTTGCTCTCTCAGCTGTGAGCCTTGCTCTCAGAGCTCCAGCCACTCATCGTGCCGTAGGTTCAGTTGCAATGCATGTAACTCCTATTGGCAACCACCAGCCCATACCATTGTCCTTCCTATGCAGCTGCTCATAACTCTATGCCTCTCCACAGCACAGAGCCTTCAATCAAAACAAATTGTTTGTTTCTTTCTGACCACAAGAAGAAGTCTGGTTTCATCGTTTGCTTTGGCTATGCTGTCTGAGTGAAAACACGCTATAACATAGGAACTCCACTCAGCCCTCTCTGGAGCTAAAGCCATACGGTTGCAGTTTACAGTTCTGATTGACAAAACAAAATAATTCACAGCCGCTTCTGAGGTTATGGCACTTGCCAAGGAACCCTTCTTTGTACACCTTATTCATATTCTGAACTCCCACTCATGTGTGAAGGTGAAGATACTCACTGAAGGGTTTTGAAGGATGGCATGAAAAAGGGGTTTGAAGGGTGGCATGAGAAAGGGCTTTGAAAGGTGGCATGAAAATAGGTTCCCAAGGATGGTGTAGTGCATGTTACAGGGATACTTGAGCTAGCATGGGAATGGAAAGCAACACATTTGTGCGCAGTATGGGGCTTCTCAGGCACCAATTCACCCTGTTCCCAGCCCCTAAACCTCCTTGGCTCACCCTACACTGCACTGCAGGGCAGGCATACCCAGAGGAAGCAGTCTGCTTTCACTGCTCTGACAGCAGGTTGGGAACAAAAAGAGAAATAATGTTCGGAAACCTCATTTTCCAACTTCATGCTCCTCCTGGGTTCTGAAACCCTGGATCCTCCTCATTTTTCATACTCTGCTTGCTAGTGTTGCTGCCTTTGCCCTCTGCAGTCCTCAGCTCCCTGGCCCATCTCCTCATTGTAAAACACAACCACCAGCAGAAACTTGTGATAAGCCTCAGCATGGGTCCAAACCAACAGCTAACGGAGACAGAGGAAAACTAAACAGGACAGGGACAAATCTGTAAATCTAAATCCCTATCTTTTGTATCATCTAATGGTATGTCAGAAGATCGTAACACAGTCTGAAAGATTTGGGTAGCACAATGTGGTTTCCTGAGACTGGGAGGGACTGGAGCCAGTGACCCAGGAGGTCCCATCCCTTCCCATGCTCTTCTTTTCTTTCCATGCTCCCTTCTTGATGCCACACACCTAAATTTAGGCTGTAAACCAATTTCAACTGTAAGGGCCATGGGGTTGACTCTTTTGAGCATCTGACACACTGTAGGAGCAGGGTAACTAAAACACAAATGCTTATGTAAATTCATGTTTGATTTTGCAATCAATTTAAAGTCACTAATTTGTTGCAGGGATTGGCTGAAATAACGTGCCAGAATTTTTACTGCCTCTCTGCCATAAAACTGACAAGTCTAGGTTTTCTGTTTTTGTTTTTACTTCCTTTCAAGTGTAATAACTTCCCTTTTCATAAAATGCCAACATATTCTTTTAAAACTGTCAGGCTGCCATCAACCTGGTCATGATCCAGTGCCAGGCCATAGCCAGACAAGATGAGTTACAAGGTAATCTTTTCCCTGCCAAACAATACAAAGATATTGGCACCTTTCTCACGGCTGCAAATCAACTCAAAGGGCCACAGAAATCAGAAACACAAGAATCACTTCTTCCTCTTTTTGGTGTTTGCCTTGTAAGGAGAGTGGCATTCTGCAAGGAATCTAATGCTTTCACTAGTGGCATGCTGGCTTCTTCCCTTTCTCCAAGTATTTTCCTCCACAAAAGTCCTGGATATGATTTTAATGAAACTGAGGATACCCTCCTCTCCCTCCAAGTTACACGCTGGATTCCTGAAGACTGGTTTCAAGGAAATGCTACTCCCAAGTTGAAATACAAAGCAGCTGCACAACTTTGGCAGAGAAGGCTGCACAAATGCCACCAAAAAATGAATCACTGTCTCAGCCTAACTGGAAGTGTATCAATATTCCTATTCAGGAAGGTCACGCAGCAGTGGAGACTGTCCCTTACATCGTGTAGAAATAATAGTACAACAGGCCACAGATCTGGAGTTGTGACCCCATTTTTTCCATATGACTGACATTGAAAATGTGGCTTTGCAATGTCCACCACCAGGTAAATTAATATATTAGTGTAGTCAGAGTTTTAAGACAGCTCTTTAAAGCAGTGGTAGCTTCATGCGATTTTGAGAGTACTCCTACATTCTTTCCTGCTACGGTCCCTGCAAATTTCTGCTGCTTTAAAATTAATTATTTGAGATGTATGTGGATGGTACTAAACTTCCACCTCCTACATCCAACCTTCATCTGGGATTTCAAAGAAGTTGAGTTCTTTGTTGAAGAAGTTGAGAGGACTTCCAACTTCTCAAAGAAGTTGGACTCAAAGAAGTTGAGTTCATCAGTTCTTAATTTCATAGTTCTGAAAAAGCATCAAGAATGGTGATGGAAACAAGTGTCTCCATGCAATACTTACTATGCCTCTTAACCTAGCAAATGCAGAACTGGCAGGTTTGCACATGCAGAGAATGGGTAGGGATTGCAAGAAGATCCAACAAGTGCTGCTGGAAGAACATTTTTTTTTTCCTTTTCTCCACAATTCGAATTTTATGACCACAGAGCATACAGTCAACCTAGCCGCATTAGTTCATCAATCCTTCCTCATACCAGTTTATTGAGTGGCATTGTACTTAGGGTTGCCAAGCTGAGAAAAGTTAGCCTGGACTCTGACTGAAGCGAAGATGGTTTTCATTTGGCCTACATAGCACCAACAGTAACAGAGACTCCTGGAGCCAAACTCTGCCCTCAGGTCCATGTGGACAACTCCCTGTTTTGAGTACGGTAGAACAAAGGTAAATTAAAGGCAGGATTTGCAACCACTGTAGCAAAATAGTTAATGATGCCAAGACTTATTCCAAAACTAAGATAGCTGCACACTTTAGCAATGCCTGCAGCAATAAAAACAGTAAATATTAATTTATTTCTCAATAGCATGCATATAGGGTTACGTTATCAGGTTTTTTGCTGATAATGCTGTGTTATGGAGCGATAATGGTATGTTATGAAGCGATAGTAATATGGAGGAAAGGTGAAATATTTTCAGAACGACTTTTCAAAGTAGAAATGTCCTCTAGAAAGCATTGGGTTAACTAATATATTACTGATATTATTATTACTTGCTATTAGAACAAATATGCATGTGTATCCACACATGGTACTTGTAAAAATGCCCATTCAAGACATATAGTATCCATCAGACACATCTTTTTTGAAAATTTGGACTATCATTGGAATTTAGTCAGCTTTAGGCTCTATGCAAACTATTTAGCAATAGACTATAACCATTTAATAATGGATTTGGGCAAGGCATTATCTTTGGGAAACTTGAATAAGAATTGCCAGAAGTAGGTTACAGCTCCCCAGACTGGTAAGGGTACACAGCTCTAGTATTCACAATTCTAGTGTTTGCACCATTTAATCTAACACAAGGTATCATTCAAAAGGTAATGTTTGCAGTCACGTTAGAAATCACAAACCCTGAAGCATGCCTTATTAGACAGATGCTAGTTGAATATCAAACACAGTAATTTTAAGGTATGAAGTCTGAGACAAGCGTGCAGATGATAGTAAAACTTTCGCAATGCTGCAGCTCAATGGTTCCAGACGCATGAAAAGAATTATTAAAAAAAATAAAGAGAAAGGTGACACAGCTCACTGAAAGCATGAAGTGATTTTGAAGTTTGTCTAGTTCTGCTTAGGAAGCCAAATGAACCACTCACCAAGGGAAAATGATATCCAGTAAGGAAACGAAATTAGATGAATACACAATTTACACACCATCTAGATAAGCGATATTTACCTTGAGATAACTTTAAATTCAACTACTGAAATCAAGTATTTCCGGCCTCCAAAACCCTTGTGACTTAGACAAACATCCTAATAGCTCTAATCCATGTAATTGGGGATGAAAAAGAATTTTTTAAAATAATAATTAAAAAGAAAACCAAACAGAGCTTGAGGTACCTTACACTCCAACTCGATCTGTTACTGGATAGAATGCAAGATAGGTACATTCAATAAGGAAGTCCTCAGGCAATCTTCTGCCTATAGAGTACTCCAAACAAAGCAGTCCCCTTTTTCTTGCTCAGTATATTTAATTTGAAATGTTTAACTAGGAAATGGGATTATATTAAAACTAAATTTCCAGGGAGAGTTGCAGTTCAGCTCCACTCCAAAGCTTAGTGCAAAGTATTAGACTTGCAAGTTACGATGACGGAGAAACTATATTTCCACTCTTAAATTTATATAGTATAATTAGTAACAAATCCACTCAGAAAAATATTTTTAAAATATTTTAGTGGTTAAGCACCACCTTCTTTTCTGATGATATAATACTATTCTTTACATCAAATCCAACCTCAGTAGTTTCTTTTGATATTATTAAAGTGGAGCCTAGTAGTATGAAAGAATTTAAAAACTGATGTAAATTTTAATTTTACATGATCTTCAAGGCAACTTTAAAAAGTGGTAAAGGTTGACTTGATGTTACTGGAACCCAGTTTCTTTGGTAATACACAAAAAGCCCTTAAAGGTCTCATTCGTCTGGAAAGCAACAACATACTAGCATAATACTTGCCAGTGAATCATGTACATCAAATGAAAATGTACCCACTGCATCTCAGTGGGTCAGGAATCCGCACCAGAATCATTCTCCTCTTGATCTCTCTGCTAGTCTCCATGAAATGGCCTATTATAATCCCAAAGAACTCCATAGGACAAAGCACTGACAACCCCACTTTGCACATCGCACCCTCAGCCCCAAGGTTTTGGACAAAAGCAGTGTACACTGTGGAGAAGTGTGTGGCAGAGGTAAAGGGGAAAGCCCACAGAATATGTCCTGTCAGTGAGCTTGTCATCTCTTCTTCTTGTGTAACGGGACCACTGATTTTGTGCCAAAGCTGTAACAACACATGAAATAAAAGAAAATGAGAAAATTAACTCTATCCCAGCCCAAACCAGTGCACTAAGCTAAAAGACTAACTTTATAGAAGACTAACCTAACTCCCCTCTTAAGGAAAGGACTCATTTTTTCTAGGAAGTACCATATGCTGTTGGATGTGTGGACAGTGAGTATTAATTATAGACAAGGATCTAGGTGCTGTATGCACACAGGATGTAAATTTGGTCCTTGCATCAGAGAACTTCCAATTAAAGTGGTCAAGAGAGAAGATACAGATGCAGGCAGACAGATAAAGGGAATAAAGATATACACAGACAAAGGAGGAGAACAGCCTTGTGAAAGTACCTGCAACAAGCTGTAAACAAAACTGTCTTCGTAGGCGTTCTTGCAGAGCAAGTAATCTGAAGGAAGATTTTGAAGGAAAATATCATAATATGTGATTTTGGTTTACTATAGAAGAATTCTCTGATATACAAATACTAGCAGTAGAAGGGAAGCTTGACATATTCACCTAATGGCAACGTATAATTTTTAATAGTCTTCACTAAAATAACTCATGCAATGTTATCCACACACTTTGAGTAAGGGGTGATATTTTTAAATTCTCTTTATTTGTTTTCACATTTTAGCCTTTACTATTTTCATACTCTTTAGCACTAATGTTGAAGCAATCTGGCTTTATTTTAGCAGGCAACACCTTATTAACACTCCAAAACTTCAAGTTTCCTCAGAAGTGCCTTTGACATGCAATTTGGATGACAGCCAAGCATGAAAAGCCACCTCTAACTGAAAAGTATTAAAAAATTGAATGGACTTTGGAATGGAAAATATGTAAGTTCAGTTACCTCATGAAAATACAGCAAACATGAAGAGTAGATGGTGTACCACAGGGAAAAGCCTCACACAGGTTGAAAGCCTAATGAACATTTATTTCCTGGATGTCCTCTCACTCATAGTGTACTTTTGAGAAAAGCAGTGCCCGCGCTTTGAGTTACACACATATGTCAGTTCAAACTTGAACTGCTAACATATTTGCCTCAAAGAAGAAACAGTCCCATAGTAATCTCACAGGCTACCTCGACCCCCTCACCCCAGGCACCCTGTAACTGGGAGGAGATCACTTTCCACAACATAAATGAGAGTGAGAAAAGCCTAAATGTTCTTTGGATCATTTAATTAGTAACTTTTTAAAGAGTAGTTTACCTTGAACGTGCATCCTGTTTCCCCCCCAAGCTATATCAGGGTGGCAGAGCTGACAGCAATGTGGTGGTGACTCTCTCCACTTCATCTCCAAGGGCAGCTGTAAACATCCACAACCTTGTTTAGCCCTGGGTCATTTGCTTCAATGAGAAAAGAAACAAAAAAAAAAAAGAAAAAAGAAAAAGCAAAACGGGGTACAGCATTAACACTGTCCTTTTCACTCATGCAGCTGACCGGGAGTGAGGATTAGCTTCCTTTCAGAAATCCTCTAGCCTTTACAGGCCCAAAGAGAAACAGTGAAATCTTGCTTGTTCCTCTTCCTGGGGTTTTAAAACATGACCAGGTTTTAGGAA